>NW_022733856.1:21363-28884 GCF_011630105.1 Anneissia japonica | reverse complement strand
TATGGCACATGGGCACATCCATTTGGAGAATGCAGTTAAAAAAAATGTGGTTATTGTTTAGGGAACAGATACCAAGGTCAGCACTTTCAATTGTCGGAAGATGTTATACATTATCAGGATGCATCAAATTACAGACACATTGATGCTACTGTATTTTATAGACTGCCTCCAGACACAAAACTACTGCTTACTTGCCATACCCTATATCAATGTTGGTTATTGCAAATGAAAAAATAGGAAAATTACAAGTACTGTGGTTACCTTGATATGACTTTTTTACAACTTTTTAAATGACACTTGAATTAAAATATTATCTCAGTCAAGAAAGAATTGTTAATGGGAACAATATTAATGGGTCATGCCAACAACATATTTTACTCTTCCAGCACCCAAAGCAGTAATTTATGGTGGCTAAATGTGAGTTCCAGAAATAATTGCGCAAGAACTAAAATTTTCTGCCCGATTTTTATTGTGTAGACGTCTGTTCAAGCACTTTTAAAATGCTTGAACAGACGTCTACCATACTAACTGAATTTGCTTTAAAAACTAGTAGTATACAATTTCTTAGCATAGGTCTTTTTTGTGAACTTTACTGTACATTTTGATTTGGACGCACCTTCGACTGAGAAGTGTGCCACTGATCGAAAAGTGTAGTTCCTAATAAATTATTATAATGAGGCTAATTTGAAGGGCATAGGTGGTATGTATGCCTACCAATTTAATCATTAATGATGAGAGAGTGGATTGGTTTAATGGTTTCCATTGTAGTTCTTGATCTTGTTCATGTTTGACTACACCAGCTTTCGGTACACCATGTAGATATCAACTACCACCGATATCTAACGGTACATTTTTATTATTGTTACTTCGCCATGCAAACTCTTAAACTAAAACACCTAATGAAATAATTTCAAGTTTCAAATGTGTAGATGGTAGAGAAGAATAGCATGACACAATTTTTATTGTTCTAACAAGATTGATCTGCTGACTAAGGAACTCTTATGTAATTTCTATATTAATACCGGAGTGGCTGATATTGTAATAACATTTGACATGCATCTGAAAAATGTCAGTCATTTTGAGTAAAGACAACTGGCATCCGTTCTTCATGTTAATATCACCATTGGGACTGGTTAATGTGTTATTAAGTTTGCAATAAAATCTTTTTCAATCGTCATATTTACTTCCAAAAAAGAAATAATGCCGTTTTCATACATGCCAACATTTTGATAGTAAAAAACGGGGGTATTTGATAATGTGGTGGGGAGGGGTGTTCCCATTACAAGTGTAAACCCTTCCCCTTGGAGGCTTCAGCTATTAATGTATTATAAGGGCAAATCTCATGATTCTTATGGTATGTATTGCAATAATAAAGTACGGTATTGATTTTAAATAACTTGTGCGTTTAATTGAATTACATTTTGTCTTGTGTAGGCTATGTCTATATGGATTAATTTCTCATTTTCTAGCCCCTTTTCAGTACAAGATACAAAATCTGGATTCAATACTTGTCATAAAAGTGCGTTTTCAATAATTACTGGGCTGGTATTTTAGTAACTGCAAATGCATGTCCAATTATTCAACATAAGGTCTGGTCCGCTACGTCACTATTCTTGTTTTATACAAGTACTGTATTCTAGTGGTAATTATTATATTATTGACCTCCACTTTAAAACGATTTCAGACAGACCATTGCCTCACTTTAAGGGTTGTAGGTAAATATGGCCCCGGTAAAAATGGCCCAGGAAAAAGTGGCCCTGGTAAAAATGGCCCCAATGAAAAAAATCAGTAATAGAAATATTTTTTTTTTAATCGTCATATATTTAAATACTGTAATAAGCAAAAATTGAATTAATAAATTTAAAAATGGCCCTCAATTATAAAATTTAAAAAAAAAAAGGTTAAATGCTGTAAAATACCCTGTATCAAAAATTGAATTAATAAATCAACATAAACCATATGCATATTAAAATTGAGAACTAAAATAACTTAGTTTTTAGCTTCTGGGATATGAGTAGCTCTAGGAGTACCCTGCTGATTGATTAATTGATATTCATAATGGCTGCTGTACGGTTCTTGTGGCTCTGCAGGTTTTTAAT
Organism: Anneissia japonica; assembly: GCF_011630105.1. NCBI lineage: Eukaryota > Metazoa > Echinodermata > Crinoidea > Comatulida > Comatulidae > Anneissia > Anneissia japonica. The sequence goes on along the minus strand of NW_022733856.1, from coordinate 26,785 downwards.
CTTTATACTTGGCTTTTGTGGATCTGTGCAATATTATAATTTTAAAAATCATCCTGACGCAATCTTTAACAGAGGCAGATACAATATTAACGACGATTTTATTCCGATTTCGAATTTTTATCTGAAAATATGTACAACAAACCTAGGCCAGCTGTGTGAGTCTCTAAGCAGAGAATTAGCATCTTGTACCAGGGACTGCAGCTTGCCAGCTACTCACATATGCAGTCAAATGTGTTTACTTGGAGCCTAGAAAATTTTGAAATTTTTTGCATATATTTTCAAAATTTCAATGGATATAAAATGAATTTGAACTACAAAGTAATTAAATATAGCGGCAGAAGTGTCCCATATTATTCCAACTGCTCGTGTTCGCCAATTTTTCACACAGACTTATCTGATTGTGGTGATATAGAAAAAAAACCCTGGTCCAGAAAAGGACGACCAGCGAACTCATCGTAGGTCCACAACAGGTAATAATGAGACTCCATCCTTTTATTATCAGAATGTCAGAATTATCAAGAATAAGTTTGATACCTACCACTGTGATTTATATGCTCATCTCATTAAACTCAACTATGACTTTGTAGCATTAAGCGAAACATGGCTAAATAGCCATGTGTTGGATAGTGAACTAATCTTCCCATGCTTTACAGTGTATCGTAAAGACCATGGTGGAAACAAACGCGGAGGAGGAGTGTTATTGCTTACGTCAAACTCATATAAAACCAGAAGACTTGTTCACCTTGAGAAAGATGACATCGAATTGATGTGGGTTGAAGTCAAAATATCTAAAACCAAACTATTATTAATTGGTGTATACTATAGGGCCCCTAATCTTAGAATTGAGTCAGTCAACAACCTTGCCATTGCTGTTGAAGCTTCGCTTGTCAAATGTCCAAACCATGAACTAGAACTCATCATTGGTGATTTTAATTTTTCCAGCATCCAGTGGCATGAAGATAGAAGTTTCTCTCAGCTTGCCAACATCGATGAACGATTTATAGACTCTGTCATCCAAGGTCTAAATTTATATCAGTGCAATACTCAAGTTACATGTAATGACCATATTTTAGACTTAATCATCTGCAAACGACCTGACTTTGTGTGCAATATAACGACTGGTAACAATATATTTATATTTGACCACGAATCCATTTCCTTTAATCTAAGATTTTCGAAGTGTAATTATTCTAATTTTAATTCACGTAAATTGTATAATTTTAAGTCAATAATGATCTAATTCAGCTGTTTAATCACATTCCATGGCATGTTATTGAAACTGATGATTCTTTAGATAGCAATATTTCAGCCTTTAATGATTTAGTTGATGCTGCTATTAATGATGTAGTAATGGTGCTTCCTCGAAGAAAATTACCTCCTTGGTTCGACCATGAACTATACAGAGCTCTTAGAGATAAAGAACGTTACTTTAGACTTAAGAGATCAAATAATTCTGCAACTGCTTATAGTCTATTTTCATCTGCTCACAAACGTTTCAAAAACTCATGAGAGAAAAATATAAAGCATACATGAACTCCCTTTCAGATAATCTACGGTAAAATCCTAAAAGATTCTGGTCGTGGGTAAAGTTAAAAACTAAGAGCTCTTGGCTTCCGGATAGGTTGGTACTGGATCATAGATCAGTAGAATCTGATATTGATAAATCCAACTTGTTTAATAGTTTCTCTTATTCCATTTTTAGACAAAGACCGACTGAGTCTGTCAATGATGGTGATTTTTTTTAATCCTCTATTGGACTTATCAGTACAATTCACATTCAAACGGAAGAAGTTTGCAATCTACTCAAATCAATAAATACTCAAAAAGCTCCTGGCAATGATAATCTTAGTAATTATGTTTTAAAGACTTGTGCCGATCCACTTTCTGTTCCAATCTGTTATCTATTTAATGAGTCAATTCAATCTAGTTACTTTCCCAAATTATGGAAATATTCTAACATTGTACCAATTCACAAAGGGGGCTATAAATCTAATATTAAAAATTACCGACGTTTTTCAATACTTAACACTATTTCTAAAATTGTTGAGCGTATTGTCTTTAACCATGTTTGGGCTCACGTCTCACCAGCTTTTTAAACATTTCAACATGGTTTTGTACCTAACAGATCCTGTGAAACTAATCGAGCTAAAAATTACAGCCTATAAGCCATTTGATGACAAAAAGCAGTGTGACCATTTATACCGATTTTAGTAAAGCATTCGATTCTGTTCCCCATAATCATCTTCTTTTAAAATTAAAATCTTTTGGCTTTTCAAGTAATTTATTATCCTGGTTTTCTAGTTACGTTGACGATAGATAACAGCGTGTAGTTATTAACGGTAGTTCATCGGACTTGCTTCCGGTAACTTCGGGTGTGCCACAGGGGTCCATCTTGGGCCCTTTACTATTTATTTTATATGTAAATGATATTTTTTCACTATTCATATTATCACAATGTTTAATGTATGCCGATGACTTAAAAATTTATAAAATTATAAGTTCAATAGAGTATTCACATCACCTTCAAAACGACCTTGATCGGTTGTGTGTTTGGTTACAAAAATGAGGATTAGATCGTAATCATAGTAAATGTAAAATTTTAAGTATCACTCTGAAGAAATTTCCTATTACTTTTGATTATTCTATTAATAATAATAATAATAATATTAATAATGATATTAATACTGTAATGATAATGATGATAACATTAATAATGATGATGATGATGATACTACTACTACTACTACTACTGCTGCTGCTGCTGCTGCTGCTGCTGCTGCTGCTACTACTACTACTACTACCACTACCACTACCACTACCACTACCCACTACCATAGAGAGAGTTTAAAGATCTCGGCGTTTATATTGACTTTAATTAATTTTTCAGTTCATGTTAACGAAATTTTAAAGAAAGCAAAGCGCATGTTGGTGCTTATGTGGAGAAACTGTAAAGATCTTCATCCTCAAACAAAAATTTCACTTTATCATACCTTAATTCGTCCTTCGCTTGATTTTGGTTCAGTTACTTATAATTCTATTAGTTCAGTTCATGTTAGTCGTATTGAAAGGTTTCACCATCGTTTTATGCGTTTTGTTTCATACAATCTGAATGAGCCAGTGAATTTCAGAAAATGTTTATCTCCTAAATTTCGTAGGGATTTTCTTGATCTTAAGTTTCTTTATAATACAATTCATAGTAATCTCGATTGTAATCTTATTTCAAGTTTCTTTATTAATGTCCCATCTCATATGTTAAGAAGTAAACCCACTTTTTATGTTCCTTTTGGGAGGGTTAATGCCATCCAAAATGGTTTATTTTGTAGATTAAGTAAATTATATAATTCCCTTTTATTTCAAGATAATAATCTTGATATATTTTTATATGCGATTAATCAGTTTAGTTTTAGTACTGTAATTGATCATTTTTAATCTTTTTTTCCTTGATGTTTCATCCAGTTTTCAATTTGTTGTTTTGTATTTTTTGTATTTGCATTCTTGTTTATTAACCCTCCTATTATTGGCGAATTTATTTTGCTGTTGGTTGTGGTTTTAAATAAATAAATAAATGAAATAAATAAATAAATAAATAAATAATTAATAGATCTGTTTTGTATGAGCGGCTCTTAGGTCTAAGTATTTTTTTAATTATTATTATTATTATTATTTATTATTATTATTATTATTATTATTATTATTATTATTATATATTATTATTATATATTATTACTATATTAATGATATTGCTAAATCCCACAAACCTCCCAAAACACACTATAGAAAACAAGATAATTCAATTGTGATTGACTCACTTGGTATAGGCCTATCAATAAGAAAATTAAATATTCATAATAACCTATCTTTTGGTTAAAATGTTGATTTTTTTTGTGAAAAAATACTTGCAAATACACCATATATAAAACCTCCAAACACACTGCGAACCCCATCCAAACCCTTTAATTACAATTGTAGAACTCTCTTTTTCTTTAAAAAATAGACCTAATAATTTGATGTTCATATCAACCCATTGTTTGTGGGGTTTACCAATACCCGAAAACACATTCATTTTATTTACCACTGTATTCCCTGGTATTTTTTTTTTTTGGTGGGGGGGAATTGGGGATCATTTAAATAGCAACAGCAAAACAAAAGGATCATGCCTAAGCCTCGTATGTATGCTTCGCCCTGTATTGTCAATGGTATTGTTGGGCATAGAGATACTTTTCACCTATATTTACTATATAGGCCTACACTACATAAACAAATATTCTCGATCACCCGTTTTCAATGTCTGGAACAATGTGAAATGTGCTTGTTCCAGGAATATAGTTTGCAAACCCAAAATCTGTGTTAGCGCCAATTGTAGACATTCCCTTTTCTTCTCTACAAAAGAAAAAGAAAAAAGCTTCAAAAACAGCACGCGTCTACTGTTGACAGCAAGAACCATGGTATTGGCACAATCGTTCGCGTGACCAAATCGTGTATACAAATGCTAATCCATCGCGTGAATACCGCGTTTTGGTAAGCAGAGCTCAGGATGGTTCACACAGGGTTACGAATATCTGTCGAAATACACCGTATAAATAAACTACAATTATGTAAATAATGTATATATCTTAATAATGAACGTCGATCGGTGGGGGACGGGAGACACTATCCCACCCCGGCCCCCAAAACAAAACAAAAATTCAAAGTAGGGGACATAATACCAATTGGCACTGACCTTCCGTTTCATACACTCATGTAAAAAAAAGAAAAAGAAAAAAAAAGAAAGTTTACTAAAAGAATTATAATAATCATCATGTTGTAGAACATACCCAAAAATAAACCTAAAACATAAATCCTTAAAAACTAGTGGACTCAATTTGTAACTGGATAGTTAATTTTCTAACGAAGAGCGTCCTCAACTTGTAAAAATTGGCCAGGTAGTGCCTGGAACCCGTGTTCTTAACACCGGCGTTCCTCAGGGCTGCGTATTATCGCATTTCCTATCGTTTATATATGATTGTAAGTTGACAGCTGTCACGTCACAAAGTTTGCGGATGACACTACCATCGTAAAGGACTCATTACTGGAAATAATGAGCATATAATTACAGATCCCAAGTCAACGTTATTGTTGAATGGTGTGAACTAACAACCTCATACTAAATGTAGCTAAAACTTAAGAGAAAATTATAAATTTTCTTGATCCAAAATCGTAAAGGTGGTCTAGAAATAAATGGTACACCAGTCGATGTTGTTCAGGAATTCAAATTTCTCGGGATTCACATGACCTAAAATGGCAATCAAATTCCCAAGTATTATTAAGAGGGCCAGAAACGCATGTTCTTCTTGTGCACATTAAAATCTCTTGGTGTGCCACCTGAAATATTGTATTGTTTTTATAATGTTTCTTTAAAACAATGAGAAGCGGTCGCCGTTAC
>NW_022733856.1:17263-21344 GCF_011630105.1 Anneissia japonica | reverse complement strand
TGGAATGCCATATAGTATACTGTTGCAGTAATCTAGTCGAGATGTTATTAATGCATGAACAATTTTAATTAAGGCCTTGTTGGTTAAGAATTTCTTAATAAATCTAATATTGCGCAAGTGGTAGGAAACGGATTTGCAGATGTTGTTAATATGACTACACATTGTCATATTAGAGTCGAAAACTACACCGATATTTCGAACCGCTGAAGATGGAACAATCGAGGAGTCGCAGATGTTAATGTTTTCGATAACAGGCAGTCTTTTAAGGTGCTTAGAGTGGATGAACAATACCTCGGTTTTATTGGGATTAAAACTAAGCATGTTGTCTGCTAACCAAACCTAAACGTCCCTCACACAAGCTTCAATAACTGTCTTAGCCTCATTATACTTGCCAGGATTGAAACTTAGATATAACTGCGTGTCATCAGCATACGCATGGTATTCCAGACCGTGTCTACGAATTACATCACTCAGGGGAGATATGTAAACAAGGAACAGTACTGGGCCAAGTATCTGTCTCTTATACACATCTAGATGTGTATAAGAGACAGGTTATACGTATCATAATTATGCAGTTCAGTTATTGTTTTATGTTAATCGTTTTAATAAGGCTACATTCAGTTTATCATTATCTTCAGAACCCGCTTTAGAAGTGAAGTGGACATAACACATGACGTGGATGAAGATTACAGATTTAATGTCGATTATATTCGCATTATTTATTAATTCATGATTGGACAAACAGTAAAAGCTCGCAATTATTAAATGCGGTCAATTAATCGACTGACCCGGATCTATCGAACAAATTCAGTTAAATCCAACAAATCAACCTCGACTTCTCAGGATTTGAACCCGAGACAGCCAACATACGTGGATGCACTAACCGACTGAGTTATGGGGTCCAGTAGAATCTGAGCCATACCACATCAACGTAACGATAATATAATACGAAATATGAGGAAAATCATTTGGACCTCTTTGTGATTTGAACCAGGGACGTCCGTCCGTCATGATGCGTTGTAAATACTTTGACCGACTGAGTTATAGCTGTCTCTTATACACATCTAGATGTGTATAAGAGACAGATATTGTAGGACATTTTTTATTTAATAGGTTCTATATGCTGCATAGGCCAACGATTGTTATTAGTAAAGCCCTGTACATTGTGCCATATGTATAATTGTCAACACCTTTTACAATAGAGTGGTGAACAAAAATACCATAATTATATATGTCCGTTATCTCAGGCCTACCATAGTTGGGCTGCAGTGAGCAAATTTTATGAATAGGCCCCTCTAGACGCTCGCAATTTGCACTTTCAGATAGTAAAAATGCTTTCTCAAAGCAGTGTTCCTCCTCGACAAATTTATTTTCTTCCCGACGGGAGCTATGCTCCTCTCCCTTTGGTCTCCCTCCTCTTACTGGCGTCGCAAGGTCTAATCAAGGACATATTCTGCATTCTATACTTGGAGTCGCAAAAGATGACTATGCCCTAGAATTGCACTCATTGATACCTGTCTCTTATACACATCTAGATGTGTATAAGAGACAGGATCCTGGATGGTGCCCGGCGGATCATTACTTTATACAAGTTGTACAATACTCGATTTCATAAATGTTTTCGCGCCCGGAATGACGTTCAGCGAGGGTTAGTAAAAGAGTAGTACTGTAATTGTTAATTTATGTGTCAAGGGCAACGACTGTACTCTCGAAAAAGGGCCCCTCAGAACCTGGCTCCAACTCCAATACACCCCACCCAGGATCAAATGGGATTGGAGGGTGTCAAATCCTAATCCAGAAGGAGTCCAAGTTGATATTTCTCGAATTATACAAGTTGATGTCCGACGATGGGAATATGGCTTTAACTCTACTATGTTATTAGACCGACCCATAATTTAAGACATTTACTATTTATATATCTCTTTCTTATGTTGTAAGTTAGTGTTTACAATATTGTTGTAGCATAGTACTCTTTCAATTATTCATGTATGTTATTCGCCTGATAATGATCAGCTAAGTACAGTAGGTAGCATACCCTTATGACATGTTAAAACCATGCATTATAGTCAATGTTATACCTATCATAATTATGCAGTTCTGTTATTGTTTTATGTTAGTCGTTTTAATAAGGCTACATTCAGTTTATCATTATCTTCAGAACCCGCTTTAGAAGTGAAGTGGACATAACACATGACGTGGATGAAGATTACAGATTTAATGTCGATTATATTCGCATTATTTATTAATTCATGATTGGACAAACAGTAAAAGCTCGCAATTATTAAATGCGGTCAATTAATCGACTGACCCGGATCTATCGAACAAATTCAGTTAAATCCAACAAATCAACCTCGACTTCTCAGGATTTGAACCCGAGACAGCCAACATACGTGGATGCACTAACCGACTGAGTTATGGGGTCCAGTAGAATCTGAGCCATACCACATCAACGTAACGATAATATAATACGAAATATGAGGAAAATCATTTGGACCTCTTTGTGATTTGAACCAGGGACGTCCGTCCGTCATGATGCGTTGTAAATACTTTGACCGACTGAGTTATAGGGGTCAAATATAATTGCAACCATACCCCAATCAACGTAACGGTGATTTAATAGGAAATAAGAAAATGAAAGTGGACCTCTTTGGGGTTTGAACCAGGAACCTCCTTCACACTGTTCGGAAGTTCTAACCGATTCCTCCGACATACTATGTGGACGCTCTGACCGATTGAGTACAATTAAAGCCATACCGCATCAACGTAACAATGATATAATATGAAATAAGTGGAAAATCAAATTGTACCTCTTTGGGATTTTAACCCATGTCCTCCGTCATACGGTTCGGAATCTGCAATGGATGGGGTAAATTGAGACCAGTAGCGGACCGTCAAGACAAACAAGGTATGCAGTGCATACCCTGACTAAAACAAATTCAAAAAAATATATAATAGTACAGTTTCTCCGTTTTATTTAGCATTTAGTCAGGATCTTCTATATAGGCCTACACCCTAATTTTTCGAGTGGAATGCTATTCATTGGAATAACAAAGTTTTTCAATGTTTGGCCTAGTTTGGTACCTAGGATAAGTCACAGTCGAGTCTATCGCATCGTACTTAAAATTTCCGCATGGCTGGTCTTCGATATCAGCCAATCACTTATTCAGTGAGTCAATGGAAGTCAGAGCATACCCTACAACGCTTAAATTTGCTATTGTGACAAACGTGTGATGACGTCAGAATAGCCAATTTAACACTGGAATGGAAGCAGTGTTTCCAAGAGTATGTGCGCATGCTCTTCTCACAAATCGGGATCCTCCACTGCCGATCGGGTATTCTATCTATAAGCCTAATCTGAATCGATTAAAGTTTAAATATATTTACATACATAATTATGACAGGTATAGAAGAAACTTTGAATTATTATTATTTTGAATTGAATTTTGTTAAAATACAAGAATAAGTATTCTTTTGAAGAGAAGACAACCACGCCGGTATTAAAAATAACATGCATTGTATTTTGACTATAGAACGCAATCTGATTGTGTTTGATTCTGTAAAGTAGTAGGACGAACTTTTCCTATCACTAGCAGGCCCTAGCATCAGTGGCGGGTCTCGAAATGGAAGGGAGCTAATGGTGTTAGGAAGATAAAGTGGGAGATCGGTGATTATGAGGGGATAACTCGCAAAATAAGGTGATATGAGGTAATTTTTAATTACCTGAGCATGATTTTGGGGGGTGAACGACTGGGGGATGGGCGAGTATTTTTTTCAGGGGGAGGGGGAGGACGTGCAGTCCCTTGTACATCCTAGATATGCCAATACCTAGCATACCCTGCAATTTACCCTACAGTCCGCCACTGATTGGGAGCCATATCCCATATAGCGGCGTAACGATGATATAATAAAAAAGGGAAATCAAATTGAACCCCTTCAGGATTTGAACCCGATCACTCCGACATACCATATTGATGATCTGACCGACTGGGGGCCTAGTAGAATTAGAACCATATCCCCATCGTCCGACATAAAATTATATAATCCGACATACGAGAAATATAAAATTGGACCCCTTCTGGAT
>NW_022733856.1:11007-16667 GCF_011630105.1 Anneissia japonica | reverse complement strand
AGCAAACACTATTCAGTGTTCTTATTCTCAAATGTTCGGTAGTCTATCAAAAATTTTGATGGATAAACGATTTAGTCCTGGCAGACTGTTTTTTTACTTTGATATGTTAAGGAAACTGATGTATACAAAATTAAATCAATCTAATTAAAAACACCGTGGAAATGTCCTTAATTATAGTACGGGTTAACGTTCATTAATATGATTAAAATTCTAAGAATCATAAATATGTTGAGGTCGGAGTAAACTTACAGAACAAGGTAAATAAAACCTTAATAAATTTAAACATAAAAGAAATAAATGTAGGTCTAGCGGACATTGATAAAACCTATAATATTATTAGGTATTGAAATTACTAAATTTTTACCACAAATGTTAATTTTATATTATAATCAAATGAAATTAATGGAAATTGCGAATACGAACAAATAATGACAAGCGTGTCCTAAATTTAAGTATTTTCGCAACACCCCCCCCCCCCTTCTTCTGCGTACGGGCCCTGTCTCTTATACACATCTAGATGTGTATAAGAGACAGCTTTAGGGGTCCATCCTTATAAATAAAATCTAATAAAGCAATGCATAGAAAAATCTTGATTGATAATATTTATCCTTATACTTAATACTGAACTTTATAATTGAAGATTGTTAATAACTTAACTATAAAATAATCAATTATATATGAAAGAAAGAAAGAAAGAAAGAAAGAGACAGACAGACAGACAGAAAAAAAAATGATCACCCAAAACGACTCAGATGTTATTTTTCGGCGTCTAGAAAACAAAATTTTACGGGGCATGCCCCCGCATCCCCCTGCGTTGAGTTGTCTCGATCGGCCCCACTTTTGGCACCCTTTTGGACATCTCTGGATCCGCCCTGTGCTTGGGCGTCTGACCCTGTACCCTGACCAGTAGCTCTTTGGCCTCATTAACTCTAGCTTGGACTCATTTCACTTTAGCCTGCATTAGCCATATACTAATATCTGGAATGAGACTTGCGCTTTCATACCCAAACTCAAGCTCCTTTTTTGCGAAATTTCATACATTTTTCCAATAATTCATGATTTTCAAGTGTCTGTTTGAATTAGATTGGCTATAGGTATGAAATATGAAGTCCACCCCATCCACCCTATCAAAAAAAGCTAAACCTCTGATTTTAGTGATATATTAGCTATAATTTTCATCTTGTCGATCTGTTATCTATCTACGAATAATTGACTAATGAAAACCTTTCAAGTAATCGGTAAAGACCTACCAAAAGCAAACATATCACATGAGACTTGATGGTATTTAAAACTTAATACAATTCAATTCAATATACATTCCCATAGCGAGAACATCAAGTTGTTAATGTCTCAAGCCGAATTAATTTTGCGAAATAAAATCGTTCCAGACTGTCTTTTACTCAAAGTTAAAAAGATAACAGATTAAGATTTACAGTATTATTTTTTCTTATATATTTTAATTTATTGTGGGGCCACTTGGTAGAGCAGTGTTTTTCACTGAGGGCCACTGTACTCACAGAAAATAGAAATAAACTACAATGTCAAAGATGATACCAGTTAGTATCAGGCCCTTACGCAGGATTTTTATTGAGTGGGTGCGAATTTTTGGAAAGTGGACCAACATTTTTGGGGTGGGTGGGGGAGGGTGGCGCTAAAAACAATCCGCCACTGGTTTTGAAAGCAAACACTATTCAGTGTTCTTATTCTCAAATGTTCGGTAGTCTATCAAAAATTTTGATGGATAAACGATTTAGTCCTGGCAGACTGTTTTTTTACTTTGATATGTTAAGGAAACTGATGTATACAAAATTAAATCAATCTAATTAAAAACACCGTGGAAATGTCCTTAATTATAGTACGGGTTAACGTTCATTAATATGATTAAAATTTTAAGAATCATAAATATGTCAGTCGGAGTAAAATAAATCCACACAAATTGGACATACACATAGACTAGATGTGAAACGTGCCGCTTCCGACCACGTGGTGCATAATGTCAATATACTATGTAAAATTACAGAACAAGGTAAATAAAACCTTAATAAATTTAAACATAAAAGAAATAAATGTAGGTCTAGCGCACATTGATAAAACCTATAATATTATTAGGTATTGAAAATACTAAATTTTTACCACAAATGTTAATTTTATATTATAATCAAATGAAATTAATGGAAATTGCGAATATGAACAAATAATGACAAGCGTGTCTTAAATTTAAGTATTTTCGAAACCTCCCCCCCCCCTTCTGCGTACGGGCCTGATTATAATGGTACTTTTATTTCAATAAGTAACCTAGACTCAGAAATAATGCTGCGTACGGGCCTGATTATAATGGTACTTTTATTTCAATAAGTAACCTAAACTCAGAAATAATGTCCGATCGGAGCACATATATATGGCATATATTAATTTAGTAAATAATATTATATGCGGTATATAATAATATTTCAGTAATCAATATTCCTGCCCCGAAGACTAAGATCCTGGATGGTGCCCGGCGGATCATTACTTTATACAAGTTGTACAATACTCGATTTCATAAATGTTTTCGCGCCCGGAATGACGTTCAGCGAGGGTTAGTAAAAGAGTAGTACTGTAATTGTTAATATATGTGTCAAGGGCAACGACTGTACTCTCGAAAAAGGGCCCACCATAGTTGGGCTGCAGTGAGCAAATTTTATGAATAGGCCCCTCTAGACGCTCGCAATTTGCACTTTCAGATAGTAAAAATGCTTTCTCAAAGCAGTGTTCCTCCTCGACAAATTTATTTTCTTCCCGACGGGAGCTATGCTCCTCTCCCTTTGGTCTCCCTCCTCTTACTGGCGTCGCAAGGTCTAATCAAGGACATATTCTGCATTCTATACTTGGAGTCGCAAAAGATGACTATGCCCTAGAATTGCACTCATTGATACTTAAACTTTGAATATATATATATATATATATATACATATATATACATACATATATATACACATATATATATACATATATATATACATATATATATATATACATTATATATATATATATAATATATATATACTTTTACAAATGTAGGCGGGGGGGCGTCCTGGTCAGAGACACATTATGCTGTTATGTATCAACAAAGCCCTTTTGAAAGAGGGTGCTATAGAGTGAGGATTTCGCCCACTGTTGGGTCCGCCACTCAACAAAAGAGTAGACTTCCTTTTTTTCCTTTCCTTTCCTCCCTTTATATTTCGGTGGGACTGACTGGGGCGGGTAGGGGTGCACGGGACCCCATGGCTACCCACTGAATCTTCCCTTGTTCATGCTTGTGTATTTGGGCAGTGCACTTTGCCTACGTTTGTCTCTCTCTACCCAGGAGTATTGGTACCTGGTAGGATGTGGTGGCATTTAATTGATTGTTATAGGCCTACTACTTTCGTGCGATGAGTAATGTGGACGGCTAGGTATGCTCGCCACAATTTTCCTTTTGTAAAGATTTCTTGTGGTGATTCTCATAATTTCAGCCTTCATCGGCAACTTAGTTGTTAATTTATTACATTACGCTTGCTGGAAAATGACTTAAGGTCCATCTGACTGGTTGATGGCGGTTTACATGATTATCATATCAGGAACTTATGTTAATAATATACGTCGTGTTTATTCTAATTTAGGTACATAAGTCAACGACCGGTAATAGAAAATGTTGTGAATTGTGGCATATAGGTATAATTGTCAATATCTTTTTTCAATACAATCATATACACATAATGCCCTACATAGACTAAGTCTGTTACGAGGAATAATGAGTAGAGTTTTATATTCGTTTAATCGAACAAATTCAGGTGTTACAAGATTCAAACTAACTAATATTTACTTTAGGCTATGGCTCTTGTGTTCTAAATCCACGCTTCTTAAACTATGGGACGCGACCCAAAAGTGGGTCTCCAAACTTTTACGTTGGGTAACGAGCCGGTTTGCCGAAAAAAACTTTAAAAACAGATTGTTAACTCAAATGTGATAATTTACATGTTTGATATAAGGTCTGTACTATAACAAATCTGACGACAGTGCTTCATTTGAACAATCATTTTAAACAATATTTTATTACATGGCCATAATAAATATATTAGGTCTATCCATTCCTCCATGGTCTACCACAACATAATATGTAAATGTTTAACAACAAGCATAGACATAAACTTTAATAACTTTCAAATAGGCATGCAAATGCAAACAATAATACAGCTAAAAGCCGCTCTTCGTGCCTATTCGTTAGTTGATAATGGTAACAAGAGGTCTAAAATTGATTAGGTTTAAGCTTATCAAATATATTATTTAAAAATTGGAAAACATTTATTTTTCATGCAAAAGAACCATTCCTATATTTTCAAAATTTGGGTCAGTCAGGATTGGGCCACACACTTTTTTAAACTTAAGTCCCTTGTATTTCTCAAGTCTCAACTACTAAAAGTCTCATTTTCCAACTGTGGTGCAGGGGAACCATAATTAATAGAGGATTCAAAGTAGGGGCGGCCCAGGCCCTCTAAATTTCTCGAGGGGAAAGATTTTCCAGAGATTTCCCCGACGAGAACAAAGTGGGCGTGGTCGAGCGTCGCTTAAAATATTCCGAAAGTGATCAAGCACCCAAACATTTTGACAATTTAGAAGTTTCAACGGCTTATTTAATCTAGTCTAATAGTATGTACAAAATACATATAATTATATTTTTCTCCCTGACGAAATTGTGGTTTTCTCAACGACGGGGGATCAGCTCTCTTCAACTCTCGCTTCTGGCGCCACCCCTGGTAGGGACAGCCGGGGCCCTCTAAATTTTTCAAAATAAAAATGGAATGGAGAAAAAAAAAGTTGTATTTAAATTTAAGCGTGAGGGTGGTATTTCCGCAATCTGTAGATGGCATAATTATGTTTAAAAAAATCCTCAGTCTTAACTGACGTAGGTACACCCGCTATCTGTCAATATCCCTTCCTTGTCTTCCTCTATTACCAATTTCTGGATCTATAAATGATAATAGTAAGCAAAAATTGAAATAATACAGGTACCAATATCGAGCATTTTTTAAACACAAGCATTCAGTTTCTGGGATTTTAGTTTATAAAAGTTGCTGTGCTATTCACTATCAAATGATTAAATGGGTCACGGCTAGTGTGGGAAATCAAAACTTTGGTCCCAAAGAAAAAAAGTTTGGCAAAGGGTTATTTTTTTTAATTTTTGTTCTTTTTTTGCTCAATAATCATCTATTTGTACTTTTGTTGTTGTAAAGGGAATTGTTTTATAACAAACTAACTGATCTATATGTCCATGTCAATGTCATCAGGTTTTTCAGAGAGACAATTAAATTATTGATTCATACTCAACTAAATGTACGGTATCAAGGAGACTAGATATTCAGGTAGAAAAGTGGCGGCCCAACCACAACAATTAATTGTTTTGTCTATTCATTTTTGTTTTCAAGGTAATTGCAAAATAACAAAATAACTGATCTGAAAAAAAGGTGTCTTCAGTGGTTTGACAAATCTTCGAAGGTTGTAGGTGACAATTCACAAGTTACTGTATCAATAATCTGCGATCAAAAACGAAGAACACCAAACAAAATATGTATACATACACAGTTTACTAAGGGATACATGTAAATCCCTTTTAGTTTCCCTAATAATCTGTCCTTGAAGAT
>NW_022733856.1:6466-8336 GCF_011630105.1 Anneissia japonica | reverse complement strand
CGCATATAAATTAGATTATCGTGCAAAGGGAGGACTCAAAGTAGGTGATTTTACAAAACTACACAGCCTGATATAGTTTACAATCACCTAAGAGAAAATGACGTTGATAAAAATTCTGACGATTTCATAGTACGGAAAATTGACAATCTTTTTTTTTTTTCATTCCTTAAACTTGGCCTCTAATATAAACACGTTGTGTTACGCAAATTATTGCACGGAGTGTCCGACAGGCTACTTTACACGCCGGGAGTAGTTGCATTTTATTATTATCTTTCCATGCTGTTTGTTGTGATTGTTTTTAATATCATTGCATGCGGCTTGTTGTGGTTACTGTCGATATAAATCACAGGCAGGGATGTGGTCAATGTGATATTGGAGATTGATATGTGAGGATGTTTAATAACATTGTTCAAAATTATTTTGTCTGTGTTAGGGGAAAGATAGGCCTACAGCATATAGGCCTACAGCATACCAGGCTATGGTTAGTACCTGTCAGTACGTATTGTTTATGCAGCAAATATTAGGTTGAAAACCGGACGAAATTAACATTCACCTTATTGCTAAACTTAATTCCGTAAACGGATAAATTGACTAACATACTAATTAACAAAAAAAAAATAAAAAAAAAAAAAAAAAAATAATAATAATAAAAAAATAAATAAATAAATAAAATTATAATAATAATAATAATAACAGGCCTATAAATAAAATAAATAAATAATGAATAAGTAAATAATATATATATATATGAATAAATAAAATTAAAAATAAATAAATAAATACAATATATAACTAAATAAAAAAAAGATATAAGATAAAGATAAATTAAATAAAATGGAAAATAAATTAATAAAATAAATGTAATAAAGAACTAGGAAAACTAAATTTAAGAGGAATATATCATCATACAACATGTCTGTCTGTTTTCAATTCATTAATTGCATGTAATTCTTGTATCGCCTCTATTATATGTATATATATATATATGTATATATATATGTATATATATATATATATGTATATATATATATATGTATATAATATGCGTCTATATTTATTATGTATGCGCTTTGTATATAGGTATTGAATATTTGCCTCCTGTCAAGTACGGGCATGTTGTACCTATGGATATGTTTTGCCTTCGGGCATGTTCTGCCTTCGGGCATGTCTTTCCTACGGAAAAATTTACCTCGGAGAAGTTTGTCACGGCTGTTCTGCTTCCGGGCATGGTTTTGCCCATTGGCATGTTTTGCCTACGGGCATGTTTTATCTCCGAAATAAATAAATAAATAAAAATAAATAACTCAAAAAAAAAAGAAAAAAAAAGAAGAAGATAGAAATAAAATAAATAAAATGGGAAATAAATGAATAAATAAATAAATAAAGTAAAGAACTAGGAAAACTAAATTAAAGAGGAATATATAATCATACAACATGTCTGTCTGTTTTCAAATCAATATTACATGTAATTCTTGTTATCGCCTCTATTATATATGTGTATGTATGTGTATATGCATATATATATGCGTATGTGTATCATATGTATATAGCCTATATATATGTATATTTATTGTGTATGCGCTTTGTATATTGGTACTGATTATTTGCCTCCTGTCAAGTTTGTCCGGGCATGTTGTGCATATGAGCATGTTGTACCTATGGATATGTTTTGCCTCGGGCATGTTCTGCCTTCAAACATGCCTTTCCTACGGAAAGGTTTACCTCTGAGAAGTTTGCCTACGGCTGTTCTGTTTCCGGGCATGGTTTTGCCTACGGGCATGTTTTATCTCCGAAATTGTTTTCCTACGGCATGTTTTGGCTTACGGTCATGTTTGCCTAGTGGCATATTCTACGCACAATAGCAATGTTT
>NW_022733856.1:5451-5937 GCF_011630105.1 Anneissia japonica | reverse complement strand
TTTTGGTGACGTCACACTCACTTTAGTTAGCATGCATACGTCATAAGGTAGATACGTCACCTTTTCCTAGTAAGGCAAACTTTCCCGGCGTGCTTTTTTCATGGATAAACAAACACCACTGCTTTGCACATGGATGCCTTGCCCAAGCCAGGGCTACAAGAGCCGCATTGTTAGCATTGTATAATACTTAAATAAGGTACCTCTGCAAATGAATTATTCTTAGTTATTATTTTTTTCTTTTTTTAATTTATTTATTCCGAAAGTGTACTTTCTATCACATATAATTCCACTGTCTTAGTTAGGCCTAGGCCTAATCTTATGCCTCATCGTCCCCCGCTACACAGTACATCAGGATCCCCTCCCCATACAGTACAGACGTCTGCTAGGTAACAACGTGATTGCACCTTCCTTCCCAGGTGTTCATGTAACATTGACATAATTGTTAGCTAACCAGTTGTGTGTATTTCTTTGTGAAAATGAGTACCG
>NW_022733856.1:3320-5358 GCF_011630105.1 Anneissia japonica | reverse complement strand
GTAATTTAGCTTACACTTATGAATTTAGGGAGCACTTAAAATGTGAAATAATCATTTCACTACCCGACAAACTCCGAAATTTATTCATTCATTAGGCCTACATAATAGTTTAATATTGCTGTACTAATATACTCCAACATCACTGGCGCATGGTAACAACCAACTGACTGCAGACCATTTCCGGTCACACATTACTCTCCATAACCCTCTAGTTCCGTCACCTCTGGATCTTCGTATACATCTTCGATTTACTCTCTTCAGATACAATGCCAAAAGCTGCTTCTAAACGCCGTTCGGTATCTAAGGCTGCGGCTCCCAAGAGACCGGTCCTACAACCACGGGCCGAGCCGGAGGTTCAAGTGGACTACGTTAAGGTGGCAGCGGAAGTAGCTAAAATTCTGAAGGATGGAGAGTCCAGTGGTCAAACAGTAACACAAACAGCCAGTAGGCGTTCACAAGACAGTGCGTCACAGGACGCGAGTCTCCCTCTAGTAGAAGACCTCTTTCAAGGTGAAGGAAATGCTCCTTCCATCACATTGTCAATGACGGACTCGATAGCCCCAGGTAACAATGTACCTTTGGCGGTAAAGAACAAAATATGGACCAACGTGTACATTGATCCCAAATTACTGAAAATAAACGACTTGACACTACGGCCTCAGTGACGATTGTCGACAAACAATTGAGAGTTGAGAACAATAGTAAGAATAAGGTGCTCAGTATCACTGATTGGATGCGATTATTTACAATTTTTATGTCAATCTATATCGAAAAATCACCACATGAATGCTTACATCTGTTAAAATATACTAACAATATTTTAGAATTGTATGCTCTGAGTAACGTAAATTGGCAGGTATACGATGAGAGTTTCGCAGGGCGAGACATGGTAACAAATTAATAATAATAATAATAATAATAATAATAATAATAATAATAATAATAATAATAAAATAATAATAATAATAATAATAATAATAATAATAATAATAATAATAATAATAATAATAATAATAATAATAATAATAATAATAATAATAATAATAATAATGTCGTTCTTATATAGCGCTTAATGTCTTAACAAAGCCTCTAAGCGCTTCACATTACGACATTGCAATGGGTGGCTGCCTTTGCATGGAATGCAATTAAAATGGAAGGAACTGCATCCCGAATTGATGATGAAACTAGGTTCCACTGGGAATTTGAGGGCTCAAGCGCAACAATTCTTTCATTCCCAACAACGACTGGTCTGTTTCAAATTCAACGCGGGGAAATTCTGTCCAGCGGGTACCACCTGCAGGTACGCACACCTCTGTGCAATCTGCCGTTCCCCGCACCCTCAGCCTCTCTGCAGCGAAGCTAAACACATTTTTAGTCAGGAGAAAGTGACTTTGCATGAAACGCAATCATTGGTCGGTCTACTTAATTCGCTTGCAGTATTGTTCTACCGGGTCGTGCCATGCGTTTCTACGCCGTTTTATTAACATTTTATCATTAGCAAAACATCCGTCACACTTCACTCGTTACACTGGAAAAGCTGGCGTCTTTACTAAGTAGGCATGTCCACTTTCCCATGCCCCCTATCTTGTCTTCGGATCCAATCATTCACTTTATAAAATTAGAGTCTGATACCGTTTGAACAGGCACTCGCGGTACCATTCAACGATTTTTAGTGTGGGGGGGGGGGGTGTTTGCTGAGCATAGCTCCTGACTCTACCCCCACCTTGTTTCTTGTTGTCTGGGTGGTGACCTTTCCTTGTAGTCAGGTCTTTGGCACGTGGACCCAGATTGTTAGTAATTAATTAGTTTTTAGGTAGGCTATATTGATTTGATGCTTAATTTGTTAAATTACGGTACCGTAACGTTTTACAACTCTTCATGTACGATTTATATTGTAATCACCATTGAAGTATTTATGTATTGATCACGTGTCAGGTGTATGTCGAATGTAACAGTCTAAACTTATATAGTCATTCTCTATATTTATCTTATATATTTATATATACTCTTTATAATTTAATCTTTAGGGGCAGCCTTA
>NW_022733856.1:2922-3265 GCF_011630105.1 Anneissia japonica | reverse complement strand
ATCAATGGGTGGTTGCCCCATTACACGTTTTGAGTTATCTATATATTAAATTGTTTTTCGTCATTGAATAAAATGACAATTTCCATCCAATCCGGTGTTTGCTTTCTTTGTTTCGTCTTGTACTCGCGTCCTGCTTCGGCATAAAACACATTTTTCGAAAAAATAGAGAAAAACGAATTTATGTAGTGGGAGGGCGTATACTTGGCAATTTTGTAGAGGCGCTATATTTGTTTTGGTTTGAGGGGTAATTTAATAGTCTGCATTAGACATGTGAATCCACTCTTTGCTTTGCTTCCAAGCCTCACACACCACTTTGATTTTCCCGCCAACCTCCCCTGCTTCC
>NW_022733856.1:0-2036 GCF_011630105.1 Anneissia japonica | reverse complement strand
TAATTTCTTTTATATACTTTTATAACGCTTTGTATATATGTATAATAAGATGTGTATAATAATGCCATTGTATAATGTATTTATTAATATTATTGAATAATTTATTATTTTATAATCATTACTGTACTTATAAAGTTGGTCAACATGAACAAAAAAGTTTAATTTTTACCATTGCGCCAATTGAACTAGTCCGATAACACCGTATGAAGGAACTGGGTCGAAAGTATTCTTCGAAAATTATTTGTAAAATTTCAGGATTGATACTATTTTCGTTCTGGTTGGTATGCCTCTTACTCACAAACACAGCATACTCGTCAAATCATCATCATTGTCATTATCCTCATAATTAGTTACCATCATCATCATCATCATCATTATCATCATCATCATCAACATCATAATAATCATTATCATCATCATCATCATAGCCTGTACACGTACAACAGTTTGTTTGTCTGTATTTGTTTTCTCAAAGTAAACGTCGCAAATAGGGGCCTAGCTGGTGTCGATGATACTTACTGGTGTTTATTTCATGATTAGTCAGTTCTATATATTGATGTTCGAATAAAGGTATTATTGTCTAGAAATCCTGGCATACTTAGTTGAGGGTCTTAATTTTCGGGGTCTGATATTTCGAGTAATCTTAGGTCTTAGGTCTTAGCTTTCGTAACACCCGCCTCGGACCTCCTATTCGATTCCTCATTCATCAAAACTCCCCTCCAATTACATTCATTTTATTTACCGTAATTTTGTTTTATTGGGGACTATTGGGGATCATTTCAATAATAGAAATACAAAAGGACAGGCGTGGCGCCAGCGGGGGGGGGGGGCGAATTTTTTGTTCCTGGACTTAGGATTCGGCAATAAAATCATGAATATTAATTTTTAGAGCAGATTTGATACCTGCGATGCGAGATAAGCAACGCTCGCCAGGTAGGTCTAGTATCTTTTTAAGATGGGGAATTGCCAGTATAATAGAAAACAAGTCCCACTGGTTACGAGAAATCAACTATGTTTATTGTCATCGTTTTTCATGAATTACAGGCCTATCTGTATTTTTAAACGTCAAGTCAACAAACTGTAGTAGACCGCAATACTATGATGGCGAATATAGGGTGAAACATCCGCAGACTTGAACCCCTTTTTATTTTAAAAGAACATTAAATAAATTTAAAATAAATAATAATTAGCCTATTATCTAAAAAAATAATGTAGGCCTAGGGAATGTCACTCACGCGTACATTTACTGTACCAACATGTACGAAATAGAATTTGTTTATTTGACTAGACGTGCATGCACAAGTATGCTACTAACGAACTAATAATAATTGTAGGCCAAGTCCCTAGTAGTAGTAGTAGTAGCAGCAGCAGCAGCAGCAGTAGTAGTTGCTTGCACAACATAAGGATATATACATAACTTAAGCAATAAAAATAATAGTTATAATAATAATAAATAATAATGTATGTATGTGATCTTAGTGTATCCAAATAAATATTTAGTTGTATTGTGAAATTCATTTTATCATTGAGTTTATTAATTAGTAAACGGTAATTGTAGTGGCATCGTCGTTTCACGTATAATGTAGACCTATCCAAAATCACGAGCACACACAGAGTACAGTACAAGAAATGATGAAACACAACATTATAATTAGTTACCGTAACATTGTTTGTGCAGTATCTTTTTAAGATGGGGTGATGCCAGTATAATAGAAAATAAATCCCACTGGTTACGAGAATGTTGATTATAGGCCAGTTTATTCGTAGTCATCATCATCATTATGCCTATCGTCACCATTATTTAATTATTGTCATCGTTTTTTATGAATTACGTGGACCTATCTGTACCCATATATTGTACTTGTGCGTTTTAAACGTCAAACATACATCATTTTGTACAACTACCCGTGACTGAGTGAATCTTTAAAAAAAAATGTCCAGACCTATACAGTTTTTTGTAATCAGAGCCTTATCTTAAACATAGGAATATATGTTATTACTTCGCCATGCAAACCTCAAAAAAATACTTTAATCTA
>NW_022733855.1:0-1538 GCF_011630105.1 Anneissia japonica | reverse complement strand
AAAGTACACTGAAAATATTTCGCAAATATCTTGAAACACCGACTTATAAAGAAGAAAGTTTTTTTTTTCTGCAATGGAAATAAGATAAAATCAAGAGGAAATCTAGAAAATACTTCGGACATGTTTTCTAAATCTTCAAGGGCCAAATGATAATATCAAACTTAATATACGTAAACATCAAGATTGAAAAAAAATGCACAACCAATACCTATAAAAGGGATAATGCATAGTACAAACTGTTATTCTCTCGTATTAAAATCAATTAAAAATAATGAAAAAATAGCGAAAGATTTAATGTTTGTTGAATGATAATCGCAGGATAGTCAGGGTGTGGGACACTTTGCGCATGCATTCAAGTTCATTCCTACGGATTTTTCGGTCTTAAAATGCACTCTTATCAGAAACAACGGACGTTTATGACAATGTGAAAGTAATAATAGGAATTGAAAGTACTGTACCCAAGCCTACAAAAATGTTCATACTATTAAACTACACAAAATTGTTTTAGTGTTTAGCACATACCTAAATATCATTCTGCAAGGTGAAAATGTTTTAAAAAAACATTAATTGAAGTTAATTAATTTTTAATTGATTTTAATTTCAGCAATACACTTATTCAACTGGGATAAAGTATTGAATTTTAGGCTGGAAAACAACTGATACTTGAAAAGTTAACTTTCATTATAATGAAATTTATCATGAGTTGTTTAATAAATCATCAGAAAAATAATAGATCTCTTCATGGGATATGAACCTAGATTCCTGGTAGCCAAACAAGAGCACCAACTATTAAACCACAACTTCCCTACTCTACATGATTTAATTGCCAACATATTAAGGTAAATGTACATCAAGGTCTTCTACTTACAGAAAATTAACAATCAGAGGTCAGACACATACCTTGGTATAATAAGTATTCCTACAACTATAATAAAGCGATGAAAGAAACATGAATGAGATCAGACCTCAAAGAGAAGTTTTTACAGGAACTGATCCTTACTTGGCCCACACTGAAGTCAATATGACAGGAACTGTTCAGCGCTTGGCCCCTGCCTGACAGATAAGAGAAGACCCTGTAGAGAAGGCTTGCAAATGTTTGACAGCCTGCCTTGATGACACAGGACCGAGATTGCAATCCTACAGTAAACTTAGTCATTTCCTTAGCAACCACCCTACGCTATTCCATACGTTTTGAACTCATTTGCATATCCAGGTGAGGTGTAATCATAAGGTGTAAATTATAAATAATCAAATTGCTGTTAATTTTCTTTTTATTACATTTTTAAAAATGTTTCTAATCATTTTAATAATAATAATAATAGGCCTACAGTTCCATTCAATTGTTTCATACTGTAGAGGAAAATAAATTTGATTTTATTTTAATCCATAATCAAATACTGGATAATTTTTTTTATTATTTTTAGTTGAGAACAACATACAGTACATCACATCTACTAAAAAAATGTCATAGAAAATGTCATAACTTAAGTTTGTGAGAATAACAGCCTGTCACTGATTAATAACAATGAAAATTGGAA
>NW_022733854.1:0-866 GCF_011630105.1 Anneissia japonica | reverse complement strand
CATGTTCTTCGACTTCTTCTTCTCCAAATGAATCCCACATCTGCACTTCAGCCACACCCTCATTATTTTCCCCAATATCAGAATTATCAGTGTCACTATCAGGATCAATACCGGCATTGTGTTCAACAAATGCTTGGTATAACAATTCATCCTCATCTTTATGATTTACAAGTAAATGTCTTCTAAAATTTAATGTTCTTAATGCAAACGTTCTTTGGCACCCTCCTTGGCCACATGTAATAGTTTCAGTGAAATAACGTCCATTTACACAATTGTGTGCATTTTTTAGATGCCATAATAGGACTTTTGCATCACCTGGAATAATGTGGTCACATTTTGTACACAAAAAGCCCATAATTGTCTTATAACATGGCAATTAACAAACATACCTTTAAGATATCAAGTTCATGCATGAATTTCAACCTTGGCCCAATTGGTGCTATCATCTCTTTTATGATGGTGTTGTCAATAAGCATAAAAGAATCTTCATCAATTTCATTGTCTGTAATACAATATAAAAATTTAAAAATCATTAAAACATTTGATGATCTAATTATCTTGGTGTACAGTAGTAGTAGCCCTAGGTGTATAAAAGAAATTTAATAGTTGAAAAATAAAAGCTGGCTGAAGAAAATAATAATTGTTACAAAAAAATGTGCTGAAATTTTGAGGGATATCCTTACAGCCTAAGAAATTTTTGGCAGAAATTGTAGACCCTAGATCAAAATAATGGAATGAAATGGCATAACCTATCTATCCGGCGCTAAGGACGCATAGAAAAAATTATATTATCATCCCCGCCAAATATTTATGAATACATTTTTTTTTGCCACATCATTTTTAAAATATTTATAAGCACATATATA
>NW_022733853.1:0-1013 GCF_011630105.1 Anneissia japonica | reverse complement strand
TAAACAGCGGGGCCTACGATGTGTAACCAGGGAGTTGTTATAGTCACTATAACAACTCCCTGGTGTAACTTTCTAGTACGGGTAATTCCTGTGGTACGGCACCAAAGTTTTGGTTCACAATACAGTAGGGCTATTTTAACGGGTTGACGCAAATCGTAAGCAACGTTGGCGCAAGCAAAGTTGGCAGTAACGCGTCATATCGCATGTATTGGTGGTAGATTCGAACCTTAAGATTGACCATCCAAACCTTAACCACATCGACGATGGTGTAAAAACAATTTATACTTTTAAAGCTAGGCTCAGAGGGAAACATGGTTTTATGTTGTACAACTGATTTTTCAAAGACACAAAAAGGGGTTTGATGAAAAACTCGAGAATGGATAATGAGACAGATTTTTTAATATTTTAAAAACTGAGGGAAAGGGGCATAACTATCCGTTTTTCTATCTTCCCCCAGTTTTTTAATTTTCTAAAATCTATCTCATTAACCCTTCCCGAGCTTTTCGACACACACCCAAATCATTTGTAAAACATATCAATAATTTGCTTTCAACATTTTTTTCTCCGGAACCTGGCTTTAAAATACATTTTCTTCAAATAAAATTTGACCGTTTCAGATTAATTCTATTACCGTTGCCACTCACGGTGTTTGGAATTAGATACAATGTTACCAGCAGAAGACACGCTAGGTCGTGTCTTACTATACCCTCGAAATATTTTTGATATGTATTAAAATATTACTCCATGGAAGATATGACCGCATTTCAAGCCTTATTTTCAAGCTATTCTCATCTAACATATGATCTCCAATTATAATTAATACATAGCAATGGGTCAGACAATGAATTTAGGTAAGAAAGACAAAATTAACACAAAATGGTTATATAGAGTATGAAATTGAAATATTCTTATGTTACTGTAAACTTTATTCATATTAAAAAATATACGTGCATACCAGCTTATATAGGCACATGGTATGAAAATCAATACAGAAATTATATATATATATATAT
>NW_022733852.1:0-606 GCF_011630105.1 Anneissia japonica | reverse complement strand
TGTTACATATTTATCATCATACCGTCCGCCACACCGTAATTATTATCGTGGTTGTCTTCATTCTTGCGTATTCATCATGTTACCGATGAATTTATTTAAAATTATAACAAAAATTAAAGTGAAGAACAATCCGATGTAATTAATAAGAAATTAAATGTAGTGATCGCTGCTTCACAGCAGCTACGGGTACCATCCATCTTAAATTATATGATTTTTAGGTAAGGTAGATAATCGTGTTCTATATTATGGATCAGACCTGCGTTTTTTTTTACTAGCAATATACTAACCCAGTAGATAGTCAACCTCCTACCGGAGATTATTTAGAGGGCACTGACAAAAAAGAGATAGACCCAAAGACGATAAATTTATTTCTTGTTTTGAATCTGATAACCCTAAAAAATTATTGTTATAAAATATACTCGAGTAAAACTGTTTGAACAGTAAAGGTGATATATAATATTTTGTAACTGTTACCAATATGATTAAAGACACTGACCCCGATGACCCTAAAAAAATAAATAAATAAAAAATTATTGTTATGAAATATACTATAGGGTAAAACTATTTGCACAGTAAAAGGTTTCACGTTTAATTTTAAAAATTCAC
>NW_022733851.1:0-1147 GCF_011630105.1 Anneissia japonica | reverse complement strand
CATATTAGTGTGCCCCCCCCCCACACACACACTTTGAAAAACGTTCCGCCGCCCCTCTAGACTATTTAGGGGTTTCAAAGGCTTATTAAGTCAATTTAAGTGGGAGTGGAGCAGCTCTTGCTGGGGCCACTCCTGCCCATACAGCTACTTCATGAGATATTTAGTAGAAATAAAATCAGTGTGCAACAGTGTCCCAATGATGCGGACCTTTATTGTGCTCTAGCTGAGACCAGAAAAAATCCTTTGTTGAAGTCAGGGCTGAGAAAAGAGATTTCTTTGTTAAAGGCATGGAGTATTTTATCGTCAGTGATTGGTATCGATTCAGCACCCCATTCTCCGCCACCCCCACAGCAAAATCCATTATTTTTGCCAATGCCCTCGTATACCCACAACTTCAATTGGTTACCCTGATTATTTCAGGAGTATTTGGGTTGTATTACATTGAAAGGTGTTACGTAGATAGTTGTATAGACAAACTATTGGAAGCAATTTGTTCATAGATGGGTTAAAACATGGGAATAACTAATTTTATCATACAGTATTTCATATAACATGCACAGGTTTTGTATGTGATATATCACAAGATGTATATCCCAGATATAGTTCATAAGATAATTTACTACAACTAACCTACGTCCAGTATGTTCACACTGACATTATTAAGGTAGTGTAATATGCCATATATGTTGTAATTTCCAGTGGCGGATCCAGGAATTCGAAATAGAAGGGTCCAGGGAGGGTACTTTCACAAATAGAAGATCTATACTACCCCAGCTCCACCATGGTTGGGGCTGAGGTGAGAAAATCTGTGATTATGGCACCTCTAGATTGCGGGAAATTTCACTTAAATTTGAATATAATTTTCGTTATATATCCATTTAAAAAAAATTGACACCTCCTATATCCCAGTCTGGAATCAGGGGTCACATAGGGGTCATCTGGGTTAAATTTTCAAAATAGCCCAATTGAGCTCAAATTTACCAAAAAATTGAACAATTTATCCCCCGCCCTTGAATGCGTCACAGATTTCAGAACAAAGTCGAAGTCGAGATTGCTTCCACGATCTCAATGAATTATTTATCAAGGGTTATCCTTGATATGGGTTCCCCGACTACAACTTCACTTTTCCTCCGATGGATAAAATTTA
>NW_022733850.1:0-1047 GCF_011630105.1 Anneissia japonica | reverse complement strand
CGTACGCGTGCGTCAACATTTATATATGCATAAAATCATGAATATTTTTAATCAATTATAGCTCCCTAGGATGAAAGGTGACCCCCAATTTTTATTACATAATCTGAAAGCACATGAGTTGTAGATACGATTTTTTACTTCATAATGGCTGACCGGACATTGTGACGTCATCATATTGCCATTTGAATTAAAAAACTGAATTTTTATTTATGATGCCATTATGTTTATACTCGTTTGAACGTATCTCGCTTATTCTTGATTGATTGTCTCCCACCTGTGACTATGTTATGGCTAAATCAATTCTCTTTAAGACTTGTTCTTTTTTTCATTTTGATCACGTTAACATGGTCAAAAAGAATGAATTTTTAGAGCCCTTTTATCTCTTATTCTTAAAAGATGTACACAAATAGAACAGAGTGAGGGCGGCAGACTGTATTTCGACGCTATCAGACAAATATATATAGGTTATTCGAAGGGAAAGTTCGTGTGGCATTACCGACTAACAGGCGGTTTTAAATACTCTTGACAATGTTTAATTTCGTGTGCTATTACTGTACACGCACACATGGTGACGTGCGTATCTGCTAAAATTTGAAAATTCTCCATATTACTATTCAGATAGTTTAAAGAACGTTTCGGGTCATTTTCGGCATTTTAAAACTTTCCATAAATTTCCCGCCGTACCTTCATTTCCACGCACACAGCACATACTAAAGCTGGAAATTACGCGTTGTTACATGCTTTGTGTTCCTGAGAGAGTCAGGAGTCACTCTTTGTGACATTACCGTACTCACGGGCGTCAAGACGTGCTTGTACGTATGCGTAAGTCTTTTAAAATGCTCAAAATTATTCTTTTTTAAAAAACTAATTACAGCATATGTTAGCATATTATGAAACTTTTCAATCAGCACCGCGCGCGCTTCCTGAGGGTCAAAGTACGGCGGATCACCGAATTCGTCCTCAGTGACGAGTTCAAGTCTAGTTGGTGATCCGCTAACATTAGCGGATCACCTCTTGTTATTGTCAGAATCTTTCTTTTTCTTCTTT
>NW_022733849.1:0-706 GCF_011630105.1 Anneissia japonica | reverse complement strand
CTGAAATAGTCATATTTACAAATTAATATTTAAATAAACAAAAACACATGCGTTCGAAAATGATGATTTTATAGAACATTAAAAATTTACAAAAGAGACAAATCAGGTTTACAAGGATATTAAAGTAGAAAAAAAAACATTTGTACCATAACATATACCATTAAAAATTTTACCATAGAAAAATACCATTAACAATGATTGTAAGCAATTATAACAAAAATACTATTAACAATATTTTTAATTGTACCTTGTATTGTATATGTTATTTTTTTTTTCATAAAAAGCGGAGTCAAATTTATATTATTATTATTATGCGCTATATAAGACAATTACATTATTATTATACTATTGTTATTATTATTATTGTTGTTGTTGTTATTATTATTGTTATTATTATTATTGTTGCTGTTGTTTAAAAAATATATATACAGCATTAGAGCTGTAAAATACCAGCCAAGTAATTGATTGTTGATTTTCTCAGTTCTACATAAAAAAAAGCAACCCAGATCCAGCGTTGGTAGGCTTCTTTTCTGTAATTGCTCTAAGGGGTAACAATGTCTGTATGCGGACGACAGTTTCTCGCCAAAACAGATTAGTCTTCCCCGATTGGTAATGCTCGTTTCTGGACGTTCTTTAACGTTTAGACTGACATTGGGTGAGTGCACTGCCATACTGGTCAGGCATGCTCCTCTTTTAATTGATAATC
>NW_022733848.1:0-2106 GCF_011630105.1 Anneissia japonica | reverse complement strand
TACACGTACGTACAAGTACGTGTGTATACGTACGTGTATACACGTAAATATGTATGCGTACGTGTATATATATATATATATATATATATAGGCTTATATATATAATTAATAAATATTGTTTTTTTAATTAAGAGTTTTATCGGATCGTTGATTACTGCTGATGCATGGATAGGCCTAAGGGAAGACGACGATGATGATTATTATTGGGTCGACGGTACTTCTGCCAATTATTGGTGAGTAGGTTAAATATACCTTTTTATTAATGAACAAGGTTTAATTTAAGTTACATTAATTTTACAGTTTATACAACTCTGCGTCAGTGTTATTTTGTAAGAGGTTTAAGAACGTGTAAGAGAATATGTAAGAGTTAAATTAATATTAAATGTATTTATCTCAGAAAAAAAGTGTCGAAGTCATTTAGTATTCATATTAGCGTTCATTCTATAAACAAAATACTCAATGTTTGTTTGTCCTTTGTGTTCTGTTTTTAAGGTTAGATTACATGACAGTGTTAATCTTTATTTTTCAAGGAATTTATTTATCCTTTTTAATTCAGGATTTTGATTAAGTTATGAGTACTTGAATGCATTAATATGTAATTGGCCTATACCCACACTACAGTGTAGATGATAATGATATGCCACTATACGCCTTTGTTATTTTTAATTCGTAGTTTTGTACATTACTAACTGTACACTAAAGTATACATATCACCACCTACAACGTAATCTAATCTAAGGTTAAAAACAAAAAAGAATTGACTAGACACCACATTGTAGAGCATCACTTTTTATGTGTTAGTCAAAAACCGGAAGGTCCACTGATTAATCTCAGATAAGAATTCATACTCCAAGTATTATATATGCACGCCATCGTGTTGGAATTCAATGTTTTGACATTAATTATGTCATCATCGGGAATAAATGATGACATAATCATGAAAATTTTCAAAATGAGTGTCTAAATATTTGGAATTGCTAATAAAAAGGTGTGGGCAGGGGTGGGCATAAAAATCGGTCGGAGGACCAAAGTGAATCTTTGATTTAACACCGAGGGCCGCAACCAAACTTAGATGTTTCCAGGGAGCTTTCAAAAACCTCCAAATACTGCTTTTACATCACTTTATTCTCAGTTTTAATGCTACTTTTTACATATGGTTGGTGTCGGGCCGTACAAAACAAGGTGTTTTTTTTAGCTAATTTTGATTGGCGGGCCGCAAACATAGGTTTTTAATTCATTGTCGCGGGCCGCAAATAATCGCTGTCGGCGGGGCCACACTTTGTAGGCCAACTCAGACAGCGTCGTAGGACGTAGCCCGACGCGATTCATCGTCGGGGACTGTCTTGAGCCGTCGTGAGAAATATTAAAACATGTTTAATATTCTGCGACGCTACTTCCCCCGACGCAAACCATCTCGTCTGCGTTGAACTCACACAGACCCGACAACAAATCGCGTCGAGCTGCGTGGTACGACGATGTCTGAGTTGGCCTTAAAGGACTCCTTTAAGATATCCTCTTCGGATACTAAAACATTGAATTCGATATTTATTAAAAACATCATTTTTAACTTAAAAGGATAATTTAAATATCCCGATGACACTCTGTTGGGCAATAAAATATTTAAGCACAGTAGGCCCAATAAATTATGTAATAAAAATCAAGCTTTTTGATAAAATAGCAAATGATGGGCCTATGTGATTATACGTGTGTAAATTATAATACTTATATAAAATTACACTTTCTCCATTAAGCGGCTTCTACAAATGGAATGCATGAAATCCTGTTGGACAAACTACGTACCCTTTCGATTTTAATCGTGCGGGAACTTTTCAATTATAACCATACTACAATGAAAGCTCATACTATCTTGAATGGAAGCCCATTGGTTCTTTTCGAGATGTGCTTCTTTTCGAGTATACTTTTTAAACTGAAGAGAGGGGCTTCTTCTCGAGATTGGTCCATTGGTATTGGAAGTTTTACGGTAGTCAAATAGTATAGTAAACACATTGTTTTCATCTTTATAAGTAATTGGGACTCCGGTCAACCAAGTCTAGATGGCCGTTGGACTGATCCTGACTGTGCACAAATAAGAAAAAGCAATCATCG
>NW_022733847.1:16472-16913 GCF_011630105.1 Anneissia japonica | reverse complement strand
CACAAGCGACTTGCACAGCGAGAGTTTTGAACCCCCGACCTCGAGGTTGGGAGTCCAAACCACAGCCGATGCGCCAACCACTTCCACATACACATATATATATATATACATATATACATACTTATATATATACATATACATACTTATATATACATATATATATTTATATATACATACTTATATATACATACATACACATACTTACATATATACTTATATAGGCCTATATATATACTTATATATACACTTATATTCTTATATACTTATATATAATGTACACTTATATATAAGTATATACACACACATAAACATATATATATACATACATATGTATATATGTATATGTATATATATATCAATATATATGTATGTATATATATATATAAATATATATATATATGTATAAATATATATATGTATATATATGAATATATATATATA
>NW_022733847.1:13159-16404 GCF_011630105.1 Anneissia japonica | reverse complement strand
ATATATATATATATATATACGTATATATACTTCTAAAAGTCGTGTATCATGCATAGGAACGTTGACGCCTGCAAGGCTCTGGTTTGTGAATTATGATATATATGAGAGGCATTGGCTCTTGAGAGCATAATAAATATTTGCTTATAAGCTGCCAATTTTTTGGTATTGAATTTTATGTATAGTACTGCATTGTACCTTTATACAAAAAACTATATTTTTATAAATATTTAATCCTACATTTCATTGTTTATTTAAAAACATCATTCTCCATAATATGGTTTTCTTCATGCAATAATCATTTCTTATCATCATCATTAAGGCTATTTCAACAACTTTTCTGCCTCTCAGTATGTACCATTGACTAATTTCAGTAATCTGTTTAAAATTAAATCCTCAATGTTTGATGCTTAATTTAAGGAACCATTGAGGGAAAATGGGTTTGAACTGTATGAAAACAGTTATTTAATTTCAACAAATATTGTTGGGCCCAATTCCTTGAGTTATAATTTCTATTGTAAAAAAAATTATTGTATATTTAACTAAAAACTGTTGGCTATAGTGAAATTATTTTTATTCCACGATCGACTGTATTCATAGAAACTATGTGTGTAAGGGTTTCAAATAATATTTTATAAACCTTCTTTATAACAATTT
Source organism: Anneissia japonica (assembly GCF_011630105.1). Taxonomy (NCBI): domain Eukaryota; kingdom Metazoa; phylum Echinodermata; class Crinoidea; order Comatulida; family Comatulidae; genus Anneissia; species Anneissia japonica. The sequence goes on along the minus strand of NW_022733847.1, from coordinate 15,750 downwards.
TACTTTCATTTTTTGACATTTATGTGTATATATATATGTTACTATGCACATATATTATTATGACTTTAAAGTTAATTATTTAATTTATTCAAATAATTTTGGGTCAAATTTAGTTATAATTTTTACTGTAAAAAAATTAATTTATGTTTAACTAAAAACTGTCGACTATAGTGAAATTATTTTTATTCCACGTTCGACTGTATTCATAGATATATGTGTGTAAGTGTTTCAAATAATATTTAATAGTATATATATATTACTATGCACATATGATTATGACTTTAAAGTTAATTATTTAATTTATTCAAATAATTTTGGGTCAAATTTAGTTATAATTTTTACTGTAAAAAAATTAATTTATGTTTTTAAAAAAAATACACATGTGTTTTATAACCATAATTAATAAAATGAATGAAAAAATGAATTATTGAAAATGAATGAATAAATGAATGAATGAATATATTAATTAATTAATGAGTGAATAAATAAATGAATTTATGCATTAATAAATGAATGCATGAATGAATAAGTGATTGAGTGAGTAGGTGAATGAATGAATGAATGAATGAATGATTAAATGAATGAATGCATGAATACATGAATGAATTAGTTATTGAATGAGTGGGTGAATAAATGAATGAATGAAATAATGAATGAATGAGTGAAAAAATGAGTGAGTGTAAATGAGAGAGAATGAGTGAGTAAATGGATGGACTATTATTATTATTGTTAATAATAATATTATTATTATTAACAATAATAATAATAATAATAATACTTTTATTATTACTAATATTATTATTATTATTATTATTATTATTATTATTATCACTATTGTATTCTTTTATACTTGTATAATTTTCCTTTTTTATCCATTTTTTTAAATTTTGTAAACTTTAGGTGGGGACCAGGCAGGTCCCCACTAGGGAGTGAACAAGCAAACAAGCAACATACCTAAAATGATCAATATCTGATTTACAGTTTTTTTTAAATTTTAATTATAATAATAATAATAATAATAATAAAAATAATAATAATAATTATTATTATTATTATTATTATCAATGTAAATATCCAAATACTATTAAAAATGTTATAGGCCTAGAAGAAGTAATTAAAAATATCACAGCAGATGACACATTCAATTACCTGTATGATTACAATTTATTAATAAATTATCAATTTTTTCAAAGTTACCATGGTTGGGCTTAGGTGGTCAATCTGTAAAATTTCCTCCCTGGACCTTTCTTTTTATTCCTTTGCCAAGGCTAGTTTTCAACTTTAATACCAATAACCAGTTAGCTGCACTGAGCAGTAAATCTAGTAAATAATGTAGCATTTTAAGCCAGTCTTGGACTAGGAAGGGAGGGAGTGGGGGGAAGCCTAGCCTAGAACCTCTGTAATAAAATCGAGTCTAGGCTATGCCTAGGTTAGAGGCCTGTGTTTACATAGGGCTCTATAGGCCTAGTACTATACTAGTAGGCCTTAAGTCTAATATAGGAGGCTAGTAGTAGAAATAGTGAATTCAAATAGGCCTGCACTGAGGTAATAGAACACCAGGGAGGTACTATTAGGGGGACCCACTATGACACTCAAAGTAGGGAGCCTCTTGGCAATTCTAAATACCTAGGCTCTTTACCCCTAAGCCAGAGGCCCGGCATTTTCCCACACCTGATCGAGCCGAAAGTTGTTCATCTAGGCCTAAACTAGGTAATATGCCGAGGGCCTTGGTCTAGGCCTAGGTTGACTGAACTTTACGCCAGATTAGGATTATATAACTCTCGCATATTGCATTTTAAAAGGACAGTCCCCAGTCCTACATATATAAATATGATGACAGTAGAATAATGGGGTGCTCTTAGTCAGGATCTCCTATATACACCCTAATTTTTCGAGTGGAATGCTATTCATTGGAATAGCAAAGTTTTTCAATGTTTGGCCTACTTTGGTACCTAGGATAAGTCGCAGTCGGGCCTATCGCATCGTACTTAGAATTTTCGCATGGCTGGTCTTCGATATCAGCCAATTAGACTGGGTGCAGTAGGAAATTAGCGGGAAAAAAGTAAAGGAAAATTTATTTTTGGTTTTTCTGAATCATTATATCATATAGTGTCTCAGAAAAAAAATCCCCATTCTTAGAGCTTGGGCAACTTTTTTTATAGCACTTTGACATAAAATATCCTATTTTGGACTAATTAAGATGGGGATAGGGGAAATAAATGTATGTTTTTAGTCACTTATACATATGCTATGTATATCAAATGTAACTTGAACTTGGCTAAATAGTTACTTTTCACTCTCGTAAAAAAATTAATCGGAATGATGACGTCATCACAAAAAATTCCAAGATGGCTGCCATTTTGGAGGTAAAACGTTTTTATAATGTAAAATTACCTTCATTGTTATCAGAGCAACTTCAAAACAATGTTATACATACAACAATAAAATAAAACATATGCACATACACCCCCACCCCCACCCCACCCCTCCTCCTAACCCCAACCCCAACCCCAACCCTCACCCCAACCCTCACCCTAACCCTAACCCTAACCCTAACCCTAACCCTAACCCTAACCCTAACCCTAACCCTA
>NW_022733847.1:4664-12432 GCF_011630105.1 Anneissia japonica | reverse complement strand
AGGCGTGATTAGTTAAAATTAATTTTGTTTGTGTTTCTGTTTCCGTCGTCTCGTCCTTTGTTAACCATACTGTAAGTGGCGGATTTGTGTCCGCTGTTGTTTTGGTGAATAAATAAATAAATAAAAAATAAAAAATACTCTCCCATAAGCCCAGAGATTTTGATTCTGGGACTCTGACCGAGGGTCTAGTTAGCTCTGTGTTTGGACCCACCCTATCAGACCCCCCTGGGGCCACCACTGAACGACTATAATGGGTAAGTATTTAACTAAGGTCCTGTCAGTTTTTACAGTTATAGAAAAAAAAAACCCTAAAAGTGACTAAAAACATAAACATGTTTTCCATACCCCGATCCAAAAATTGATATTTTAAAGCAAAATTTCACTATTTCGTTTTTTCGTTGGGTTAACTTTGTAGTAGTTCATCAATTATATATATATATATAGATATATATATATATATATATATATATGTATATATGTTTTATATTTTATTCCTGTATGTGTAATATTGTATTGAGATTGTATTGTACTTTGATAACAATAAAATTATTTTTACATTAAAATTTTAAAAATTTTTCCCCACAATAATAGACGCCATCTTGGAATTTATCATGATGACGTCATCATTCCGATCAAATTTTTTAATGAGAGTGATGAGTAACTATATAGCCAAGTTTTTGATACATTTCATATCCACAGTATATGTAAAAGTGACCAAAAACATAAAGTTATTTCCCCTACCCCCATTTTAAATAGTTTAAAATAGGGTATTTTAGGCCAAATTTTCAAAGTGCTGTAAAAAAAATTGCCCAAGCCCTAGGCATGGGGATTTTTTTCTGAGACACTATAGGGTATGTTGATTCAGAAAAACCAAATATTAATTTTCCTTTACTTTTTTCCCGCTAAAATTCATTTCAGCAGTTTTACAACCAGGCTAAATCACTACTTATTCAATGAGTCAATGGAAGTCAGAGCATACCCTACAACACTTTAATTTGCTATTTGTGACAACCGTGTGGTGGCGTCAAAATAGCCAATTTAACACTGGAATGGAAGCAGTGCTTCCAAAAGTATGTGCGCATGCTCTTCTCACAAATCGGGACCTCCACTGCCGATCGGGTATTCTATCTATTGTATAAGCCTAATCTGAATCGATTAAATATATTTACATACATATGACCGGTATAGAAGAAACTTTGAATTATTATTATTTGAATTAATATTTGTTGAAATACAGGAATACGAATTCTTTCTTATGCCGCTATTAAAAATAATATGCATTGTATTTTTAATAGAGAACGCAATCTGATTCTGTATACTAGTAGGCTTACGAAATTCCTATCACTAGCAGGTTTTAGATCAGTGGCGGGGTCTTGAAATGGAAGGGAGCTGATGGTGTTAGGAAGGTAAAGTAGGGGATCGGTGATTTTGAGGGGATAACTCGCAAAATATGGTGATATGAGATCATTTTAAATTACTTGAACATGATTTGTGGGCAGGGGCGCGCGACTGGGGGATGGGTGAGTATTGTTTTTTCAGGGGTAAGGGGAGGACGTGCGGCCCACTTGTACATCCGGCTAGATGCCAATACCCCTAGCATACCCTGCAATTTACCCTACGGTCCGCCATTGCACTTAGTATTATACTATCTAATTGTGAAAGGGTTACTTCTAAAAAATAAATACTACATGGTAATGATGTATCTCTTAAAATATTCAGAAGTACAAAAGTAGGACTAGCTTTATTTGCATATTCTGCTCCATTTATTTATATCTCAAAGAAGCTTTTAACTTTTATTTACGAAGGTCGTACTGAAAATTGCTCCCCAAGAGTTTGGATATAAAGTCGTTTTTTAAATCGAATTTTGTTGACTTGCTACTTCGAAAGGCTTAGTTCACTGTATGGTTGCAGTGGCAGGAAACATACATTATAAATATATTTCACTGCTGAAACGAAACCGATTCGAAATGATATCGCAAGGGCCAGGCCAGGCTTACGCCACGGTTTCAGGTGAAAGCTACATGGACAGTAGCAGTGGCTTAGCGGGCCGCTTAAATCCGGTTCCTGAGGAATGCGAAGCTATTGTTAATAACATGGTGAAGCCGGTGTTTATGAAAAACGATGAAGCAAGAGGAAATAGTGAGGCGTATTTAACTGAAGAAGATGTGTACGACTCATTGTGTTGTATAGTAGATTCAATAGCTATCTTCGGAATTCAACGTATTAGAAATTTTTGGAGATTGTATATACATACGCATGAAGACAGTGTTAAGGTAATTAGCTCAGGTTTAAACATCAGAGGGAAAAACGTTGTAGTGCACGACAAGAACCCATACATTGATTATGGTTCTGACTCTGTTAGGGTGTTAATTAAAGACATCCCTTTATCAGTATCAGATAACGAAATAGCACAAGTACTTTCCAAACTTGGTGTTAAAAGCAAGAGTGCCATTACGAGAATAAAGCTTCGAATTAGAGGAAGGTTGACTAGTATCTTGAATGGCGATCGAGCAGTCTGTAGAAAAACCGAGAACGCCAATACCACGTCTTATAATTATCAATTGTTTTAAAGCTAGACTTTTTCATCAAGGTCAATTTAACGATACATCTAAGTGTAGAAACTGTCTAAAAGACGGTCACAATGCTAAAGATTGCAAAAATGCACTGCACTGCCACACATGTGGGAAACCTGGACATAAGAAGAGTGAATGTGAAATTGACGGTAGTATTGCTAACACAACAGATATGGGTAGCCATAAATAATCTGTCTCAGATGAGCAAAGTTACTCTGAGGTTGATGAGGACACAATAGAAGAGTCCGGGGATAGTGATGGCACGAAAATAGTATCTACCAAATTTCACTCCAAGTCAGAAGAAGAAAAGAAACTGACAAGGGATCAGCAAATGAAAATAACTTGTTTTGTATCAAAAGATCCTGAAAGCAATATAGAAAATGAAATCACTGCTGCAATTGGGAACGTCAGGGCTGGTCTGGAAAGCAATAAGGTCACCAAGCCTAACAGCAATAATGCTGTAATTGCTAGTGCCAGGACTGATCAGGAAAGTAACACAGTCAACAAGACAACTAGCAACAAGGCTACTGCTTGTAAAAAAAGACATAAGAGCAAAGGTAAAACTCCATCTCCTGGTTCAAAGAAACCCAACAAGAAGTCTAAGAAGTAGCGTGAAGGTATCCTTTTTTCTGTTTTAAATGTATTTGGATTTTGTCTTTTTTTCGTTTTGGAAAGTTAACGTATTGTAATCAATTTATAAATATAATTTCAATCCTATGAATCAGTCTTTATCATATATCTCCCTTAATGTTTGGGGTCTTAGAGATAAGATTAAACAAAGGAAAATCTTTTAATGGGCCAAAAATCAAAATTCAAACTTAATCTTTCTCCAAGAAACTTACATTACTCCTGATAAATGTAATAGATTCTCATTCCTCTGGCAGGGTGAATGTTATCATAGTTTTGGGACTTCTCATAGTAGAGGGGTCACAATACTTTTTGATCCAAACCTTGCTCTTGTAACAAGAAGATTATTGATGATAATGGGCGTTTTATTATTCTTGATATTGATGTCGAGGGGGAAAATACTGTTCTTATAAACCTGTATGCACCTAATGATAGTAAACAGCGTAGTACTTTTTTTAGATTTATTCAAAAACAAATAAATGACATCCAGATCCACTCAAAAAGTAATATAATTATCGGTGGGGATTTTAACTGCATTCTTGATAGCTCCACTGATCAGATAGGTGGTACTTGCACGAGCAGATCAGACAACTCTAGATATACACTAAAAAAATTAATGAAGAGACTTAATCTAATTGATATATGGAGAAAAAATCATCCAGAAAAAAAAAACATTTTACTTGGCGTAGAAAGTCATCAAACTTATTTAAAAGACTTGACTTTTGGTTAAAAAAATTCTGGTGTTATTGACTCAAAAATAATATATAATGCAAGTGTGATTGAAACTCCTGATTATATTGTAAAACAGATTGATAAACTATTAGCAGATTTTATTTGGAACGGTAAAAAAGCAAAGATCAAAAGAGTATCTTTGATTGGTGACTATTCACAAGGAGGTATTAAACTACCAGACTTCATATCACAAGTAAAAGCCTTAAAATACGCATGGTACAAACGACTTCTTCATTCCGAAGAAGGTATTTGGAAAGTTATTCCAAGATGGTATCTTTCAAAGATTGGTCCTGAAAACTTACTCCGTAGAATAACAAGTGTTGATATGTTAGATAAAAATACAAAGATAAAGATACCACAATTTTACAAAGACGTTTTACTCTCATTGTCAGAATTTAATGTTATAAATCAAAGTAATCCAATTAACTATAAAGACATTATCAAACAAAATATTTGGTGTAATTGTCTGATTAAGTGTAGAATGAAATCCATCTGGTATAAACAATGGATCGACTCTGGATTCATGAACATTAACGACATTCTTATGGTTAATACATGGAAAAATTACCTGGAAATTGTTAGTAAACTTAAGGGTAATGCCAATTGGATGATTGAATATTTGAACATCTTAAATTCTATTCCAAAACATTGGAAAAATTGTATTAATTCATATAAAGGAAATGCACCTGCCCTCGATACATTACAGCAAAATAATGTGTTTAAGACTGTCAAAACAAAAATTGTTTATAATCACTTTGTATCAAATGTTTATGCTATTCCATCCTCTCAGAGCTGATGGGAAGATGATTTCAATGTTGATAACTGGTCAATTGCATGGAAGAACAAAATTCATTTAATTGATGAATTCAAAATTACTCAATTTAATCTATTTAAATGGCAAATAAAAGCAACTGATATTTGTACAGTTTGCAAAATTCCTGAAGATGATGAACATCTTTTTTTTTCCTGTATTGAAGTTAATACTTTTTGGAATAAAATCAATACTATTATGTCAAATTTTTGTAACATTGAAGTCAACTTTAAACTTATTATCTTGGGATGTCAAAATAGGCTTGCTAATTTGTTGATATCTATGGGGGCATTTAGCATTTACAAGAGAAAAATTCTATTAGAAAATGACCAATGGGGGTAGTAGATCTCTATTTGCTCTATTTATTGCCGAGATAAAATGGAGGATCAACTGCAATAATAAGATACTTCGATCTGTTGCATCCAGGGATCTAAAGTGTTTGTACGACTTGTTAGATACGCATAGATAACATTCATATAACAGTACTTGGCTGTTGGAATTTTGGTGCCTTGATTTTCTGTATCACTGATGTAAAAACCAATAAATTAACAATACAAATAAACAATATAATAGAAAATAAATTTTTTTTAAAATACTTAAAAAGGTGAAAATATTAACATTAAAAAAAAATAATAATAATAATACACTTATTGATGATGTTCAGTCATTTTATTGAATTTGATTTGAATCTTGTGTTGTTTTGATGGAATGTTCCTTTTGTGATAAATAAAAGTGGTGGTTTCACTACAAGAGATAAAAAAAAAACTTTTATTTATTGAATACAATAGAACATAAAATGGCGAATTCAAAATGGAACTGGTTCCATGAATGAGGTACGTTGGTAGAAGAACTATAAAGAAATCCAAATAGACTCATGATTTTCTTGAAGCGCACCATATGTTTTTGCTTCTCCTTGGATTTATATGCGTTTGTTCTTTTGTCTTCTGTATTTTTATGCCAAAATGAATACAATTTTTATAAATCACTACTTCTAGCCATAAAACTGAATTGTCAGCATAGGAAGGGAGGGTTATTAAATAGTATTTTGAGTATGTATGTACGTTTTTATAATAATAATTATAATAATAATGATGATGATAATAATAAATTTCTAAATTTTGATATTTCTTATTTTTATTGTAATATTTAATTGTTTGAAAAAGGCGAAATAAATTAAATGAAATGACTAGATTTGAACTCGTCACTGAGGACGAGTTAGGTGATCAGCTGCACTTCGTGGAAGTGTGCACAGTGCGGATTGAACAATTTTTAAATGCTGAAAAAACCCTAAAGTATACGCTAATTCAGTTTTTTTTTTAAAGAATTTGGAGCATTTTAAAAGATTTACTCATGCGTACGCGCACGTCATGACGCACGTGCACCTGGAAATGTCACAAAATGCTGTCTCCTGATATGAGATAATGTATCAACTCTCATTGCAAACGCCTGTTGGTGAGGGACTTATTATCATTCATAATATTTACCATATATAAAAATTCAGTTTTTTTAATTCATATGGCAACTTGATGAAGTCACAATGTCCGATCAGCCATAATGATCTATAAATTCATCTACAACTCATGTGCTTTCAGAATATGTAATCAAAAAAGGGTCACCTTTCATCCTAAGGAGCTATAACTGATTAAAAATATTCATGATTTTAAGCATATACATTTTGACGCACGCGTACTCGCACGTTATGACGTGCGCACAAAAAATTAAGACTGGCTAAGATGATTATGGGGTAATTAAGTTTTTGAGGAAAGAAAGATGAGGGGGTCAGCAAAAACATTTATTTTGACCATGATGACGTCACCGAAATGTAAAAAAGAGGTCACATAGGCATATATGAAAGAGAATTGTCTCAGCTATAACATACTCAAAGTTGGGAGACGATCGATCAAGGATAAGCGAGATAAGCTCAAATGCGTATTTTTAAAAATGACGTCATAGATAAAATTCAGTTTTATTGAATTCAGATGGCAATATGATGACGTAAATCATATTTACAACTCATGTGCTTTCAGATTATGTAATCAGATTTGGGGGTCACCTTTCATACTAAGAGCTATAACCGATTAAAAATAGTCCTGATTTTAGCATATTTACTATGTCGGCACAAACGCGCGCAAAGATCCCTATGTGTGATGCACGCGTACGACATAGCTATTAGCCATAAAATGACTGAAAAGAAACAAAGTCAAATCGATCGCGCAGCCAAAATGTCGTTTGATTTAACCCCCCGTACAGCGCCAACGCCCATACATAAAAAATCTATAGAACTTTATAGACCTTCTATAGAGACTAATCAATTTCTACAGAAATTTGTATTTTCTATAAAATTGTTTTATAGAGGAACTAGTTTCTATAGAATTCTATAACAAACTATATACACATATTTAATGTAATTTCTATGTTTTTAATTTTTTTTTGTTTCATTCAATATTGTATTGACACATTCGTGTCTGACCAGTATAGTCCTACCAACATGTTTTACATCTTGCATATTCTATAGAAATTCTATAGAATATTCTATACAAATGATATGACAAGTTCTCTATAATAAAACTATAAAATTTCTATATTTATTCTATAAAAAAATATAGTCCTTACCTGTATTTTTTTTAATGTGTTATAACAATTTTATAAGAATTATCTCTATAGGAACATATAAAATCTACATAGAGCATAACATATATGAAATTTCAATATACATTTATTTATTTATAGTATGTTCTGTAGAACAGTATAATATTCTAAACACAGTCATTTTAAAAACTGTAATTTTTAATAGTCTATAGAAAATATATATAATATATATAAAAACTCTATGGAAACGTTTATAATCTGTAAAATTGTTTCTCTATAGAAAGTATATAAAATGAATATGAACGCTATGGAAGTGTTTATCTGTAAATGAAATATTAAAAATTATTTTGAGAATTATATCTTTAAAAAATTATGTATAGAATGTATATATAAAATCTATTCAAACTCTATGAAAAATTTCTGGAACCGCTAATAC
>NW_022733847.1:0-4616 GCF_011630105.1 Anneissia japonica | reverse complement strand
GCGGGTCTGTATTCCCCTAAACTTATCCCTCACCTATTCACCTAACAACAATGCTTTATAGGTGACAGCAAAATGTTATCAACAGCCTAACCTGTATACTGTGATAGCCCACCTACCAACCAATTAATATTAGTGTCGAATTGCACAAACCTGATTGGTCACTTCATCAAGTGACCAATCAGCTGATTTGAATTGTCACTTCATGTAGAGCCAACGGAAGCGGTAGTATTTTGAATTTTTCTCTGGTCTTGTCATGATACTAGGCAGTTATAAACATACTCTTTAGAAGTATTTTAGCAGTACTGTATTCATTATCAAGTGGTAAGAGTTGGTTTTGTTTTATTATTTAGTTAGTTTACCACTCTTGCAGACACGCTAGCCTCCTCTAGGCCCAGTAGTAGTGGTAGATGAAGGCTTGTGAAGAGGCCTGGCCTAGCTGTAACGGTAATACAGTACTAGCCTAGTCGCTGTACAGAGACAGACAGAACTGAGTTTCTCTGTTCTCTCTAGGCCATCGAGGATATAGGGCTACGCCTAGAACCTGGGCCTTTTGTTGGCCTAGCCAAGCTGTAAGTTAATTTCCCCCATAGTCTAGCATGTCATAAGAAGAGTGGTAAACTGCTTTTGGGGCCGTGTCCTCACTAATGTCCATGATACTGTAATAAAATAATGGGTTTAGGGTTAACCGGGGAGGGGTGGTATAAATAATTGTATTATTTGCAGAAAGTTAATGTATTAAATCTCTAGGCCTATACTAACATAAGTGGTGATTTTATTTTAGGATACTCAACAAGTCTGAGTTACTACTGTAATTAAGTGAAAACTCAATCCGGTCAACTCAATCTTGTAGTTGAGAGCATTATTGTTTGTTTAAAGACGTATCTCTGAAGGAACAGAACATTACCTGACATTCTATAGTGCTTTAATAAAATACGGTTAACCGGGGGAAGGGGTGTAAAAAATTGTATCATTATTTGGAGAAAGTTAATGTAATCAAAAGGCCTATACTAACAACATAAATGGTGACTTTATTTCAGGATACTCAAGTCTCGGTAACTACTGTAAGTGAAAACTCAATCCAGTCAACTCAATCATTGTAGTAGGAAAGAATTAATGTTTGCTTGAAGACGTATTTGTGAAGGAACAGAAAATTACCTGACTTACTAAAGGTGAATATAATGTTTTGTTGACGTTTTATTTTTACTGTCCTGTACTATTAATTATTAACAGCATGCTATAGATGATGCTGTAGTTTACACGATAGAGTTTAATCAAATTTAATGTGTATATATTAGGCCTATATTGGCCTTAAGGGATATTGAAATTGTAATGTAGGCTAAGCTGTTTTTAAAACTAAAAAAAATAATTTGTTTTAATTAAAAGAGAAGTAACTGCTAGTCTGTCATTAGCTACATATATGTATATTACTCCTATTTCAATACAATAATAAAGGGATGTAATACATTTAATAGCAGTTTCTATAATATGCGCGCTATATACTGTATAAGTTTACCATTCTTATTCTTTTTAAAGATTTTGTTTTGTTATATCTTTCAGCAAGAGTGAAACTCCGAAAAATGTTAGTACAAGTCACAGTGATTCAATATTTCAAACTGGATTTGTTCAACGGCATAATTCATACTAATTTAGCTTGGTACCATCGGACAAGAAAAGGCATGGTTATGGACAGTTGCTGCTGCAATATCACAAAGAATGCTGGTTTATGCACACCTGTAACACAAATGGTTCTTGAATATTGTTTTATATAATAATCTCTTGTAATAGGACTACATTACGAAAAAAATGCTTATTTAAACCGGACTGTAAAGCAAATAACCTTCGAATACCCTTGAATTTGAGGTACAGTATGTTTAGTTTCAGTTTCTGTGGTGCAAGCACCTTTTATTCTACAACAGCACAGATTAATACATAAGCGTTGAGAAATATATATATATATATACATATATACATTATATAATAATACATATATATATACACATACATACATACACACATATATGTCATACATAAAAGTAAAAGATGTTGTAAGGATCCCAATCTAGAAGGAAAAACCTTGTCTCGAGAGGATCCATAAAAAAGGAAGGAAAAAAAACGAAAAAGTGAAATAAAATAAAATAAATAAATAAATGAGTAAGATATTTAAATAAATAAATAAATAGATAAACAAGATAAATAAATAGGATGTACGGAAATGAATAGAATTCAATTTAGGTACAAACTTAGATAATGTAATTTTAGATTTCTTTTAAAAGATGTAAGGCTAGTAAAATTGGTAGGGTCAATTTGGAGGTTATTCCACAACCGTGGTCCTGCAACCGTCACAAACAATTGACTTTTATTGAGCCTTACAAATGGAATGTATAGCCTGCCAGTATTTCTTAAATTATATTGAGTGGTATGGCTGTTGCTACTGAACATTAGGTTAATGGTTTTTGGAAGTGTGCCTTTGAGTAGCTCATACATAAATTTTGCAATTTACAATTTATGCAAATCATAAATTTTGAGTAGTTGAAGTTTTTTAAAAAGTGGCTCTGAAGGTGCTAAGTAGTGTGAATTAGTGATGACCCTTAAAGCGCGTTTTGTAGTTTTAGAAGGTTGTTAGTATTAGAACGATAATCAGATGCCCAAATTATGTTACAATATTGAAGGTATGGGAGTACAAGAGTGTTATAAAGTGAAGTTAAAATGTTTAATGGAAAGAACAATTTTAATTTATTTATTATGCTGATAGATTTAGATATTTTGTTAGAAATATAATTTTGATGAGTGGTCCATTTTAGGTTTTCCTGGATCGATGTAAATCCCAAGAAAAAAGTGTCTCGCTTTTGCGTTCAATATAAGTACCTGGCTTTTTATGAACATTATGAAAAATAATGTAATTTGTTTTGAGAGTATTAATAAAGAGTTTATTGGCAATGAACCAGTCACCAAATTTTAGCAGTTCATCATTCATAATATTAAATAGCGTATGAAGATTTGGATTAGAATAAAAGAGAGTAGTATCGTCGGCGAAGGAGACCACCTGCAGTATATCACTAACCCGAGTCAGGTCATTAACATAAATAAGAAAAAGCAATGGGCCCAGTACCGATCCTTGTGGCACGCCACAGGTGATATCCTTCGTCGACGAATTACAAGAACCAATGGCAACAAATTGTTTTCTGTCAAGAAGGTAATTTATTAGCTATTCAAGTGGGATGCCTCTAATGCCGTAATGACGAAGTTTACCAATTAAAATTTTGTGATTTATGACATCAAATGCTTTTGATAAGTCAATGAATAAGCTAATTAAATAACTGTTATTTTCAAAAGAGTTTGTTATGTTATGTACTAGATCGAGAATAGCATGTGCAGTGGAATGATTTTTTTCTGAATCCATATTGATGGGCGTTAAGTATGTTGTGTTTAGTTAGGTAATCAAGAAGCCTAGAATGCATAAGTTTTTCAATAATCTTAGAAAAAATTGATAATAGAGAAATAGGCCGATAATTTGAGGTCAGATTTCGTTCCCCCTTTTTGTATATGGGGATGACTTTCGCGAGTTTGAGGTGGGTTGAAAATATACCCGAAGAAAAGGAAGAATTGATACAATAGGTCAAATGATTTAATATAGAAGGAGAAATGTGTTTTAAAGTACGAGGAAAAACACCGTCGCAGCCAGCGCTTTTATTAGGGTTAAATTCATTAATGACATTGTAAACTTCTTCAAGGACATTGTAAACTTCATCAAGTGAGACAGGACTGATAAAGAATGAATTTAACGTACTTTGAAGTAAATAAGAAAGGGGATTGGTTGCAGTGTCAGGGATAGCGTTGGATACATTAGGGCCAATTGAAACAAAATAATCATTGAAAGAATCGCATATCATGATCTGAAGTAAGAATTTCGTTGCCAACATTGATCGTAGTGATATTATTGCGATATTTTATCAGGATTTAGAATTGAGTTTATGACAGACCAAGTATTTTTTAGGTTTCCTTTGAACTTATCAAATTGTGAAATACAATAATTACGTTTGGCAGTACGACATAGATTATTAAAGGTATTGTTATATCGGGTATAAGTGGATTTGTCATTAGTGGTTTTAGTAAGAAGATATTTTTTGTAAAGACTGTGTTTGTGAGGACTGCTTTTTAATAAAGCTGGGGTCATCCAAGGTTGTTTGAATGAGTACTTAGTTTTCTTAACTTTTAAAGGGGTTAAGTGCTTTGAATGTGCAGTATAAAATTTGTTTAGAAATACATCAAAACTGAATTTTGGGTCACAATTGTTGACGGCCGACCAGTCTTCCATAAGCAAATTATTACATAACACATCGATATTTTTGATTCGGGGTGGTGATGGGATATCATCCATTTGTTTGGAAGAAAAAAAATTTGTATCAATAATTTGAAAAATAGGAAAGTGGTCAGATATATCATATACAAGTACACCAGAATGAGTTTTAGATGCGGTTTGATTGGAATAGAAGTGATCGATTAAGGTTGCAGATGTGGAGGTTATGCGTGTAGGTTTAGAAATGGTAGGAAAAAATGAATGTGAAAAAAAAAGTGTTAAGAAGATTACTCGTTGGATTATGATTGTGAAATTTAAG
>NW_022733846.1:0-547 GCF_011630105.1 Anneissia japonica | reverse complement strand
GGTATTCGTATTTGTGCGTTAAAATTTAAAAATTGTTAATATCACTTTTCAGATCATTTAAAGCATGTTTCAGGTCATTTTGAATATTCCAAAACTTTCCAAAATTTACGCGCCGTACGCTCATTTCTACGCCCACAGCACGTACTGGAAATTACGTTTCGGTTACATGTGTTGGGTTTCTGACACTGTATTAATACTACCGTGCGCACGGACGTTAAGACGTATGTGTACACATTCGTAAGTCCTTAAAATGCTCAAAATTACTCTTTTCCTTTAAAATTTCTTTTAAAATGCTAAAAATTACTCTTTATAATACTTTTCAATCAGAACCGTGCGTGCTTCGTGAGGGTCGAAGTACGGCGGATCACCTAACTCGTCCTCAGTGACGAGTTCAAATCTAGTAAATTATAAGTTTATTTTCTGCGATAATTTTATGCACATATGCATATTCATGTTTTCAATGTTAATCTGGTTGATTCAGCATATTAAATCAACAATACGTCGTTAATTTAAAATTTGTTTGTTTTTTTTTCAATAAAATTTTACC
>NW_022733845.1:0-977 GCF_011630105.1 Anneissia japonica | reverse complement strand
ACAACAGTCAGTTGCGTTTTAACAATCTCTTACAATAATCTTTGAAAGCAGATTTAATATACTAAGCAAGATATTAGATAAGAAAATTGTTTATAACTGCTGTGACTTTATATATCTTTATGACTTCCATTAAAAATATTTTTTCAGTCATAGAGCCCAATCACACTTATTAGGCCGGCCTAGGGCCGGCCCAGGGTCGCCTTAAATTACGGCCGACTCAACTTCATTTCCGTTCACAGTTATTGTTTTAAGTTGGCCCAGAGCCGCCTTACGGACGTTCACACTTCTTCTTTTGGGCCGGGTCGATGAATTGCAGGACAGGAAGTTGAGGCGATCGCATTTTGATGGCGGAACAGTAAATCACAACCTAGCATAAACACATGGAATTCGCGCGAAACATGAACCTAATTTCAAAAATTGTCCTTATACTTTTTCGATTTTTTAAGCGGATAGCATTCTGCTTCATGATTATGGCGACGATAATTCTTATAATAACCAATAATTAGCGCAGCTCGATTTTACTCTGTGCAAAGCCAGACTCGCGATTTCGAAAGTCCATGACTATATTGTAAACTGTCTATATAGGCCTATATTGCTGTCAATGTTTGGCCACAGACCGGAGACACTGATTGTGAATAAGTAGCATCGAGATCTATCTATTTAGCGATAATAATTATTTTCATATTAGGTTTATTCACAAACAATTTTTGACGCTTTTTAGAACCAGGTTCGCTCATAACAAAAACAAACGATTATGTTTTTTTTCTGTCCTCTGGGTCATGTGAGTAGCTTCACAAACGTCGACACAAAACGCACGTGGTTGGTGAGGATGACGTTCACAGAAAAAAATGATACCGCTATACAGTGTTATAATTTTAGAATATAAACTAGTTAAATTAATGTGTGCTATACAAAAACGGGGTTTCTTGAGCTTGTAATAGGCCAATATTTTTTTTATCTACTGGAATTCTTTAACT
>NW_022733844.1:0-586 GCF_011630105.1 Anneissia japonica | reverse complement strand
AACTGATCATCAACCCCCCTACTTCACCTTCGCGCCACCAATCACCACCCCCATTTCAAGACTTCCAAATATGCCAGCGGAAAAGATCTGGTGGGTTCAGTGGGAGAAGCCTAGCTTTATGGATAGAAAAAGTTGTCTTTGATGATTTATAATGTTAACAATTTACAATTAAACATGCAGTACCTACGTTCATAAAAATAATGTTTAGTTATTCCACATGTTAAGTTTAAATAAAAAGTGGGTTTTCAAACTATAGACGAATGGTCAATAGTGGAAAAAATTGGTATGATGTCCACAGTATTACTGTGTTGTTGAAAGTCTGTTACAGGGGCTGGCGGATCCAGATTTTTTTTCAAACGCCAGGTGGGGGCACAACAGTTTCAAAATAGATAAGTGAGTAGCACATAACATTAATATGCATGGACATTTTTGAAATTTAGTGGCAAAACGGTGGGGGGTCACATGCCTATGCCTCCACCCCCCCAACTACTGGATCTGCCCCTGCGTCACATTACTACATTAATGATTTGTGCACCTTCCGACACCATATACGTAAAAATAATTTAAATTTCTATGGTGAATAACA
>NW_022733843.1:0-725 GCF_011630105.1 Anneissia japonica | reverse complement strand
ATTATTTCCTCAAATTTTATCACCTCAGCCCCAACTCAAAAAATTTCCCCACCCTCTCCACCTTTTAAAACAGATCTACGACCTTTCCTGGGTATGATATTAATCCCTATCGATTCGCCACCTGATTCAGAGTATGTCTTGGTGAATGCCGGGGCGAGGATACATATTGTTTTTGTGATGTCATCTGTTTTTTCGTGCCCATTTTTCGTGATTATGAATACTTTGGATAAAGAATGTTTGGAGTAATGGCGGATTCAAGGGGGCCGCCACCCCACCTACATTTTTTGATGATGTACTTCATTATTATTATATTGAAGTCTGAGAGCGTGAGTTCCGGCCACCTAGAGTGCCCCAAACATAAATTTTCTTGTATACCTCAGCCCCAACCATAGTAGGTCTGAGTTGGGTGCTGTCTTAGTCTGTTGACCCCTGGACACCTCTTTCGAATTCCTGGAGCCGCCACTGTTGAGTTATTACATGATTATTGTTAGGCTTACTAATGCGTCTATTGCAATTTTCACTTTTTCCTCTAAAAACGTTTCAGAGTACGCTACTTCTCAGGGGCTTCGCCTCTGGACCCCATGGGGGTCCTACTCAACTTTACATAACCGCTCCCCATTCTCTTTAAATATCCTGGCTACGTCCTTGAATTGAAACATTTTAAAATAATCAAGTTTAGGCAGCCAAGATTCGTTAGAGAAGAAGTCTATTTCTTGGCTCCCATC
>NW_022733842.1:673-1376 GCF_011630105.1 Anneissia japonica | reverse complement strand
TGTTTTCTAACAAATGCAGGACAAAATGGAAGAATTTCCATAAATTCTAGCCCCGAAACCTAGACACAGAAATAATAGTTAAGTGTTTCTTGCTTGTGCTTTGTTCGTACTGCTACAAACACATTGTTACCGCAGTGTACAATACCGCAGTTCAATTGTGTGTGCAATATATTAAAATCATATAGATACTTGATTTACCATCAATCCATAATCCATATGGTGGACACATTTGTTGTAATAGTAGAAGAAGCACTGTAAAATTCAAAACTGGTATCGCTTTATTGACTAAATATAGTATAATGCCGTTACATCTGTAACTCAGAAGAGACTGCTGTCAAAAGTTAATACATTTTATAATGTTAGTCAATAAAGTGCTACCGTGTTCTAATCCTATGATTACATATTTTTCAACAATCTGATTGAAATACAACTTAACGCTGTACCATTTATCATAGACAATTAATGTTCTGTGGTTTAATCCGATCTAATAATTATTTGTTACTGAGTTAGTATTCTATTATGGTACTGTATTGTTGTATTTCATCTGAAGTCAGTGTTTAACAAAATTTTATTATCAAACGGAAATCTTTAGCTAAAGTAGTAAATAGTTGCTGTCAATTGGATTTTCTTTCCAATGTTTAAAAGTTCCAGTGTAAATGGTCCCATCTTTCACTTAATTCCTGTCTTATTCTGAAGTTGATCT
>NW_022733842.1:0-645 GCF_011630105.1 Anneissia japonica | reverse complement strand
CTCCAGAACCACTGTCTGTGTCATAATCAGGTGTTTCAGTTGCATTCTAATATCTCTAATCATTATTAGATTCGACCATATCATACTATAAATAATAAGTCCGTTTGGCGCCACACTTATTGAATAACCTTCCAGTGCACATTCGATTTTCACCGTCTGTGGCTGTCTTTAGGTCTAACTTAAAGACTCATCTCTTTAACAAATTATCCCATTTTTATTCTTGTTTGTATTTTTTATTGTTGCAGTATTTACTCATGTTTACTTTGCCACTGCTTCTTTTGATTTGTTTAATCGTCCTATGCTTGGGTTAGGCAATGATCACGGCTGCTTGTGGGTTGTGAGGTGCCTAAATATGTGGAGTGCAGCGCTTCGTATCTGCAAAGAAAGGCGCTTTACAAATGATTGGATTTGGGAACCTAGGGCTGCTGTCTGGGCTTATGTACAGGATAAAGTTGATGTCATTGGTATTTATGTTACCCCCAATGTATAACAATAAAAATAAAATCATCCGTGTCTCTCTTCACATGATTAATGTCATTTGGGCGTGGCCTTTAATGTTACTGTTTATGGTCACGTACATGAAAATTTGCTGTCATCGGTGTTTCAGCATTCTACAATGTACAAGTAGTAATGCATAGTTGGTTT
>NW_022733841.1:0-576 GCF_011630105.1 Anneissia japonica | reverse complement strand
AATAATCCCCACCGTTAGAGGGAAGAAACAGTATTGTAGGTTCAAGGACAGTTAAAAGTCCTTGGTGGGTTTTGCCAACTGAACTGTGCTTTTTATTATGCAATAAGGCGTCAGAGACAGACTTTGAGAGCTCTGTTCCCTCCCTATAACAAGGCCGGACTAACACAAAAAGTACATTTCAAGCTTCATTCTATTCAACACACAGTAGAGAAGGATCGAAAGTTCGTTTTACCGACGTCTACTGCTGTACCGTATGGATGGCCGTCGTCCTTGATTCCTGCATACAAAAAAACAATACTATAATAAACATTCTTGTTGCGTTTGCCAAGACCGTGATTAAACGCGCAAAACCCACAAAAACACTACAGTATAAGCCAATGAAGTCAATAATGATAAATATTATTAGTACAAAAATATAATTCACTAGTGAAAAAAAGTACATAGGACCAGCGGTTTAGAGAGCACATTCAATTTGTTTTCATCTGGTATATTGATACATTTTGTATATTTTAATTATAGATTTTATATGTTTTAAGATAACGCCTTTAAGATATGTCGATAACATATTGGTATCTC
>NW_022733840.1:0-1188 GCF_011630105.1 Anneissia japonica | reverse complement strand
GGGGAGGGGGGCAAAGGTAATAATTTTCCCGGTTAGTAATTTATGACTTGGTGTGATACCCCCCACCCCATATAGAAAACAATATGGCATAGGGCTTATTTTATTGTTAATATAGGGCACACACGTGTGTTTGAAACTGAATATAAGCATTTTCATCGTGGTTTTATTTATTACAATCATAGGCCTATTCTTTCACCATCATTACACATTGAGGCCCTTCTTTCAGGTAAAACGATCTATCTTAAATTTTCTTTCTCAAGTTTGGGACTATTAGGTTTTTAAATAACTTAAAAGGTAAAGGAGGGCAAGCACAAGCTTTAACCCTAACAAATGCGCGCGAAAATTTTTTCTGTTTTTAACTCTAATTTCGTCGGAATTGATCAAAACTCCCTAAATGTACAATTTTTAGAGGAAATTGGCCTACCTCAACAAGAAATGCTCTTATGTTATATATGGCCACACTCGTTTTTTTTTTAACTGAATATAAACATTTTCCTTATGGCTAGCTTATTACAAACATATTCTTTCAACATCATTACACATTGAGGCCCCTCTTTTAGGTAAAACGATTATCTTAAATTTTCTTTTTGAGTTTGGGACTATGTGTTACAACTTAGAATGCAAAGGAGAGCAAGCACAAGCTTGTTTTTTGTTTTTTTAATTCTAATTTCGTCGGAATTGATCAAAACTCCCTAAAATGTGCAATTTTTAGAGGAAATTGGCCTACCTCAACAAAATACCGGTATGCGATTTAAAATTTGAGGTTTTCAGGAATTTTCCGGGGTGAAAAGGGCATTCAATGGGGAAAGATTTTCCACAGATGGATATTTTCCCCTTGTCCCCCGGTGCTTACGCCACTGCGGATCTGGCGGCTTAGATCAAATGCACTATGGACACTTTTTGAAGTGCAGAAGGGGTTGCAGGCCAAGGTATTGTGATATCTGTTCATTATATGTGGCAAAGACAAACCAAACCAGTCACTCGTCGCAAAAATCGATTTTGAGTTATTAATACAGGGTTAAAGAGTAAAATAAGAGCTATAAAATGGTAAAAAAATCATTCAAATCCGACATTTCCTTATGAAGTTACAAGCATTTAAGCATACAGCTGTTTAAAGAACAATATATGAGAACTCAGCCTTCAAAGTTTATGATTTCAAGCATTTCTCATGCAGAAACTATCATAAAA
>NW_022733838.1:0-546 GCF_011630105.1 Anneissia japonica | reverse complement strand
ACTAATTGCCGTTTTGGTCCATTATTGCCGTTCTCGTCTAAAGTGTTGCCGTTTTTTTTTTTTTTTTTTTTTTTTTTTTTTTTTTTTTTTTTTTTTTTTTTTTTTTTTTTTTTTTTTTGCCGTTTTGATTTATTGCCGTTTTGGTTTTTTGCCCTTTTGACCTGTTCCCATATTGGACCATCAAACTTTACTATAATTTTAATGAAGGTCATAATATAATAATAATAATTAATCATTTCTTTTTTTAAGTACAGTAGAGTTTGACTCGGTTGGCAGTATTTTAACCACAATACTTAATCAGTTAATTAAACTACAAATTCTATACAAAAGGGCAGTGATTAATTAAGCCTTACTTTGAGGACATTATTCTACATCTTTTGTCAAGTTGAATTTAGACAATGTTCACAGGTGAAATTGAATCAATATTCTTTTATTATTATTGTTGCCTTTATATGGGCCTATTGTAGTCTATACATTTAGCATTCGTTGTACAAATTCGTTGTACAAATAAAGAATGGTCAACTTCTCAGACCGGCTCCTATTGGT
>NW_022733837.1:0-538 GCF_011630105.1 Anneissia japonica | reverse complement strand
TAATCGGATTGGTGTATATGCCTCCGAAATCGAGCATTGGGAAGTTCGAACTACTTTATAGCGCAATCGAAGCTGCTAATCTTGACAACCCAGGATGTCAAATATTGTTGATGGGAGACTTACCTGGCATCAAGTGGTCAAAATACACGCCTCCCATGACGAATAACAATGTTGAACAATTTTTCATAGACTCTATTTTAAACCATTTTTGTTTATATCAGTGCAATTATTCCACAACTCACAGTAATAACATACTGGATTTAGTATGTAGTCGAAATGTTACTACATCCGTTTCATGTGGAAATGACATTTTCGAGACTGATCACAGTTCTGTTTGCTTTACTTTTAATTTCCCAAATGTTTCATGGTCAGAATCGGATGATAACAGATTAATATTCAACTATAAGAAAATTGATAAAACTAATTTAATTAACACACTATCTCATGCGCCATGGGATACACTCAAATTGTGTAATAATGTGGACGAAGCTGTCGATAATTTTTATACCTTTATTTTAGCTGTAACGGGACGTTGTTC
>NW_022733836.1:0-569 GCF_011630105.1 Anneissia japonica | reverse complement strand
TTCCCATTTGACAGGGATTGTATTTGAGACTCTAGATGGCCTCTAGGTTTGGACTCCCTGTCGGACTTGTTGTACCCCTTGTCGATCATTTTCTGGAGCCACAATCGTTGTGGATGTTTTCACTTCATTAGCAACCATATAATTTTGTTTCGAGAGAAATAAAAATATCAATAAATATTTCAATAAAATGTTAAATCCCAACAATTTAGTTCTATTTAAATATATGTTTATTTGGTTTCCTTCAAGAGATAGTAGTCAGACAATATGCAATTTTGATTGTTGGGAAGCAGAATTTTATGGAAAAAACAAACACTCAAAAAATTTACAACGGAATCGGGTGATGATATTTATAATTATATTGGTACTTTGGTATGGCTATAAAATAACAAAGAATTGGACTAGATTATTACAGCATGTACATTAATCTGATTATTTGGGTTTTAAAATAGATAAATAATTATTTATTAGAGCTATACTTAGCCCCAAACAATCAAACTAATATTTATAAAAAGCAATCATTCCTTTCAGAATAATTTTTACTTTACAAATTTCATTGGGTGTAAAACAGC
>NW_022733835.1:0-1009 GCF_011630105.1 Anneissia japonica | reverse complement strand
GTGGGCTTAATCTCGAGAAGAAGCCCATTTCAAATTAAAGCCCACTCTTCAGTTTGCAAAGTTAGCCTCGAAAAGAAGCCATGTGCTTCTTTTCAAGATAGCATAGGCTTCTGTTAGAAATACTACAATATACACACTGTACATGAATTTAAAAAAAATAAAATAAAATAAATTAAAAACAAGCTTGGTTTATACAGTAGTTTAGGTGATTTAATGCCAGTTAATGCACTCCATGATGCAGATTGATGTTGCAGTGTCCTTATGTATTGTTTTATCTAGTACAAATTCAACAAATTTACGGCATTCATTTTGAAAAGAAGCCTTCCCCCCACCCTCTTTACTTTGAAAAAGTAGCTTCGAAAAGAAGCCCATCCAAAGTTCGCAAAAAAAGGAAGCCCATGGCTTCAATTCGAGGTTTTACAGTACTTCACTAACCACTGAGATTCTTGTGACATGCTATAGGAAATTAGATAACTGTATACACTATTGATACACCAGCCTACACCACCAGTTATACATAAAATTAGATAATAAGTGTACTAAGATATCTTACTAACGACCAATAATTAGGCCCACTGAGAGAGATCGCCTCTTTGATGCGAGGCAATGTAATACATTGCCATGGTACTAGTATACGTTTTTATTTATGGCCTGATATTCTAGGAGCTTCCCGGAGTGTCAATCAAACTTGACAACTGACCAATAAGGACAGGGCCAGGAATACGCGCGTGTCCTACAAGCACACGTGTCAAATTATGGGCTGTGCTGGAAACTTTGGAATATGAAATCCATTGCTTTCACCCTTTTGCATATGATGAAACAGCACTAGTTCTCAACGCACATACGTACTCTATTTGTACCTGTATTTCATGAAATATTTAAATTTCGTTTTCTATCTTTTCGATTAAGGATTTATTTTATTATTGTTTAATGTTATTGTATTATTTTTTTTATTTGATACTTCTATTAGCGTTTTGTGATGCAATTGTTCTATGTTGTCATGGTTTAT
>NW_022733834.1:311-505 GCF_011630105.1 Anneissia japonica | reverse complement strand
CATAATTATCCAATCATGAAGTTCTATGATTGATGACGTTTCATATCAACGCGCGCTTGTCTGGCAGGGATTTCTTCTGACTCCCCTGACAACTCTGCTGCGCGAGTACATTTTTTACAAACACCGGTGTTGAACAATAAACCAACCATTTTACTACGGCACTAACTAGGATGCTTTAGACAGAAGAAGACTGC
>NW_022733834.1:0-207 GCF_011630105.1 Anneissia japonica | reverse complement strand
TTAGAGGTCCATATTCTCAAAATGTTTGCACCTCAGCCCCAACTATGTGGGCCCGAGGTCGTGTGGAGTCTCACGCACCCCTACTTTATAATTTGGGGGAAAAATGTAAAAAGTCTACAGCACCCGGTATTCCCAGGCGGCCAGAACCGGTGTTTTCAACGTAGTATGGCCGTAGACATGTTGATGATATTTCCACTCATAGTTAAT
>NW_022733833.1:0-778 GCF_011630105.1 Anneissia japonica | reverse complement strand
TAATTTGTATAATTACAAATTAATAGTTTATCAACCTTCGTAATTAAGTGATCTTATTATGTACTGGTATATTATCAGTCATAATATTTTTTTCTATGGTGATTGAAGTTATGTGGAATTAATTATTTTATTTATTGGATGGAAACTTAATAACTGTTAGCAAGTAGCATATTTTTGGATAGGATATAACATATTACCTTTTCTGTCATTACCACTAGTTCAAATATTAAGTGCATTCTGTTAGTTCTACCGCGATATAACCTATTATTAATATGTGTATATCTGTATATTTGGAACCTCTATTGTTTGAAAAATATTTTTCATAGAGTGTGTAGTTTTTTTATTCCCATACTATACAACACCAAGTTTAAAAACTATAATAGGGCTTTATAATATCAGAGGATTTACTAAAAAGTGTTGACTATGTATCCATCTTTGTTAAGTTTCTATTCATAGCTCCTTAATCATGGATCCAGTTTAATTTGCAAAAGGTCCATTAGATTAATATCTTTCCTTCATGATTAGACCAAGATTAGACACATCCAGAACGATAAGCATTAAAGCAAAGCCGAGGACAAAGCAATTTGATATGTTATACAACTAAGATTTCTAGGACTCAAAAATGTATATATTCTTCCTTTAGCAACCACTACACACCATTAATGATATGAGATGCATTATTATAGAAAACAACTTCAGATCTCTCAATGAAAGATGTGCAGAGATTAAATGGATTTTGAAACTCATAAAATAGAAGCTAATCAGGACCTAGGTTTTG
>NW_022733832.1:0-598 GCF_011630105.1 Anneissia japonica | reverse complement strand
AAATCAGACCTATATTTAATCAGTTATAGCTCCTTAGGTTAAAAGGTGACCCCCAATTTTTATTATATATTCTGAAAGCACATAAGTTGTAAATATGATTTTATAGATCATAATGGCTGATCGGACATTGTGACGTCATCATATTGGCGTCTGAATTCAAAGAAAGTGATTTATAGCTATGACGTGATTTTGAAAATACGCATTTGAGCGTATCTCGCTTATCCTTTACCGATCATCTTCCAACTTTCAGTATGTTATAGCTGAGACAATTCTCTTTCATATATTTGACTTCTTTTAGATTTTGATGACGTCATCATGGTCAAAAAAATTGTTTTTTCTGACCCCCTCATTTCTCTTTCTTCAAAACGTTGATGAGCCCATATCATGTTAACCATACGTCATTTCTGAATCATATTAGGTGAGCATAATCTCCAGGTCAAGGTTGAATGTCAGGTACCTTAATTTTCAGTTCGCGCTTTTTAGCGTGCACGTACGCGTGCGTCAACATCTATATATGCATAAAACCATGAATATATTTATTCAGTTATAGCTCCTTAGGATGAAAGGTGACCCCCAATTTTTATTACATAATCTGAAA
>NW_022733831.1:0-2400 GCF_011630105.1 Anneissia japonica | reverse complement strand
GGGACCCAGTTGGGCTAGGGCCCTTAAATATTTCAAAATTATTTTTAAAAATGGAGAAAAAAAAAAGAAATTTATATTCAAATCTTGAGAGTGCCATTTCCGGTCATCTATAGGTGACGTAATCTGAATTCTTTTTACCATAGCCACAACCACAGTGAGGCTGAAGTGTCTAATCTGTGAGGTCCTTCTCTAGGACCCTCCCTTTGAATTTCTGAATCCACCACTGCAAGGACCACACCATCTGTGCGAAGTTCAGTGAAAATCCTGGATCTACGCCTGACTTCAACTAACATATATCTATGTTAATTTAGTTCTAACAGTATAAGAAAATAATTAACACAAGTTTTAAAATATGTTTTGCTTTGATTTAAATCTTTGGTTGATGATCTTTTACCTCTGTGACATAATTAACCGTGTAACGATACATCATTCTTTATAAGAAATGATAAGGGTTGTACTATTCTACAATTTATTAATAATAACATTTATTCAGTTGGTAAAAAGTTGCATAAATATTACACACTTCCCCCCACCACCCCCACCCTCCAAATTAATCTTAATGCATTAATTGACACCCCATACTCTGGTAGTTAGTTCATATTTAGGTATCACGATTGCAAAAATATATTAATTTGATAATATATGATAATAGAGCAACCACCTATTTACAGCCAGTTAAAAGTTTTTTATTCATATAAAAATCCAATGGTGAATGCATAATATAGACACCACGCGCACATTACATATTTTTGGAACCATAACTTAGCAGTGACTGCAGCTAAGATGTTATAATTTTATCTATACATGTATTTTAACATATGATTTACTTCTGCTAACTTATATTTATGTTATTTCAGTTTTAACGAGATAGAAAATCTATTATCACACGTTCTAAAATATATTTTGGCTTAAATTTAATGTTGATCTTTGGTTGATGATCTTTTGACCTCCTGTAACATAATTAACAATGTAATTACATTTTCCATATACCAAATGATAGGAAAATTATTATTCTACACTTTGATAGTAAAACAAAAAAATATATTCAGTTGGTAAAAAATTGTGAGCATAAATGTTATCCCACTCCATGTCAATCACCAAATTCTAATGCTGTTTCTATATTGATGATAGTTTACAGGCACTGACAACCAGAAATAAGTTGGGCAACAAAGCATTTTCTGAAGCAAAAAAAGCTAACTAAAAAATGACAACAGGTATAAAGCAGAAGATGCACCTTTTTGTTTGCTAAGCCCCTGGACTACCATTACTAGTTCCTTTAGTACCTAAATATACAAGGTTAAGTTGTTTGCACTATAAGAATTGGAGCTTGATTACATTTACAACAAGATTGGAGTTTCGTTTTCGCATTATTGCATCCGCCTTTCACAGGGCAGAGGCGGATGTTTGACCTCAAGAGACCATGCATTGCTTGTCACCACACATTGTTATTACTTTACTTATTATACTTTTGTTTTTAAATCCTTTTTAGTTGTTGCTAAGCGCATAGAGGCAGTTTCTTGCAACATACGGTATATAAATAACAATTTATTATTGTTACTATTAGTGTAGTGTTTGTTTACTAGTTTTTATTTTTGTTTTTGTATATACTGGTATATACAGTTTATTCCATGAATCTTATCATTAAATAGATAGAGGTGGATATGGCAGCTGTACAATGTATTTTCTGAGGGGAGGGGCAAAACTGGGGGATTGATCTGGTAGATGTGAGTAGGGGAGGTTTGTGAGGGGTTATCTATTAAAACAGAAAAAAAATTAAAAGCAAAAAAAAGTAAAATAAATAAATAAATAATTAAAAAGTAAAAAAAAAATTTTTTGTTTAAAAAAAGTAACATATTAACTAAACAATTATAATAGTAAATACTTATAATAAATATGAAAAACTAAATAAATATAATAAATACTAAAAATAAAAAAGTATCAACTTACTGATATACAGGTCTTGCGATGTGATTCAGAAAGTTAAGTTGCAATTCAGGAATAAACGCCTTCTCTCTGTCGTATATCTCCAGTGGAGGGATGCCAATGGCCTTCTCCATGTCACCTTGCGTGAAGAACTCCTGGTAGGTTAGTTCCTGTCAGAAAAACTGAAACATGTGACAAATTTGTGTGAAATGTGCCCAAATATTGGCATTTCATTCATTTGTCACATTATATTTGAATATGGACAGAAAATTCACAAAATTTGAAAAAAAAAAAAATTATTATTAACAGGTTTGTTACCTGACATAGAACGATGGATGGCAATAAAAGTAGTATATCAAAATATTTTGTTACAATTATGTAAGCATTAATCTATATTTTTACACCAAAACATAATGGTCCAGGCTACAATTCAAAACTTTAGGAAGGGGGGGGGGAGGGTCCCAATTCTTCCGAAAC
>NW_022733830.1:0-825 GCF_011630105.1 Anneissia japonica | reverse complement strand
TATCGGATTTTAGGTGGATCGATCCGGACGAGTATAAAACGGTCATCAAGACAAAGGTCGATAGCAAAAAGGGATACATTCTCGAGGTGGACTTGGAGGTACCGGAAGAATTGCACGATCTGTTTAACGATTACCCCCTGGCACCCGAGACGCTCGCGCCGAGTCGCGATTGGATGAGTCCCTATCAGCTCGACCTGCTGGGCGACGAAAATCCGGGGGTAGAGAAACTCGTACCAAACCTAATGCCCAAGACTAAATATGTCGTGCACTATAGAAACTTGCGGTTTTATCTGAAAAAAGGGATCAAGCTGACCAAGGTTCATCGCATCATCGAGTTTACGCAAAGACCGTGGATGAAGGACTATATCGACATGAATACCGAGCTTAGAAAAGGGGCAAAAACCGACTTTGAAAAGGACTTTTTCAAGCTAATGAACAATTCCGTTTTCGGTAAGACTATGGAAAATGTTCGCAACAGGCAAACCGTTCATTTATGCAAAACTGATGAAACTCGTAAAATAAACAAGCTCTACTCGAAACCAAACTTAAACAGGTACGTCACTTTCAACGATGATCTCGTTGCCATTCACATGAACAAGACGCGGGTCAAGCTCAATAAACCAATCTATTGCGGTACGGCCGTCTTGGATCTGAGTAAGCTTTTAATGTACGAGTTTTACTACAACAAGCTCAAACCCATGTACGGCGATCGTGTCAAGCTCTTGTACACAGACACTGATAGCTTGTTGCTGTCAATCAACACCGAGGATGTTTACACCGACCTCAAGGAGAATTTAGATTGGTTCGACACGAGCAACTTTGACA
>NW_022733829.1:0-2168 GCF_011630105.1 Anneissia japonica | reverse complement strand
GGGGGCTTTCATGATAGAGTACCGTGAAGCGGATAGCTGGTTGTTCGCTATACCAGCAGTAGACAAAGATACGATATTGCTAATTACTGTATATGTAAACATTGAAATAGCTTTTTAAAACTTGGACTTGTTTTTAATATAAACATTTCCTGTTTTTTTTCGTTTTAAAATATTTGTGCTCGTTAGTAATTTAGTGTTATCGTTTATTTAATCCATGATGATAACTACGTAAACGAAAATGCTAGGCCTCTATAAGTTCCCCAGTGGTAGTTGCCAGGTTAGTGGAAATTTTCATTTCAAATTCGTGAAATGGTCTATATCATTAAACCATAATTCCATTGTCCAGTAACAATGGAATGGTTAACATGCAACCATATGTAGTCATAACTTTAGTGGTGCATAAAACTGCATTTTTTTCTTTTTTTTTATCATTGTATATCAGGCCTAATGTTAATGTCACTATTGAGTAACTAAGCATGGTTGGCTAAATAAGGTCAACACGTGGTTCAAATCCTCGAAGAGGTTCAAAACCGGAATGGAAGTCGCTGTGCCAAACTGCTGATGAATTTGCACTGGTTGCCTTTTCAATAACGGATTAATACAAACTGGCACTGTTTGTCTATATGATTTTGAATGACAGCGCTCTCGAATACTTATCTGACCTTCTGGATCATTATGAACCATCTCGCAGAGGCCTACAATGATTGTCCCAAAGACTACTTCAATAGTGTAAGGCCAAAAATCAGTGGGGTCAAGTGATTATTTATGTTGCAGCCACAACTGTATGGAACAGCTTACAAGCAACAGTTAAATGGTCTTCTAATTTGGAACAATTTCAAGAATAACTTGAAAACATCACTATATTGATGTTTCTCTGGTTGTTAATGACCAAATCACCATGAGTGCCACCTTAGGTGGAAGATACCGGTGCACACATTAATTATTATTAATTAATTAATTAATTAGTTATTATACACTTCAGGTGTAAATCCATTGTGAGTGCAGAATGGAGATGTGGAACCAATGAGCAGGGCAATAATACTGTCAGTACCTGTATCCTTTTAGGAGAAGGCAGTGAATAAATATAATAATCAATTCAATGGAGGAGGATTCAAGCATGAAAACATGTTTCAAGAATATGCAGTAAGAGAACATAAAGTATGATCAACAAGAAATGTGAGGAAAAAAAAATGTTGGATTGATAAGAATACTGTATTTCATTGAGCACCTACTGTAGGTACACTGAACCAAAATCAACAAAAAAATACACAGAAAAGACAAAGCAGGTATTACAATAGAAATAATGCACCTTTCTGAAGGCCTGGAAATTTAATGATGGTTTAAAAGAAAAAATGTAGTCCTACTCAATATAAAATTTGTTATTTTCTGCAGTAAAGATTGAAAATTAATTCTTAATCGTTTACTGATAGCCTCAGACCTACATATTTTCCCACGATATCGTACCTGTAAGCCGTCAGCCGCCTGGGCCTGCTGCACGTGGTCTGTTTACAATATAAATTCGCACTGGTCTAGTCTATAACTACCAGACATATACCAAGATCTTGGGCACACAGCCATTAGTTGCTGCGAAGTAGCCAATTCATATTCTTGACAGCAATTTGACCTCTGGAAGGTCATTGTTTGTCAAAAAACAAGGCCTAAGACGACTGAGAAGCGGAGTTTCCTTCTTTCGTTCTGCCGGGTAAAATCAATTACTTTAGGCGACGTTTGTAGACTAACCAACACATACCAACGTCCGCATGCCGCGCTAGCCTTATCCTACTCTAGGCCTAGACTAGCTAGGATGGTATAGGCCTAGGCCTAGCCTTGAAGGGACGAAGGTCCCAATGAAAAACAACGTCGCTCTTTGATAACTAACATTGTCTATTTAACATCACAATAATTCATTATTAGACCTATATTTGTTTTTTGAATTGTACTCCACAAATCTCAGCCGATACCTCGCACAACCCCAGTAACTTCTCGTATCTACTGTCGTGACGTCATGGCTCGCTGGCTCACACTTGCGGTCTCGCACTTGTGATCAAATAACACGCTGGCTCGCACTTTGGCAACACTCTTTGGCAGTCAACTCGCCCCTAGACCCGCCCTTGGAAACTTGCCCCATAAAAAAAATGTACACTTCCTAGACCATGCAGTCTTCAAAA
>NW_022733828.1:34647-43980 GCF_011630105.1 Anneissia japonica | reverse complement strand
TATATCGCGATATCTCTATGTTCCATTATAACTAAATTATTAATGAATGGTATGGTTCTAAACAATTGGAAAGTCTCAATGACTAACCCCATATACAAAGGTAAAGCTCTAACAACTACAGATCAATCTCAGTGGTATGCCACATAGCAACATTGTTGAAAAGGAAGTCCAAGATCAAATAATTAAATATCTCAACGAAAATGACCTTATATTAGCACAATCAAACCGGTTTTGGGAAACACATGAGAAAAATATATTGTCAAAAGACTGCAAAAACGGTCAGCAAGAATTATATAAACACCATTTTCATTACAAAAACTGTTGTGGCAAAAACATAATTTGGTAGCTACAAGCCATGTTCTCACGATCACTCCTATCCGATGCAAGATAATGAGAAATCCAGTCAAGGTCGCATCAAATTTTATCGTATGTCTATCAGAGAGTTTTAGCGGATAGTTATAGCGATTATACACCGATATAAAAAAGTTGAAGATGATGTTTTAATAAAACGAAGACGACAAACCAGAAATTACATTAGGCTAGGCCTGCTTTGAATTGTGCATCTTCACTTGGTAGAGCATTCCGAAAAGCGAACAGTTTTTATTTTTCTCAAATACCATAAGCCTACCTATTTTAATAGGTAAAACATTTAGGATATTCTCGGCAGCATTTATAACCCGAGCCTTTAAATGTATTATGCGAGTACGAACGTTTTGTTCGTTGTTCTTCCAATTGGTTCTTCTTGCTAGAATGTGTGAATTGCAGTGGCTAAAGATAAGACTAATGTATTAGCTGTAATTTCAAAATCATGTACTATGCAGTATGTCACCGGCGTTCACCACCATATCATTCGACACAGAGAACGCGGTATTTTGCGGATTTCCCACAAAAAAGACATAAAAATGTTTACAACGGACGGTAATAATATAAATTTGTCCCGTAATTATTTAGATTACTTTTGACAATTATGAAGTTAAAAACAACTCAAAAAGGTAATCTTAAAGATGCTTTGGTTGATATGAACCAACTAGGCCTAGTAGAATTGCCTCGAAAACGAGACTGTGGTCAAGCTACAGGTGTTATTGCAATCAACATGTGGCAAGTCAATTAACAGAAAGTCCTGTCGGATGAGAGCCTTGCAAACCCGGTCATTTTCGGTGTTAGTTTGCGGGTTGAAGCGCTGTTTTCTATCAGGTGATCCCGTTCATACGGTCGGCGTCAGCCTCATAACAAGCGCTTGTTCGAACTACGATATCACCGGTGTAACTTACACCGTCGGAACAAGGCTACATTCATGTTTATGCACAGATGCTATATGACATTCCCCACCCCTAGACTTGCCAAAAGTCTCTATATTATTATTTCGTAGTATTTTAGCACATTTCGGAAAGCGTCACCAGCGTCAGTTTATGTAGAGAAACATTTTGATGCGAATTAGAAATCCAATAAACCTAATCCCAAAAATAAATGTATTATGGAACGCCATGCAAATAAGTAATATGGAACGCCATTGGTGCCAAATCGATTTATTCTTAAGCATTATTCACTAATTAAGACAAAGTTTAGGGACTGGAACCCAGTCTAGCCCCACCCCTTTTCGTTGATATAACGACATTGAAGTGATTTTTGATCGAAAAGGATATTTGAAACTCAAACTCTTTGAGCTGCACTAAATGTAGTGCCATCTCTCTTTCACTGTGATTTCCATCTAGTGTTCGAGTAACAATTTTTACAACAGACATTGGGCGTAGCCGTGTATAAGCGACTATTTTTAACAATTTTAAATTATTAATGTGCAGTATTACATAAAGATAAATACTATCAATTCAGATTTTTATTTTTAGCTAATAGTGTTCACTGGGTCTACGGTTTATAATCCTTATCTTGGAAGACTTGCTCCACCCTATAGCATATGAGCATGCATTTGAATCGATGCAAAATTGAAGCAGGTGATTGCTTTGATACATTGAAGTGATAAGCACACATTTGCAGTCAGCCTGCAAATACAATACTAAATAGGCCTCAATAGGCCGGGGTTTAAAAACAGAAAAGCTAAAATATGTCAACTAGCGGATGATACTTCTCTGTTTTTAAAAAACAATGATAGTATTGTTAAAGCAATTCAGATAATTGAAACATTCTCAAATGTTAGTGGAATAAAATTGAATAAAGAAAAAAATAATGGAATATGGATAGGACCATGGAAAGATTGGTGTCCTGAACAAGCGCACGATCTTAAATGGAAGAACGGTTCTAAAAATATTAGGACATGACACAAACTTATGTTAACACATGAATTGGACAGAAAAAAAAATAAATTAAAAACCTTGCTCAATAGATGGAAAAAGAGAAATATCACTTTATTAGGCAAAATAATCATTGCAAAATCATTAGGTCTAAGTAATTTGGTATATAATGCAAGTGTGATAGATGTTCCAGAAAAAGTTTTTAAAATCAATAATGGAAATGTGTATAAATTCATTTGGAATAACTCCACAGAAAAGGTTAAACGTAAAACGCTAATTGGAAATATAAATGATGGTGGGTTGAATGCACCTGATTTCTACACTCAATGTCTTGCACTCAAATTTCAATGGATAAAAAGGTTGTTATGTGGCGAAGATGGGTTATGGAAAGATATTCCAAAATATTATATGCGGAAATTTGCACCCCTGAAAGTCCTTATATATATTAGTTGTCTGCAAATAAATGATAATATACATTTAAAAAATACTCCAAAATTTTATGTTGATGTGCTTAAATCAATTGTACTAGAAAATAAAACGAAAATTTCACAACTTGGAAATTTAGATGTTAATGAAATAAAGAAACAACTGCTATGGGAAATGATGTCATTAGATTTAAGAACAAACCTTTGTTTTTTAGTGAGTGGATTAATTCCAATATAATTGGTGTGGGTGATATATGTGAAGGTAATAGATTAAAATCACCAACTATGTTAAAGCAGCTCTTATAAATCAAAGAAACTGGATTATACAGGTAAAACAGGTTTTACATGCAATACCAAAACCATGGATAAAGCAAATATATTAGTAAGATAAACAAAAAGCCTTCAATTATAAACGAAAACAATGAGTTGTTAAAGGTTAATTCAAAAACATATTATACTAAACAAATACAAGAAATATTTGTGAACCAACTTCCCAGAAGCAATAGGAGAATATCTTTCAAGGTAAACATTTTGACTGGGATTTAATATGGAGTAATAAGGTCTTCAGAATAAAAGAAACAAGACTAGTAGAGATTAATTTTCAGTTATTACATAGAATCTTACCAAATAATAAGAGGTTGGTTGTATGGAACATAAAACAAGACCCTAATTGGTATTTATATAAAAAAGAGGAAAATGAAAAGCATATGTTTTATGAGTGTCAAAGACTTAAAGGTTATTGGGATTGTGTAGTTAACATAATTAACAAACTAGAAAAACAGAATGTAAAAAATGCTTTCGTATATTGATATTATATTTGGAGTTAAGAATGTAAAAAGCAATGAATTAATTACATTACTTGTTATGTAATTTACAAATCATGGTGAAAAGCAGAAGGAAAAATAAAAAATGATAATTTAAACAGGATGTTTATTGCTGAGCTAAAATTAAGGTGCAAACTATAGTCTAAATTAAAGAAAATGTAATGATGTGAATTGAAAAAAAAAACTACCTAAAATTGTTAGATGACAGTAAATTATTTGTATAAAATTAAGATGGAAATGAAAAGGTGTAGAACTGAGATTAATTTATTATGTAATTGATATTTAAGCAAATTTTATGATTTATTTACACACTAAAAAGCAGAAAAATGTTAAATCAAACAGGATGTTCATTGTTGAACTAAAATTAAGGTCTAATCTAAAGGAAATGTAATGATCAGAATTGGGGAAAACAAAGAAAAAACTAAAAAGTGTTAAATGAAAATAAATTATTTGTAAAAAATAAGATGAAAATGAAAATATGTAGGAAAACAAGATTAATTTATTATGTTCTTATATTTATTTTATGTACATTTTTATGGTGCAATAATGAGAATAAAGGTGGCTTTGCCAGAAAGAGAAAACAAAAATACTAAATATGCCTATTTTTCAATTAAATTTATATCAAAATTCCAATGTAAGCTAAGAAACCTCGCTCGATGCTGTGAAACTAGGACTTCATAAATTATGCCCATACAGTAGGCGTTTATAGAGCGGGGGAGGTAATAATTTTTCCGTCTAGTAAATTACGACCCGGTGTGATACCTTCCCCCTCCACCCACCCAGAAGTATAGAAACAAAACGATATATCTGAACGGAATGTATGACATTAGGTCTACAAACGTGTGTTTGAAACTAAAATAGAACCTCGATTTTATGTACGGCACGGGATCACAGGGCGTATGTAAATCGGGGGATTCGTAAAATTGAGGTTGGGTTAAATTTGTGGTGACGTTTGACCTAATACGTACATAACCCTGAATAAACGTACGTTATAAACGAATGATGTAGGCTAGACCTACAACTGTACTGTAGGTTTGGGCCTACAAATAAAACCATGTATTTAGTGTTTTCATTTATCACTGGACAATGTCATAATAAATTGTTCAAATGAAATCATATGTCTAGTGTATTAGTTCAATATTTTTATCTTTTATTTAACTAAAGAACATGAAAATATCGTAAGATTACCTATACGACGAAAGTTTAACTTCGGAATTGCCCTTCATGGGTGTTAAACAACAAAGCTATGATGGTGTCTGTTCCTGTTGAGACAAACTAAACCCATGTGCACTGCACTAAACCAGACGAAAACAAAAACACAAACAAGTGCACAGCACTGGGCGAGCCAACCAATTAGCGTTCGTGTACGAAATTATGCCTGCCAAGCTTAGTAAACTTCGTATAGGAAATTCGATTAAACACTTTTTCCACACGAAGCTAAGGAGGAAAGAAATTATTTTGAGTACCGTTGCTAGTTGTTCATCTTGCGCAGTTCACATGGTGGTTTTAGATACAACAGCCCAGTATTAGACTCAATCATTGTTGCTGTTTAATGCGTATACTTTGTATATGGTTTGTTTGTTATAGCTTTGAAATAATAAGCAGACAGAAACTAACAATCTCTTTTTACTTATGGTGGCACTAAAAAGGGCCGTTTGTTTTACATATTTTCGGGGTTTTTGATGACGTCGTCGTCAATACAAGGCCGAGGGTTCCTATTATCGTTTTACCTAGCTCTTTGTGGTGGAGTATTGTAATTGGTCTCTCGATTGTAAACCCGTTGAACTTTTTATAGCATTCACATTGAAACTTCCTGCAGATTGTGTATCATTTACATCAGATATGTATTACTCAAAACTATTTCGTTCTAACTCTGTGGACATAGAGAAGAGGATGCAGGGTTAACCGTGTCTGATCATATGATATCTTCCTTTTTATTCTTGTCTTTCTCTTCTCTCTCAGTTTTCTTTTTCTTTTCCCCTTATTTCTCTTTCCCTCCCTCTTACTCTCTCTTTCTTCCTCTTCTTACTCAGCCCGGTCAGTCAGTCCGGTAAAATCCGTCAGTGGGGTGGAGGCAGTCTTCGCCCTGCTCCCCCCGCCTGTTATGCCACTGCTTTCCCCTTACTCCCCCCACCCCCACGCCCTGATTTATATGCTGGTGCCGCCACTGTATAAAACAAAATAAACACGTTGCATAAAATAAATAAATCACCTTGTTTATGTTTTTGCTTTAGAAACATGAACATAAAACAGACTTTATGTTATTGTTATCCATTATTTTGTTTTTTGGTGAAACTTTAAATAATTTATCCCACTTCCTGCTGTAAAGTGCACAGAGGTATTGTACATTATGCGCTATATAAATTGACAATTATTATTATGTAGAATGAAGGCTCTAATCCTGCGTATAGTAATTGCGTTTAAAGTACTCATCAAACACCATTGTTCTCACTGGACCCTTTGTTGAATGCCCATCGCATTTTGACTATAATATATATAAACTAAAAGAGCCACACTGGGGCGGATGCAGGATTTGACGGTAGGGGTGCGTAAGAGTCCACACCACCTCAGCCCCAAGATGGTTGGGGTGAGTTGAGAATATATATATCAGGATAAAATAATGCTAAATATTGTTGCTAACAATATCCGTTGTTGTGAAGAAAGACAAACATGTGTCATAGTGGCACCAGGATTTGCCAAACAGGGTCCGATGTCCCCGACGGAGAGGGTGATGTCCTCGATTGGAGCGTAAATAGGCTTGGGTCGGCGGCACTATAATATTATTAAGGGGTTTCTAAGGGTTAGTTAATGGATTTTAGAGTCTAGTACTGTGAATCCATTTATTTTGCCTTTTAATTTCTAGTGTGAATAAATTAGATACTGCATATTATTTTTTTTCTCTCTAACGAATTGTGTTAAGGGGAATCTCTTTGAATTGTAAACATTTTATGTGATACAAATACCAACATACGTGTAGCTATAGGTTGAGCTGATTCATCAAAGGTTTCAATGGCATAGACTGTAGTATTCACAATTATACGACCTTCATGACTACCAGAGACCATGTGTATTGCTTCAATAAATCCCGACTGTCGCCCGTACGATCCAGCTAATATTATGAAGTCCTAGAAAGAGGCATGTGCAAACAATTCTAATTATTATTATCATTATCATTATTTTTATCGCCGTCTATATCAACGTTTTCATTATCAATACCACCACTATCTTCATTATCATCATTGTTTTCATCATTACCATCATCATCGTCATCTTCATGATGATCATTGTTATCCTAGTATATCGTCAGAAAGAATGTGCAAAAGAATTAACCTATCAAGTATCATAATCATCATCATTATTATCATTATTATCATTTTCACTATTATTATCATTATTGTCATTACTACTACTATTGTTTTTATTATTATCATTATAATTACATAAAATGTACATATCGCATTTGTAATGATACCAAAATATGACAAAAGTAAATATATGGAATACTTGTTTGAACCTGTACACTCTGTCGCTTTCATAAGTTGAAAATAGCAGAAAGAAAGAATAAAAAATAATAATAATCAACAAAGTCTCAATAATTTACCTGATAAAGAGTGATGTCTTTAGCAGGACTGATACTTGAGCCAATAACGTCAACATTCTCGATACCATCATAGTCAATAGTATATATAAGTGTACTATCTTCACCAACAATATAAATCCTTTATGAAAAAAAGCAAAGGAAAGAGTACGCTACGTTTTTCTCTGAAAATCAACCTAAAAACAGGTGCTTACTTTCTCACACACACAAAAAAATTAGAGAATTAAAATGTTTCAAATGTAAGCAATTTTAAAAGGTATTAGCAATAGGAATCAGGGAATATGGAAATTTTTACTCCTCTGACAATGGTTCTGTAACTGTTGATAGTCGGTGGTAGTCTGAGCAAATTTCCATTAAAAACGATCCTCTGCGCATGCATCCTCGCACTGCGTTCCTCATTAAATCGTGTGGGCCTCTCCTCTAAAACCTTTGGTGTAGAGTATGTGCCGGGCTTAGAGTAAACACGAGAAGATTTGTACAACTGACATCCGACTTCACAGAAGTCCTTATGCGAGAAGACTTGATACTACCAATCGAGCTGTGGCTCGAACCAGCGCTGATTTTAAGATTGTAATCATAATGCCTTTTGATCCAAGTGAAGTATTTCAAGATATCATTGTTATTATCATAAAATGTATTTTATATTTTGAATTGTAATAATACACAGTACTACCTTCTTTGGTCGTGATCAAGAGCGATCCCTGATGGATTCAGCAGGTTTGTGTTTATAAGATCTTTTCTATTTGTATAACCCAGATTGCAGCTCACAAGTTTTGTCGGTGATGTCTTCTCAGTCCAAAATATCAATCTAATCAATAGCGTTTTATGAAAAATATACATTATTATAGTGTTGATTCTTTAAAAAAAAACAAATATAAAGTAACTACAAGTGTAGGCATACAAAATCATTATTAAAATTCCAAGAGTCGTTGATACTTATAAAGTTCCATTTAAGTAGATTCAGTCAAAGACTAAAATAAAATAGCGTACATACTCTATCTAAAATACAGCAGTGCAATACATAAAATAATGTACTATTATGCGCATAAATTATAATTATAATTGACACAAACCGGCAAAATAAACGATCCTATTATTAATCGCAACAAATGAGAGTGATTGATGAGCACTAGTGAAAATAAGTGGTTTTTTTTTCTGTACCAGAAGATGTTGTAGAGGCCGGAAGCTTGAGTGTTGGTTTTAACGACGAAGTGCATAATAAAATTAGCTAAGAAGTGGTTGGGCAGTAGTTTTGACTAAAGACAGGCTCATGTCCACACGGAACTCAACTCAACTCGTCGACATGAACGCTCCGCTAAACTAACAGGAACCAAACGCAACTGAACGGAACTGACAGTCGCGCATATTTGTCGACATGTGTCAAGTTGAGTTGAGTTGAGTTTAGTTCCTTTCAGTTGCCCATGTTCGACTTTTTACGGAATTGAAAGGAACTGAAAACAGCGCGACAAAATGCTGATTCGGAACTCAAAGGAAACTGAAAACGTTAATCCTGATATTAATCGTAATCAAAATGCATTAACTAAAAAAAAAAATAATTTATTACAATGTTTTGTTAATGTTAGATGGCTTATTCTCTGTTTAAAAAATATAGGCTTAGGCCAGGTATTTAGTCTAAAGAAATACGTTCGTATTTAATACCATGGTATTACAATAAAAATAATAAATAAAAAAGAGGCAAATTTTTTTATTAATACACCTAGATATCAAGGTTGTCATACTTACAATAATATGGACAGTTTACACTCTAAATTGTGTCCACTACTTATCGTTAGTATAATTGTCAAGTGCGCAGAAGAAATAAATTGGAAATTTGATATAATCAGCTGGTCAATTACTTAAATGTTTTAACTAATTACATTTAACTTACTCCATTCTTCAAGTTTTTACTAGGGACACTACAAATATTACGGTTTTACTTCGATGCGCCCGTGCGGTAAATTTCCTTTCAGTTACCGGTCAACAATTTCAAAATAAAAAAGTAACGTAGATACACTGTTTAAAATATTTACATATCCTAGTACAAACATTACAGACATTTTGCAGTTGATGGGATTTTTTTAACAAATAGTTCCTCCAGGGGCGGATCCAGAAGTTTTGGTTAGGAGGGGGGGGGGCTATTAGGTATATGTGTAAAGTGCCTCCAAGTGCCTGCGGAGGCTAGGTTTGGGAAGAGGTGTCTCCGTCCGATAAGATGGGGTTCAGAGGGGTAGCTGAACGCT
>NW_022733828.1:0-34001 GCF_011630105.1 Anneissia japonica | reverse complement strand
AGGCAAAAGCAGCTTTCTTAGCTACGTTTTTTGTCCGCTGATCGGTTAAAAAACGTATTTCATTTTTATTTTATCACTGAAAAACAACTACTGTAAAATGTTTAGCCCATAAATATGATGTGTGTGAAGAAAACATTAAACAATATATTTTAATTTGGACATTCAAAAAGCAGTTAAAAAGAAATGGCTATGAAATTTTAGGGGGAGATAAAGCCTGTTAAGCCCCCCTCTAAATCCGCCCCTGGTTGCCGGTGGACATGAGTCAAGTTCCTTTCAGTTCCGTTCATTTCCTTTCAGTTGCTCAAAATCGACATGAGTTTAGTTCCGTTCAGTTACGTTCAGCTCTTTCAGTTGCACAGAGCACTCAAGTCGACGAGTTGAGTTCCTTTCAGTTTCGTGTCAACCTGAGCCCGCCTTAACGTTATACAATTTACGATTGATGGTAGAGATTCTTTTACATTTACGTTTTCATAATAATATATTCATGATAATCTTAAACTCTAAAATCAATACAAGCACATAAGGCGTCAACTTCATACTTCAATAGTAAACAATCTAAAAACAATAGTCCAGTAATCACAAATACAATTATTAAGAGTACAGTAAAGCTGAAATACTTTTGAAAATAGTTAAAAAGTATTCTGGAATAATTACACCTTTGATACTTATGAGCTAAAAATGTCTTTAACAGTTTTCTGGCCATGCCTTGTTCTGTACTACCTGTTTTGGCCTAAAAAATAATTATCCTGAACAGTTTTTAACAACTATTAAGCAGAATTTATTGTTAAAAGTTAAAATAAGAGTTTTTTTTTTATTCTTAGGAAAAAATACACCTTTAATTATAAAATCGTTGAAACAAAAATTATTACATCATGTCTAAAGTAAGAAATATAATATAATAACGTTATAATCAGTAAGATTAGGCCTTGACAAGCAAAATGGACCATTTACATACAGTAACACAAATATATTTTCAATAAAGATGCCTAAAATTCGAGAAAGGTTGGTTATGCTAAATAATAAAATTACCTTGCATTTGGGTCTACTGCTATAGCCCTAGGCCTAATGACGTTAAAAAACCGTGTTGATTGATCTATTCCGTCATACGATGAAACCATTAGAAGATTTTTTAGATAGTCAACCCAGTAAACGTTAAGCGAAATCCAGTCAACAGCCATACCTAGTGTGTAAACAATGTTTAAACTTGAATAAAATCACACCTTAACACTGCGTATACATTTAGATATATAATAAAATATAAACTATAGTGTATTGGGTTTTAAGATATCGAAGGCTCTCGCGATAACTTATAGTTTCCCTTATTCCCTTTTTTCAGTGTAATTTATCTGTTCTCTGCTTTTTTCTCTCCCTTTTTGGCGATGAAACTAATGAACTTTTGGAGGCGTATATGGTAGTTGCTATTGTTACACCAGTCATAAACAAATTCTGATAGATGTGATTACAATAACATCTAATCAGGTTTAGAAGAATGGTGCAAACAATAGCAACAGTCTACTACATATTGTCTTATATTTTATGTGATGAGATTGTATCAATTGATTAGCTTTGGGTCAAAGGACCACCCTCCTTTTGAACTGTTGAAATAAATAAATAAATGAATCAATGAAAATATTTTCTTCTGTTTTGTGCTAGGCCTATGGTCATCGCAGTTAATTGTTATACTTTCTTTGCACTGATTTAGCCTACGTGTATCAGAAGTAAAGCATGAATAATAATAACCGCAAAAATTGAGGTTGTGTGAAAAGCTTTATCGTTATATATTATATTATCACAATATAGGACGTGATTTGAGCCAACACTTGTGTAGAGAACGCAAGACGGTCACGGAAGTGTGAATTTGTTTAATTATGTTTGTGTATTACGATCAAAGCTCACTAATTTTCAATAAAATGTAATAAATATTGATGTACCAAGCCAGAAGTTTGCCAACGATGAATTCAATAATATATTAATAAAACACTTGCTCATTGATAATTGAGGTTGTTGTCACTAATTCAAATCCGTAGGTACTTGCTATATCCTGCTATAATTCCAAGTTGTTAAGCATCAACTATTAATGAAAACGTATAAGCACTTTTTGACCAAAATAAGAAGAAATATTTTCTTTTTCACTTTTTACATTCTTCCTTTGTATACTGTGATGTTAATATGATAATAAACACAAATATTTACCATCAACCCGACCGCCAGTGTAAGTGTGAATTATTCTCGGATATGCGCCTTTTTCAATTCTTATAACAGATATTGATTTTGTCGTATCTTCCGCAAAAAACAACAAATTACTGTATATGTCAACTGTCACAGCTGTAATTATTTTTTTAGTTCTACGTAAGAAGCGATTAATATATTGTTGTTTATCATCCAAAGAGCTATGAATTAAATTCGGGTAAAACATTGAAATGGCGTCCGTGCTACCTATTATGCAGCGCGGTGGGTACCAGATTGTTGAATCTGAAAAGAAATAATAAAATACGCTAGTTAAAAAGGCACATTTTCATAAACCAAAAGCAAAGTAAGACATTTCGAAATTGCGAGCCGTCCTAAACATATGAGTGGTAAAATAAGGACCAGTTCTTAATTCTTATAGCTTTTGAAAATATTGGAGAACAATAAAATTTATCTTTAATTTGAAATGTTTAATTTTAATTAATGACATCAGGTTCACCAAATGTTTACCGTCGTTACAGAAGAGGTGCGAGTTTTTTAACTATTTTCAAAATATCTTCGCGCTATAGATGTTTTCAATAATAAATAAGTAAGATACACAAACCAATACTGCATGATCCATTTGGAAATAAAACATAGTTATCTTTACAGACACATTCGTGTTTTCCGTTGTCGGCTGATACACAAAGGTGGCTACATGTATGTACATTACACGGTACTGGAAGAGAACAGACATATGTTGAATGCTATTAAATACTATAACAGTATTACAATTGCTTATTCAATGGAGGAATTAGTTCCTCCATGCTTATTCTAAGACGAACAATTACTTACACGTTTTTGGCTTTGGTTGGATGTTGGGACCGTTGACGTATACATCTAAAAGACGAATTTCGCTACTAAAGATATGTTGGAACACTACTCTACTAGGATTAGACTTGTTGTAGTAACGAATAATATGTTTCATCGTAGGGTTAACAACACTCACAAATATGTTATCCTATAGAGAGATAATATATGTTACTAAAACGAGATAGTAGACAATTTTCTAATTGCTATTATTATCTGACGATGACTACTTTGGAGCATAGGTTTAAAAAAATTGTCGGTGTTAAAATTCAAGCCTACATAACACTGTGTCATGTACATGGATAGGATGTACTTTTATTATCACCAACATGTACGGTATATTATAATGCAGTATATCGTAAACGTTTTGCTGTAATACAATAATGGTACTTTTCATTTTAGGACGTGTAGGCCTATAACATATTTTGTTCCATCTGATCAATATACTAATTCATTCTTTTTTATACAACATAATTGTAAACAAAAAAGTAAACATATATTGTAGGAAAATTATTGGGATTCAAACAAGGCAGGAAATTAATTCTTACACATAATGACGCGCTTTAGAACAACAACTAACAGAAAAAGCAGCATTTAAATGGTAGTAGAAGGGACATTATTCTAAATATTTACAGTTGTTCTATAAATGGTCAACTGTGGTATTCCATACCGTATTGCATGGGTGCATATCAGAGGGCTGTATTTCATTATACTTTGTAAGATTTTATTTGAGATGACTGAAGTTGTGCACTGACTGAATTTCTTGGCCACCATCCATAAGCACCATTTCGCCTGTGGCAGGGCAAACGTGTATCCAATAATTTAGCTTGTGAGATGACCGTGACCCCTTGTAGATTCTGCATAATCATTTCTCTGTGTCACCTTTTTTTCGTATTTTTTGTTCTGTTTATTTCTTTGTGCTTTTACTTTACGATGTGAAGCGCACAGAAAATTGTTCTTGCATTATAGAATAGATAGTATGCAACACAATACATAATTTCTTCAATGTTATGTTGTTATTGTTAATATTTATTGAATCAACTATCGGAAACTAGGGGAAAACAT
Organism: Anneissia japonica; assembly: GCF_011630105.1. NCBI lineage: Eukaryota > Metazoa > Echinodermata > Crinoidea > Comatulida > Comatulidae > Anneissia > Anneissia japonica. Next base: position 29,900 of record NW_022733828.1, on the reverse strand, counting down.
TTACATATCTAAGGGTGTATTATTATTATTGTTATTATTATTATTATTATTATTATTATTATTATTATTATTAGAGTAGCAGGAGTATCCTAAGTAGATGAAACATTTTCTTATTTTATTAAAAAAAAAATATCTATGGCCAGATTACAAAGGTCAGAAATCAAAACAAACATTTTCGTAATTTCATATACAATATTTTCAGTTAATGTAAATAGATACATATTCTGGTATTTCCAGAGACAATAATCAAGTCTCTTAGTTTGGGAAGAAGTCAAAGGTCAAAATATCAATTTTGTTAACTAAAACACATTTACATGTACGGAATGTTTTGATATAGAAATACACAAAAAATCTTTATTTTGTCAAAAACAAATTCAGATACATAAAATTAACAGACAATAACTAATACTGACCAAGAAGGAACCATAAAAAATAGAGGCAAAGTTATGCCAGTTACCTAAGCTTAAAGGTCGGAAATGTCATTTTCAATCACCTTTAGACAATATTTTGCATTAGAATAAATAGATACACGTATGTTCCAAGCAATTTGGGACCAAACGTAGGTCTCTCTGACCAACGGTTATTGAGATATGGATATGTTACCTTAGTGACAAAGGTCAGAAATGACATTTCCTGCTACTTGTAGTCAATGCATTAAATCAGTGCCAATAGAGTACCACAGTCGTGTCGTCACGACGTCAGGTGGCGCTCTCTGTTGTCAACGGACGTTGGTTAATGTTCATCACGCCTGAATGTCTTCATTGGATTTCTGGAATAGGCATTTTAAAATCTAATATTTTACCATCAAAATGTACTAAAACACAAAAAGCTCGCATTATATTATTATCACACATTTAATCATCAATTAAAATTTACAAAGAAAAAGGAAGATATAACACCTTAATAATTAAGTAAGAATTTGGGATCAATGGTGTGTCAGTGAAGAAAATGGCGTCCGGTAGAACCCTTTTAGCAACGATAGCAACGGAGTAGCATCACATGGTATCGTGACGAACACTGCAGCACTCTATAGAAACATGCATACCAAACTTACGTCTCTATGACCAACGGTTTTGACATAGGAAAGTTGTAATGGCTTTACGAAAAGTGATCAAACGGACGAATACACTCGGACTTTCTTATTATTTACATAAACAACGGCCCTGCAACGGCCCTGCAATCACGATGGCACAGTCTACGCTGCAGTAACTACAATCTTTTATCCCTATTTCTGACACCGTTTGTCTACCTAAATGAAGAAGTTATCTACTTCGCCCCTAAGGAGGTCATAAATTGTGGTTATCTAAAAGGCCTTCAGAAAGTTAAAAAATTGGTGTGTATCACGTGAATATTGATCACAGAAAAATGTCACAGAGCAAACAATTTTTTACTATTAGTGTATGTTTTTCTATAGCCCCAAAAGTATGAATGTTGTTGAATTAAACGCACGACATCCAGCTAACAATACAACGTTATTCTTAGCATATATTTTGCAACAAGAAAACATGACAATTTTAAAATTGTATTTACTCACAACGCATTAATTATCTCACACACTTGCAAGCACTCATGCGTTTTTTCTGAATATGCACTCAAATAGATATACTGTATCCATATGTAAAAATCAGGGTCCGTCTCTCGGGATTCTATTTTACAATAGACAGAGTAAAAGATCGGAAAATAAAGTATTAGAGATATATATTCTGGCAATTAGGACGACAATCAAATCACTACAACCAGCAATGTTAGAGACTTATATCCCATTTAATCATTTGTCTGAATATACACATACATTTCAAACAAAACATCAAACAAAATGATTCTATGATAATACAAGAATATTTTATTGACAACATTTTCACTTAAGGCAAATAAATGCATATTCTGGCAAATAGGACGACAATCAAATCACTACAACTAGCAATGTTAGAGACTTATATTCCATTTAATGATTTGTCTGAGTATACACATACATTTCATGAATTTAAAAAGTGCATTTTTGAAATCCAATTTATCTAAAAGGCCTTCAGAAAGTTACTTATATTCCATTTAATCATTTGTCTGAATATACACATACATTTCATGAATTTAAAAAGTGCATTTTTGAAATCCAATTTGGTTTACTTGCAACTCTTCTATGGGCTATCCCTCGAAGTCGATGATGATTGTCTATGTTCCGGTAGTTGGTTGGTGAACTCTTAGGTGACTTATCCCGGCCTTAGAAGTTCTTTGGCATTAAGGGCTGGTAGTTCCTGCAGGCAGAACGATATTTAGTCGCAGCTGCCTCTATTTTCCATTCCTTCTCTTCTCATTCAGCTCTGCACACTGTTGATTTCAAAGGATGTTGATTTCAAAGGATTCTCGTGTAATGGTTCGCCAAAAGATTCTCTCTGTAGCATTGATCTCCCAATTGTTGCCATCAATGTTACATTTTTTTCAAATTTGCATTTAAGGTGTCTTTAGCTATTTTCTTTTGTCCGCCTAACTTACACTTGCATTTCTTAAGTTGGGAATAGAAGATTCCATCATCCAACTCCATATTAGTTAGGCTTTTTTTTTTAAATGAAGGCTTCGATGCTCGTTTTTACTTCATTCAGGACACTGTCATTGGTTTTTCTATCCTCCCAGCTGATTTTAGAATGCTAAAATTAAATGCTAACACGACTGAATTCCACGTTATTTTATCCAATTTTCTTGTCCCTAAACTGGAATTGAAAATTGGTTCTACAATAAATAAATCGTTGTCAACTGTTAACAATTTTGGTGTTGTTTTTGATGAGCACTGAACTTTCAGCGAGCATATTGGCTCTGTGTGTCAGACTGCTAATTTTCACATCCGTAACAAACGCAGAATTCGTAAATACCTTAATCCAAATTGTTCCGAGATAAAAATTGAATTGATCGATAAAAAAAAAAACGTCCAGCTAGACTATCGCAACTCTCTTTTGTTTAATCTTCCTAAATTCTTCTATAAAACACCATTAAATGATTCAAAATCACGCTGCCCATGTACACTTTAACTCCAAAATGTTTCCACTATACCTCTGTACTTAAATATCTTCAATGGCTGCCCTTTAAACAGCACATTATCTTTAAAATACTTCTAATACTAACGTTGAAAGAACTTATTCTGAGTGTAGTGTACCACTTACTCGCTACTTGCCTACTCGCGGCACCGCATTTAACCTTTTCGTAAGCCTGTCGTGGCAAGTCTGAATTGCCGTGCCCAAAATTATGTAGTTTCTACGCATGTGTTAGAATTTTGCGTCGTCATAAATAGGATATAATTTGTGAAAAAGGAACGTAATCGTCCGAGCGAGGAGTTTTAGATTTTTACAAACTTTTAGAACGTTCTTTAAACTATGCGAAAACCGATATTGTCGTGATATTTTACAACAGGAAATATAAAGTTTAAAAGAAATAATTAAAAACTTCAGAAGCAGTGGCGTATTAACGCCTATGCGCTCACATGTGGCGGTCCGCAGGGCCCCCGAATTCTTGGGGACCCAAAGGAGCTGTACCCATAGGTTCCTTGATCTAGTACCTTGGCCAAAAAGGACTTTGTTGATAAAAATCAGCACAATGTGTCTCGAAAATCGACTGTAGGCATATATCATATTATAACGATTAAAGATACGGGACTCGTTGGCCCGACGGGGCCCCATCTTGGCCAAGGACCCCACCCAATTCGTAAAAAAAAAAGTAAATACAATAAAAACACAGATAAAAAGAAAATTATATTCACAATTTAAATTTTGTGAGTGCCATTTCCGGCCATCTAGACGTGCCATAATAATACATTTTATTATCTCAGCCCCACAAGGGCAACAGCATGTGTGTCTGAAATCGACTGTAGAAGTCATATCATATCCAATGGCGGAATAAAGAGTTGGTGGGGGGGGGGGGAGTGCTGCCGGCCTGGAGCTGTCGGCCCGAGGCACCACTAAATTTGTCAACATATTTTTTAACTGAAGATAAAAAGAAAATCATATTCACAATTTTATGTCTGTGATGTGCCATTTCCGACCATCTAAAGGTGCCATATTCATAAATTTGCTTACCTCAGCCCAACCATGGTGGGTCTGAGGTGATATAGACTCTCCAAATGTGAAAGTCTCTCCATGGCCTTAAATTTCTAGATCCATATTATTTCATTTATTCGTTGTTAAAAACATTTAGAATAACAATGCTCATTTAAAATTCCACGATGGAATTGGTAAGGGGACCCAAAAAGGGCCCCCCACTTTCAGAAATACACAGGCCCCCGGCCCCATCGTTACGCCACTGTTCAGAAGATTACGACTGAGGAAAAGCACTTAGTGGTTTATCTTTGGTTGATGACCTTTGACCGCCTGGATTCTGCAATATGAGATTTTCAAGTCGAGTCAGTCGAGGTGGCCCGAGTGGATTGTTATGCAAATGTTTCGTATGGAAAACAAATCACAACCCGTATATTGACCAGTCTATATTGCAACATTAGACTTCAAATAATTAAACTCCTACTAATTTACCTTAAAAATATGTACTGTACATAATATTTCATTAACTGTTTACATACTTTAAAACTAGTCTGTCATGTAAATAGAGTGACTCACTATAGCATAGTGAGACATATAAAGCGCTCTGATTGGCTAATGATAAGATGACGTAATCGAACTTTTGTTCGCAGGGCATTTTGCACACTCTTCAGAGCAATGCAATACACGCCAACCAAACAATCCATGCAAATGCAACGCGCCGAGTAAGCCTGATATATATATGTATAACAGATTTAACAGTATTGGGAACACTTAATAGGCTACCATAGTCACAGCTGATCATACAACTCTAATACCCATGGCTACCAATAGTTAGTATTCACAACGACAGCAACAGTTAATAATTATTATTATTATTAAAACTTACTAAGTTTTAATAATAATAATAATAATAATAATAATAATAATAATAATAATAATAATAATAATAATATTGAAGCAATACAATAATAGTGTATTGCTTCAATTTATCTTTTCTTCTTCTGAATCTGTGCAGTATGAATATTATTTATTGATGGTGTCTATTTTATTAACCATATACCGGTAACGTATTTTGTTGGTTTTTGTACCTGTATTTTAAATGTATAAATCTAAGCTGGAAAGTCAACTGTTTTCACTACTGTACAATATATATTGCTCTCTCCTTGTGCATTTACACTCACACAAAATTGCGCATCTAAAAAAATTACAAGTAAATTATAAAATAGTCAATAATATTAAATCTGTTATATTATTTTTCTTTATTGTTCTTTTTGTTCTCGATATATAAATAATAAAACCAGCTTATAAATGATATAGGTAACCCTTAATTGTGTTTGTAAATATTAGTTAACAAATACAGTAATAAATATAATATTACAGAACAGTGAGAAAAGCAGATGTGTGACCATTAGTACAATCACAAACTTTATCTATTTTTAAAATAAATAATGCAATATCGATTGGCGGATCGCGGCGGGGGTGGGAGAGTCAGGGTTCCTTGCCCCCCCCCCCTCCTTGAGCTGCCAAGCAAAAAAAAAATTCTAGACCTACCTTTTCAAGACCTTAGCAGAAATAGTGTTTTTAAAGACAGGCTCCGGAGGATAAAATGATATGTTTCAGCCCTGATTCTTCTAAGACAGAAGTTGTCTGACGAAAAACTGGGGAACGGTGAATGACATACAGATTTTTGAATATTTAAAAACTGGGGGAAAAGGTGTAAAAATGGTCAGTTACGCCCCTTTTTACCCCAGTTTTTAAATATTAACAAATCTGTATCTCATTCACCGTGCCCCAGTTTTTCGTAAAACAACTTTTTTCTGTCTTAGAAAAACCAGTTCTACAACATATCAAAAATTTTTTTTCCTCCGGAGCCTGACTTTAATTACACATCTAGATGTGTATAAGAGACAGATATTTTCCGTCCGTTCGTAATCTCTGCTGTGGATGTACCAATGGTAGGCTTTAAACACAGGGCTTAGTACTGAGTAGCAAACACCCATTCCCCACAGAAATTGTGCAGGAAATTTTGACAGGGGACGGCCCAGGGACTTCGTTGACCAATTTCACTCTTGATATAATTTCTCAAACAGTCACTTGTGCTACAAGTCTTCGCAAAATACCCCTAAATGCTGCAACTCCCCACACTTGTGCTACCAAGTTTTCGAAAATATACCCCGTAAATATGCGGTACCTCACTGTATAGAAATGTTAAAGAGTGAGCAATGCATTCTTTTGTGATTAGTACAGTATTTTCAAACAACTCTTGAATTTTAAAGGTCTACTGTTAATGAAGAAACTCTCTACTGTATTGCTATAAATATATTATCTGTAAACATTTCTCTATAATCTGCAACAGTGTAATTAGTGACTAGTGTGAATATGGCATATAAAATACTATGGATGTGTTAGTTATTTAATAGTCTGTACTTTTCCTGAATAATTTAGATGTAGTCAAACCCCTGGTCATAGTGAGTCACAAGAAAGCAGTGCTGTTACACCAAGCACTAGTAGTGGAAGTGCTCAAGATATTGGTAGTGGTGACCAAATAGGGGGAAGTTCTTCTATACCTGCAAGTAAATGTGAACCTACATTTGGTAGATCGAGCAATTCTGATGCCCAAAGTACAAGTTCCTTTCTGTCCCATGTAGTGGAAATAGAAACTACACCCAGTGAAGAACCAGACCAACTAGAAAGCTTTATGAACCAAACTGATATAGGTATCATTGTGTCTCAAAGAACTGATGTGACTTCGCTGTCAGACAATATAAAATTAAGGTGTCTGCAGCATCATTCCAGGTGTGCTCTTACTTTTACAACACGTGGGTTTGTTAGGAAGAATCTAACATTTCAACTTGCTTGGCTTGCTGAATATGATTGGCTGGTTTACTCACAATCACAAAGGGGTGCATTTTGCAAATATTGTGTAATTTTCCCCACTGCATTCAAAGGTACTCCTGGTGTGCTCATGAAATTTCCATTCACAAAGCTTGCAAAAGCAAAAGGAAAGGTTTAAGGAAAAGGGAAAAAAAAGGAAAGGATTACTAAACACACATCAAACTATGCACTACCATAATGAGTCCTGTCTAAAAGGAAAGTTGTTTTTGGAGACATACATGAATCCAGAGAAACGGATGGACAAAAGAATTGATGCTGAAAATCAAAGAAGATCAGAGGAAAACACGCATGTATTGGAACTGATTGCTGTGTGGAAGACAAGGATTGCCATAAAGGGGACATCGTGATGATTCCTCAGCAGACCCACTAACAGACAAAGGGAATTTTCTTGCTGTCCTGGAGAACACTCCCAAACATGACGAAATTCTAAAAGAGCACATGCAGTTTGGGATGAAAAACCAAAAATACACATCAAAAACTGTGCAACATGAAATTATTAACATAGCAGCAAATCTAATCAAGAAAGGGTTATCTGAGCCTCTAAAAGAAATTAAATACTATAGTGTTATGGATGATGAGGTTACAGATAGCTATGCAAATCAGGAGATTCTCTCTGTTTGTGTAAGATTTGTGGACACTTCAAATCCAAGAGAACCTCATATCAATTAAGCTTTCCTTGAATTTCTTTATCTGGACAGAACTCGAGGGAAAGATATTGCAGCAGGAATTCTTCATCTTCCGGACGTAAATAAGTTTGACTTGAAACATCTGAGAGGTCAAGCCTACGATGGAGATGTAGCAATGTCCAGTAAGCATGTAAGCACCCAGGCACTAATAAGAGAAAAGGCACATCTTAACACACTGCAGCTCACATGTATTAAACCTACCTATTGCACATTCCTGTACAGTTCAATCTCTGCGCGACATGATCTCCACCATAAATGAACTACATCGATTTTATGACAAATCACCCAAGAGACAAAGGTATTTGGAATCTTGTCTTGATAGTTGTGCTCCAGACAAAAGAGTGCACACACTCAAAGGCCTTTGTAAACCAAGATTGGTGGAAAGGCATGATTGTTTTGATAGCTTTTTCAACCTCTACCTATATGTCGTAACAGGCCTCCATTCAATGATTACTCCAAGAATGTATCCTGAACTTCTTCCTGGACAACCATGGGACTGGGATAGGAAAACTTACATTGATGCGACAGGACTTCGTGCAGCTCTGACAAAATTTCAGAGCATTCTGTGTCTTGTGGTTCTCAGAAATGGGTTGTACCCTGTCCAGGGACTTAGTCAGAAACTACAGAGGAGAGACAAGACATTTATGAGGCTTATAAAGACATATACTTTGTGAAGGCATAGGTCAATAAGCTACGCAGAAACATTGACAAGACATGGGATGAATGGTATGTTGAGGTAACAAATCTGGCAGACCACGTAGGGAGTGAAGCTCGCCTTTCCAGAATAAAAAAAATCAAGAAGAATCGTGCAAATGTTCCCTCTAATAACCCAAACAGTATTACAAGAGATCTTTTGTGACACCATTCTTTCATAACTTTCAATCATAGTTAATGGACATATTCAGCCCAGAGTCAAGAAAATTAGGAAACATAACAGCACTAGTACCTGAAGCCATTGGGAAGTTGTCACCAGCAGAACTTGCCACTGTAGCAGAACATTTGCACTTCTGGGATGAAGACTTACCTTATCTTAGTTTGCTTCACCAAGAAATCATCAGATGGTACAGATTTTGGCAGGCCAAATCAAGAGACTCCATCACAGGAAACCTTGTCACAATCCTGAGGGATGCAGATTTAGATTTCTTCCCAAACATAAGATGAAACATAACTACTCTTGATTGGCTGTTCATCTTCAATTGGCAGCTGTGAAGCTGAGAGATCATTCTCTGCCTTAAGAAGAGTTAAAACAGCTCTCAGATCAACAATGGGAGAGGAGAGGCTTAGTGGTCTCACACTCATGCATGTGTACTATAATAAGAAAACGCTTCTACTACATGTTCATGAAGTGGGGGAAGAATTTGTGCAAAGACAGGCCAGGCAGGTTTTCTGTAGATCAATAATATTTGAATGATTCTGAAATGTATTCATGTGTGTCTACCTTTTTATCCTGGAAACATGGGAATGTGTAGCTTATATGTTTGTGTGTTTTTAAGTGTTGATGCATTGCACTTTATCTAGGCATAGATCTAACATAAACAATAACAGTAGAATTCAATTCAATTCAGTTCAATCTTTATTCACTTCATCATAAATATAAAATACAATAAGGTATAAAAAAAATACAATAAGGTAGATAAGATGCATGTTAAAATATTTGATGAAATTGAATCGATGAGCCCATAGGCATGAATGTTCAAGCATTGATAAGAGTTTACTGTGGTCTTTAAGAATTGTATTGTTTTTCATTTTGTTTTAATGCATCTTAAAGTAAAGTGCGTTTTTCATTCCTAAGGGCTCATCGATTCATTGAAAACAGTATACGTATGCACCTATATAATTTCTTTTTCTGTATGTACACACATATAATAAGCCTAGGCTCATTTACTGTAATAAGAATGAGAAAATGTACCTGACCGTTTTCAAAAGGGGGAAAACGTTACATTTTGAAGAACTTAAAAACTATTAAAAGACACCTCAGAAGTCAGAAAGCTCATTTCCCGCCATCTAGGAATCAAAATTTTCCCGGTGGAGGACTCCCCTTTCATAGTTTTGATTTGAAACATTCGGACCCCCTAAAATTGAACTCAGATCCGCCCGTGCAATATCTATTTTTCCGAAGTGGTACTGTTCATGGACCTACAAAAACACCAGATTCAAGTATTTAATTGTGATGTACTGTGCATCCATTTATTATGTCATGACATAACAACATCAGCACTTTGAGGAAAAATGTTTTATCAAAAAAAACCTGGGTTGCTACATATTTGTAGGTTGATTGATTTTAAAAATAAATTACTTTATTTATTCAAACATCACATCTCAAACAGTAATATAAGGCCAAAGACCAAATTGCATGCTACTTGTGTTACATATTATTAATTAAAAAAGGATGTATAGGGGCTTATAATAAAAGACTATACAGTTAAAATGTTGCAATATCAGAAAAAAAAAGTAAAAAATAAAAAAATTTCAACCAATAATTTGAGCAACTTAATAATAAAGAAAGGGGGCATCTCACACTGCCAAGTTTGCTGTTAGTAAAGTATAACATTATAATTTTAAAATTATAATTATAATAAAAAGTATTAGAGAGCTGTGGACAATAGGCCAGAGTCTAAGCCCTAGTATTAGGCCTAGTATATTTTGGTAGGGTAGTTATTTATTAATAATTATATTACAGTATTGAGGTGTAGAAATAAAGGGAAAAAATAGACTATTTAGGTCATAAACAGGTTGCTCTGCTCTGCTAGGTATACTTCTTCAGTGAAAGAAGGCGAACTTGTCATGTAAACTAGGCCTAGGCGTGTTGCATTGATCTCTCTTGCATCCTGATTGATGATATGGGATAGGGAGGGTAGGTCCATCTTCCAACTACGCCATGGGTAGGCCTTGCCTAGACTGGGCCTAGATGATAGAGTCATGAGATGCATCCCTCCTTACAATTTTACCTTGATCGTTGTGGATACGTATACAGTACTAATAGTGAAAACTTACTCTGAGAAAACCATAGTCCGCAATCGGTGAATCAAACCTATATACTTTATTGGGATCACTCTTACTCGCACCGTATCAGTATTCGAGTGCGAGTTGGTTGACTCTTGTGCAATGATGTCATCTTATCATTAGCCAATTAGAGCGCTTTATATGTTTCCCTATGCTTGACTCTTCACGAAAAAAAAATCGCAGCCAGGGATTGGTGTGGGTATGGGGAGTCCCCTCCTCCAAAAACGAGATTTTGTTTTTAAATTGGGACTTCTAGATGGCCGGAAATGGCACAGTCAGCTTTGCCAGGCTTGGTGTAGGCAGCACAGTACTAAGATGGGTAAAGTAGTCTTTTTTTTTTTGGTCTGACTACCCAACGAGCTTTGACCGATGGCGGGCAGACCATTTGCGGTCACACACCTGTCTCTTATACACATCTAGATGTGTATAAGAGACAGGGCACCGCCGCTGGTCGCGACCTAAGTCATTAACATAATGTTCAGTACTTTATCACAAATAGTCTAATATTAAAGTAAATTGAAACAAGTGTCTACTGAATAATTGGAGATCAATAATTATTAAGTATGTACAGCCAACATTTACAGAAAAAGGCATATAAGCCTTGAAACGTGTAAAAGTCAGAAACTGATTTCCATTTTTGTACAAAGTGTTCTATTAGAGCAAATAAAAACATTATTATTGCGAACAAATTAGCACCAACATTAAACTCTCTACCACCATTGGTTGTTCAGATGATAAGGACTCTATGGCTGACATTAAAAGGTTTCAAATGTCAGAAACGGCATTTTGAGTTATTTTTATTTACACTAAATAGAAAAGTAAATGTCCTGAGCAAATTGACACTAATATTAACTCACCAGTGGTTGTGGAGATATAATGGGCCTATGTCTATGACCTTGAAATGTTTCAAAGTTCGGAAACAGCATTTCGGTCTATTTTAGCAAAATGTTCTATTAGACCAAAGAGAAACATTAATGTTTCAAAGAAATTGTGAAGATAATAATAAGCAAATGATACACAAACAAGTGTAGAATCGTATGACCGGACTCTATTCGTGATAGAGTTTCTATCATTAGCGGAAAGAGAAGGGCGCTGCGTACGTATGGATTTCCTTGGCAACAGTAGGGCGTCCTGTACGTCAGGATGTGGTCTGGATAAACCTGCGTTAATTGCCAGTATTGGAAGCAATAGGACACGTATCTATCCGTTTTTTTGTTTTTTTTTTTGCTATGCAAGAACTGTTGTGCTTCTAGTACTTTTGATATAAGGAGTCTTTGGCTATGAAACTGAAACGTGTCAAATGTCAGAAACGGCATTCTGGTCATTTTAGCAAAGTGTTGTATTAGAGTAAATAGAAATATGAGCGTTCCGAACAAATTGTTATTCAAATTTACTGTATGCATAACCATAACCATAACCATAACCTTGAAACGTGATGCCACTATTATCAGCTAGCTGACATATGAAACCAAGAAAAGAGGAACAAAAACAAAGACTGAACAGGCTTAGGAAAAACATAGAAATGCAAGAACAAAGTTCAGGAAAAACAGAACCAAACAACGATAAAGGCAAAACTAAAAACACAAAATGTAACAAAGATCTCCCAAGAGATTCTATTTATTTAAGAAATACTATACGTATGGATAATCTCTAAACCGCTAAAATGCTAAATTATAAAAAAAAATATTGTAAACTGTAAAGAATATTAATATGCCTAATAAGAAGAAAACCACTCCAATCAGGATTCGAACCAAGGTTTTCTGATGTATATGCATTGGAGGCAATTGAGCTTTCCTGCAAATTAAATCCGATGTTCGACGGCGATCAAAATAGTACAGGATATAAAAAAAAATCTCACTTCATCGACAGAAATACTGTCAAATACACTGCCAGATGCTGGTTGTGACACTTCCGTCCGCCTATTATTACCATTAAGATCAGATGATTCAATTTTAATGTCAGCTGCACGGTTGTCAGTCCAGTATATCCTAATAATAATAATAATAATAATAATAATAATAATAATAATAATAATAATAATAATAATAATAATAATAATAACAATGGTAATAGACCCTGATAATTCAAAAAGATTATTTTATAAACTCAGCATCTATACATCATGATAATGATACTACTACTGAAAAATATATTACTGTGAATGTAATCATCATTATCCTGTCATCATAATTAACTTGCGTGTGTTGACTATCTGAAATATAAATCGCAGTGTATTCATTACCTGTTAGTAGTGATATCAACTGCTATGGATCTCGGCTCGCTCAGCCCTGTAACAATAGTTGTTCGATTTGCGCCTGACATTGATGACCTCTCAATTTTTGGGGGATATTTATTCCCCAATTCAGTCCAAAACAGGTACCTTTAGTAGAAAAATAAACTATGATTTTAAATTACAAACTATACAAAAATATAAGTACACATTCATCTGCTTTTTCCATATATTATTCGGACATTAAAAAAGTAATTATGTTGTAGTCGCATTTTCCCACAAATTTAAAATATTCAAAAAACGTGTATCTTATTAACCTTCTCGAGTTTCGTCAAACACCACTTCAGTGTCTTAAAACCAGGTGTACAATATATCATTTTTTCTCAGGACCATAGATTATTAAGACGTGGACAGAATTTTACTAGATAAAAATGTTTGAACGAGTTTATAATGTCTACTAGGAACGCAGACTTCAGCGGCGTGTGCGAAGCACAACTCAATGCCAGTAGTGGAACGTGAAATTTAAATATGGTTTTGTAGTTAGTTTTGCGAGAAGATTTTCAGCTACCAGTATTTCTCGACTGAAACGTCAGTGGGTGCTGTAATTTGTAAAGCAAGGTAGATGCTACTGCCCTTATATCGTATTATGGAATTTACCCCCACAAACCTTGTAAGTATAAATATTTTTGTTATAATAGAACATTTTTATTTTTAGGTGGCGTCACACTCACAATATAGTTAACATGCATACGTCATAAGATTACGTCATTTTTTGCTGGTAAGGCAAACTTTCCTGGCGTGTTTTTTTCATGAATAAGCACCACTGCTTTGCACATGGATGCCTTGCCTAACCAGGGCAACAAGAGCCGCATTGTTAGCATTGTATATACTTAAACAAGGTACGTCTGCAACTGCATTATTCTTATTTATTTTTTTTCCTTAATTTATTTCTTTCGAAAGTGTACTTTATATTACATATAATTGCACTGTCTAATTAGGCGTTCCCCCACCCCGCTACACACAGTACATCTGTGCGTTAGGAAACAGAATGTGATGTGCCATCCTTTCCAGGTTTTCATATAACATTTGCATATTGTTGGCTAACCGACTTATGCTTACCGTCCCCCACTCACCCACGCTACAGTACAGACGTATGCTAGGCAACAGAACGTGATATTGCACCTTTCTTCCCAGGTGTTCATGTAACATTTGCATATTTTTTTGCTAACCAGCTGCGTGTATTCCTTTGTAAAAAATGAGTACCGCAGTATACTCATTTTCACAAAGTATTTGCATCTTTTCGTGGCTCATGAGACCGTGTCTCCATATCTTCGCTAATTAATCACCGTAATTTAGCTTAGACTTGTGCATGGAGTATCTGGAGCACTTGAAATGTACAATACTCATTTCACTACCGGACAAACCAAGAACTTTATTCATGCATTACATAAATATTTTCATGTTGCTGTACTCCAACATCACTGGCACATGGTAACAACCAACTGACTGCAGACCATTTGCGGTCACACACTACTCTGCATAACGCAGCACCCCCTAGTTCCGTCACCTCTAGATACCATTGATTCTACTTAGGAACTACAAGCATGATACAAGGAGCGGCGGTAACTATAGTCTGAGAGAAATGGATTTGGGGTATCCTCTACCTAGAACACCGCAGATTTAGTCAACCTCTAATATAATGAAATAATGATTTTAGCACTTGGTGGTTAAAGATTTGTTGGTTGCTGCAAAAGGAGAGGGTAGTGCGGGTTCCCATTTCGCTCCCCTATGAATCCGGCGGTATCTTGATTTAAACTCATTCAAAAGCTTCGGTATTTTTATGCATTTTTATTATTCTTTTAAGTTGAATTTAGAAAATACTGGAAAATGAAGTGAATTGCTCTACCATAATCACTCTCTATTCGCATTCTAAATAAATTACCATTACCATTATCAAATATTATTATAGGTTATTATACTTGTATATGTACAAGTACATTAAGTAGTAGCATTAGTATATTAGTATGTACATATTACCCTTTATAGGATGAAAAGCTATTCTCGATGGCCTTCCGATTTGGGGGGGGGGGGTAAGTGCATTTGTCCAAAGGGCCTTTGGTCCGAAAGGCCTTTGGTCCGAAGGTCCGTTGGTCCTAAGTAATTAATTCAAATAGACAAAAATATATTTGAAGAAAACGTGTTCGGGACCACCATGTAGGTCTTGGCTAATAATATACAATTATTGCTAGCATGACTTGTCAGCTCAGTTTATATATATTTTTAACAAATTATTAGAAATTGAAAAGATTTAAAGCGAATGTAAGTATACTTTCCTAATGTTTAAACAGGAGACAGTAAAGATTTTAATAATAATAGGGGAATTCAAGTAACTTCCATACAGTGTTTTGAAAATATTAAGTGTTTGGAAAATCTTAACAGATTGATTTACATAATATGCCGATGGGAAACAGTTAACGACTTTCTCCCTTTTACAAAGTAGTCACATTGGGAATGATGGACAGTATATGATTTTTTTGGGGGCGGTGGGGGGTGGCAAGTCCCCGACGAGAGCAATGTGGGCGTGGTCGGGTGTCAATTAAAATGTTTCGAAAGTGGTACAGGGCGCGGATTCCCCGGAAAATGTAACAATTTAGGGGTTTCAAAGGGTTATGCAATGGATTCTAAACAGATAGTCTACTAATATGTATAATACATTTTTTTTTCTCCCCGACGAATTGTGTCTTTCTCTACAATTCTGAGGGGGGTGGGTGAGGCAGCAACTGGGGAAACACATTTTCTAGGGGAAATTTTCCCCTGTGCCCCCTGTTTAGTGCTGCCACTGCACATTGAAAGCAAATAAAAGAAGCACTAGACATGATTCATATCATAGTACAGTGAGCTTTAATTCATAATACTACTGGTAATAGTTCAACTGAAATTCTTACTGGGAACATCCCCCTGTCCACGAACGATGGAGAGAGGAATTTTACTGATGTTAGTTAGCCACATTTTCGTACATTTCGCAAAATAAAGGAAATATATTGTTTTAATTGGTGAGGCCGCAAAATGGATGCGGGAGGTGACAAGAAACTAGTATTTTATTTTTACTTGGCCTTATATGTTGTTAGGGAAAATATTTGCTAATATTATTTTTGAAATGTAATCTTTCTTAATTTACTTCATAAATTGTAAGGCATATTTTTACTGCCATTCCTGGAAAGAAAGGTCACTAATTCGGACTAACGGGCCTTTGAACCAATGGACATTTCGACCAGCGGGCCTTCAGAACAATGACCTTAGGACCAATGGGCCTTCGGACCAAAGACCCGTCGGACCAAAGGTACGCACCCTTTCGAGGAATTTATCATCAATCGTAATGTCGAACGTAGGGTCCTCCAGTGAAATAATTTGTCATTTTGATCCAATTGTAGCCCTTTTCCACCCAGTACCTTAACAACCAGTCAACTGTCATACTTGGTTAATAAAGCAAGTGCAAGTCATCTTATACCACAATAATTTAAGAATATATTGATTATTAGAATAACGAGTTTCGATAAATCCATGACGACTTCAACAGTATGTTTATTCTCAGATAAGGCTAAAAAAATGTTGTTACAATATCTAATAATGCAAGATCTGTTAATTTTGTTTAAGGAAACCAATGTTAGGGTGAAGCATATCATGTGCCTTGAAAACGTCTAGCAGTCTATTATAAAACATAATTTAATTAAATTTGAAAACCATAAATGAGGAGAAATACAACAATAGTTGTATTTAAAATAATAGGAATTATATGGCGACCATCTTTTTTATATACTGCTGGGATTATTTTTGCTTAGTTTAATGTCAAAAATACTGGAAAATTAATTTAATTACTATACAATATCGTCACTCATTCGCACTCCAAAATACATTACATTACCATTACCAAATAGTATTATAGGTTATTGTACTTATGTACCTGTAGTAGCATTAGTATTTCAGTCTGTACATACCCTTTTATAGGATGACAAGCTATTCCCGACGGCCTTTCGAGGCCTGTATCAACAATAATAATGTCGGGTCCTCTGTCGAAATAAGTTGTCACTTTGATCCAGTTATAACCGTCGTCCACCCAGTACACATTTTGAGACAACCAGTCAATTGTTATAGCCTCCACTCTACCAGAGGTAAAACCTGAAATGCTATGGGCATAGCCACCAAGAGTTCCCAAAGCATCACTTAATAAAATCGCGTGATCATCTTTATCGTGGAAAGCAACATTTCCTGTGTGGTAATCAGAGGCTACTGAGGTCCAGTAGCGGGTCTGCAATTCATATGCCTTTTTATAGTTTAGCGTCATGCCACTGTTGTAGGAGTCTGGATTTGCAGATAGCCAACCAATAAAAGACTGAGGATTCTGGTAGATTGCCAAAATCAAAGTATTTCCTGTATCCTTTCCAAAAGCTGTAAATTTAACACGACACAATACTAATGAATAGAAAATTTGGAAAGTTGAGCTAGCGAAACTGTGTACGGTAATTTTATTTGACTATAAATAATATAGTCTTGTAACATAAACGTTCCGACATTCTAAAAACCATATCGATTAATCAATCTGTATTGTACTTGTGCATAATTAAAAAAAATACACATGCAAAGAAACTTTACATTTCCATACAGAGTTATTGATCATAATGTACAGCATTACATGTTTTGTTATAACAAATCAAAACACCTATAAAAGAATAAAAAATATTCTCTGACTAAACAAAAAAAAAATCTTATAGGCTTTAAGATCTACCCACTCCTCAAAATATAGTGACCTTTAATATACAACAAATCAAAACACCTATAAAAGAATAAAAAATATTCTCTTACTAAACAAAAAATAATAATTATTTGAATGCTGTTTAAGGAAACCATGGCTAGGATGAAAAATATTACGTGTGTTTCAATCTATTATTAATCATTAAAAAAAAAATTAAAAGCAAAATCAAGGTAAAATTAAAATAGAGGGGATAAAATAACTCGCGCAACCTGTTTAATGACGCCTGCATTGAGCATCGCCACCAAGAGTTCCAAAAGCGTAACTTAATAAAATCACGTGATTGTCTTTATCGTGGAAAGTTACATTTTCTGCGTGTTAATCAGTGGCTACTGAGGTCCAGTTGCGGGCCTGGAATGCATAACTCTTTTTATAGTTTAGGTCATACCACTGTTGTAGGAGTTTGGATTTAAAGGAAGCTAACCAATAAAAGACGAGACATTTGGTATATTCCCAAAAACAAAGTATTTCCTGTATCCTTTCCGAAAGCTGTAAGTTAACACGACACAATACTAATGATTTGAAAAATTGTAAAGTTGAGATAGCGAAACTGTGTACGGCTATTTTATGTGACTATAAATAATATAGCCTTGTAACATAAACGGTCAGACATTATAAAAACCACATCGATTAATAAATCTGTATTTAACTTGTGCATACTTAAAAAAATACACGTACAAAGAAACTTTTCATTTCCAAACAGAGTTCATTGATCATAACGTACAGCAATACATGCTTTTTGTTATCATTAAGTACAGCTTAGTTGGTGGGGAGGGGGGAGGAGAATGGGTGAGTCAGAAAAGCCCATTACGGCTTTAAAATCGACCAACTCTTTAAAATATAGGGACGTTTATTAATATACCAAATCAAAACACATATTAAAGAAAAAAAAAACAATGTTCTCTGACTGAACCAAAAAATTATACACAAAAAAAAAAAAAAAAAAAAAATATATTACTAAGTGCTTCAATTAATCATCAGAACAACTGCTCTTTTATTACCTCCGCAAATGAAGTTAGCAGTAGGTTATGTTTTCGCCTTGTTTTTTATTTAGTTATTTATTTGACTGTCGGCATATTTCTTGTGAACAGCTTATAGCCCACAGTTTTTAATAGAAATTCGTCAAACTTGACCACAATGTTCCTTTACCTAAGAGAGCTGATTAAATTTTCAAGGGTCAGTGTCAAGAGCCAAGGACACAATGAGCGAAAAACTATTTTTTAATTTATTTGTCTACATCCTATAGTTTTAATCACAAACCAAACTTATCAAACTCGGTCACAATACCTTACGACCAACGATCTTATTACCTCCGCCAACGAAGTTGGCAGAAGGATATGTTTTTACCCCTGTTTATTTATTTATTTATTTGTCTGTCGGCATATTTGTTGTGAACAGCCTACAGCCCATAGTTTTTATCAGAAAATCGTCCAACTTGGCCACAATTTCCCTTAACCTAAGATCTAGTGCTGATTAAATTTTGAAGGGTCTGGGAAAAAGGTCAAAGTCACAATCAACAAAAACCTTTATTATTTATTTGTGTACAGCCCATAGTTTTAATCACAAACTTATCAAACTTGGTCACAATGTTCCATCACTAAAGATCTCAAGTATTTGAATGTTCGAGGGCAAGGGTTGAGGGTCAAGGTCACAATCAACAAAAAAACCCAATTTTTTGAAAAAGTTTTTATCAGAAATCAAACTAGTCAAACTAGGCCACAATGTTCCTTTACCAGAGATCTAGAAGCGACTAAATTTTAAAGGGTAAGGGTCAAAGGTCAAGGAAACAACGATCGAAAACTTATATAACTGTTTGCCGTATAGAGGTGGGTGTGTATGTGCTTATACGGGCTCACATGACCATTAATTTCAAAGTGATTTATGTGAAAACAGGTTGTTGTAGTGGTAAGAGTGTTTTCCACACTACCAGCCCCTGTTTCAAATCCCAAGGAGTCTACTTGTATTTTTTTTTCATTATTATTTTTATTATGGGGACAATATGCGGGGAAATTTATCCTGAAAAACATTATGATGTGGGCGGAGGTATGCTCTTTCCGAGGGCCCTTTAGTTTATTATTAAGTTACTTCGCAACATAAGTAGATAATAAGTGTTGATTGTATTTTAATTCAAACCGAGAGGTTAAAAGTGCAACTTTTAATTGTAGGTCAATTTTGTACGACAAGTATTATCAGTAATTTATATGTTAGGATTAAATAGTTTAGAAGAGTTCGAAAAGTCATTTACATAGAATAATAAGAGTTACCTGCAATAAAGTATGTATGTAAACAATCAAGTTGCTGATAAATTCCAAGAAGATAAGATCCTGAATTTGAGTAGTTACTGGCTAATGATATTTAATATTGATAAATGCAAGGTAATGCATTTTGGTCACTCAAACAAGCTTTTTAAGTAGTCAACTGATCGCAAGGATCTTGGAGTAGTTGATTATATTAAAAGAAATTTGGAGTAGTCATTACTAGTGATTGCAAACCAAGTTTACAATGCTTGGATATTTTTTGAGAGACTAAGATACGGGATATAAATGTTTTAACCTAAAACTTACTCATATATATACATATGGAGTAGTTGATTCTATTAAAAGAAAATTGGAGTAGTCATTACTAGTGATTGCAAACCAAGTTTACAATGCTTGGATATTTTTTTTGAGAGACTAAGATACGGGATATAAATGTTTTAACCTAAAACTTACTCATATATATACATATGGAGATGCTGCCCGATGGCGTAACCACTGGGGGACAAGGGGAAAATATCTATCTTTGGAAAATCTTCCCCACCCCTTTATAAATGCCCTTTTCATCCCTTAAAAATTCCTATAAACCTCAAATTTTCCGCGCTTCGCGCGCATTTCTTGTTACCATGGGCCAATTTCTTCTAAAAATTGCACATTTTAGGGAGTTTTGATAAATTCCAAAGAAATTAGAATTAAAAACACCGGGGACAAGTGGAAAATATCCATTGTTTGGAAAATCTTTCCCCACCCCTTGACAAATGCATTCTCTGAAAGTGCCTAAAATTCTCAAATTCTTTGTGCGCATTTATTGTTACGGTAGGCCAATTTCCTCTATCAATTGCACATTTTAGTGAGTTTTCAATAATTCCGACGAAATTAGAATTAAAAACACAACAATATTTTGCGCGCTTCGCGTGCATTTTTTAGAGCTTTTTTAGGTTTATCCTTTTAAGTTATTTAAACACATAATATTCCCAAAAGGCAGGTCATTGCCAATTTGCGTCAGCGTGATGATATTATCATCAAACCAGCTGATAAAGGCTCTGCCACTGTCGAAATGGACATTACATTCTATGAAGAGGAGTCCTTAAGACAACTAAACAATCCTCTTCACTATCGGAAGCTCACAGGGGACCCCACTCCGGAAATTTCTAAGGAAGTGGAAAATCTGTATTTAAAATGGTTAAAAAAGGTTCCATCGATCCCAAAATTGGACCCCATCTCATCACAGGTCGATCGGCACCAGGACGTTTCTATGTCCTACTCAAAATCCACAAAGCAGGCCATCCTGGCAGACCCATCATTTCGGGCAAAGGTACTGCTACAGAAAAAATCTCTGAATATGTGGATGACTTATTGAGACCATGTTGTTGCTCTCCCCTCGTACATTCTGGACTCCACGGACTTCATCGCAAAATTAACCAAATTTCAAATTTACCTAATAATACTGTTCTGGCTACACTTGATGTTTTGTCATTATATACTAATATCCCTCCTGAAGAAGGTGTTAATGCGTGCATTTCAAATTACAAACAAATTCGGGGCAAAACCCCATCTAAATCACATCTACGTGAACTTATGCTGATTCTGACCTATAATAACTTTGTTTTCGGCGACGGTCATTACCTACAAATTCATGGCACAGCGATGGGCACTAAAATGGCTCCATCTTTTGCTAACTTATTTACGCGACAATTTGAGACCAATTTCCTGTCTCTACAGCCCAAGAAACCAGATGTTTGGTTTCGTTACATTGATGATATCTTCATGATCTGGACCCATGGTGAAGATAGTTTGGATACGTTCCTATTGAACATTAATTCGGCTCATCCCACAATCAAATTCACTTCTAACAAATCCACAAGCAGTATTGATTTTCTGGACATCACCGTGACCATGGAAAATGGTGCACTCAAAACTGATCTGTTCTGTAAACACACGGATAAGCATATGTACCTGCTCCCTAGCAGCTGTCATCCCCCGCACTGTACAAAAAACATTCCGTACAGCCAAGCATTGCGCATGAGACGCATTTGTTCTTCGGATTTAGATTTTCAGAATCGCACAAAAGAGCTATCCTAACCTTCGTGATATATTAGTACAATCTAAATTCAATAGGCAAATTAATTCTTGCGACAGCCATAATTTGGGTAGTCATCTTTGTGGTTCATCATGCAAAACATGCCCCTTGCTTGATTCTACACAATCATTCAAGAGCAACCAAACAAACCACATATTTCGGATAAGGCAATCAATTAATTGCCTCACCAAAAATGTCATTTATCTCATATATTGTAATATTTGCGGTAAACAATATGTCGGAGAAACAAAAAACACTCTACGTATGAAAATGACACAACACAGATCAGCTATCAGAACATCTAAGCTTGATCAACCAGTAGCCGAACATTTCAATTTAGCTCGTCATTCAATTTCAAATTTCAGAGTGATTGCAATTGACCATAATGCCAATTGGAGCGAAAACATCGCAAAAGATCAAAATAATTACTGGGAACTTTTACTTAAAACCACCTCACCTTTTGGACTCAATATTAGGAACGTTCTCCCAGTACACTAAATTAAACATATGGCATTCCAAGTTATTCTGGATAAAACATTTGGCTTATTCATTGAGGCATGCTTCTAATGTTTAGTTTTGGCCTTCCTGTTTACTTGTTTAGGCTGTTTATTCTAATCCCACCTAGCCTATTGTTTCTAATCATGCTTGCATGAAATTCTCCTTTATACTATCTGGCTTTTTCAACCCTCACTCACTCGCCACTGAAGAATTCTATTCTAATCTAATGTAACCTAAAGCAGAATTATAAAAATTAAAATATGTGAATTGTTTTCTGGTAGAAAGGTAGTTGGTTAATAAAGCAAGTGGAAGTCCCTTTATACCACAAATAATATAGTTTAGATTTTAGAATATAATGTATCGCAAGCTTTTGATAAACCATGAAGACTCGAATGATATGTTCATTCTCAGATAAAGCTAAAGAAACTTTGTTGAATATTGTTTACGGAAAACGTGGTTAGCATGAAAGATAATATGTACGTTTCTATCTATTATAATTCATTTCTTTTTTTTTCAAAAACAAATTAAAAGCATGAAAGAGGAAAAATAGGACAGTAGTTAGAAATAATATGTTGACCATATTTTTATATAATGGGGTAATTTTTTTTATTTTAAGTGTTGTTGAAACACCATTAGCAAAATCAAGGTAAAAATATGACAGAGGGGATGAACTATAAATTACGCAATCTGTTTAATGACGCCTGCATTATATTCACCATGCCCTCTGCTTTTACCGGCTTTTATTTCACGAAGAATCTCAATAGTTTCTTTAGCAGTAACATGTGAAAAAATATTGATTTATCATTGGACTTAAAAATTAGAATAAAAATCAGAAACAAATGTTGTCAAAATCTTTATAAAGTATTTATTTAACTTAATAATTTTTTGGGGATTCCAACATCTTATTATTATCTAAAAAGTATAATAATATTATTATAATACTTTATTTAGTAATACTCCAAAATGAAGAGGAAATCACAAAAAGAAGGGTAGAGTACACAGGAGAAGAACTCTTCATTGATGACAGAGGAGAACCACCTGAAATCACAATCAAAGATGAGTTGCCAAACATTAGTCTACAGGAAGTGGAAGATGCAATAAAACAGCTTCCTAATAACAAAGCCCCAGGGGAAGACAATCTGCCAGCAGAATTCTTAAAAGAACTTTGGCCACAAGGAATGCAGGAGATGACTAAACTAATCAATCTCATCTACCAAACTGGTAAACCTCCTGATGACTTCCTAGTGAGCAACTTCATCACAATTCCAAAGGTAGCAAAGGCAACCCAATGCAGAGACTTCCGCACAATCAGCCTGATACAACATGCATCGAAAATCCTGCTCAAGATCATGCTTGCTAGGATCAATTTTATAATTGTGAGTGAGACACAACTTGGATTTAGAAAAGGAAAGGGTACCAGAGATGGAATCTTCCTGTTAAGATGTCTCAGTGAGAGAATGATTGAGAAACAACAAAATCTCTACTTATGCTTTATAGATTATACAAAAGCATTCGATCGTGTAAAATATTACAAATTACTAGAAGTAATGGAAAGAGCTGGAGTCCCGGAGCATGAGAGAAAACCTGTAACACACTTATACTGGCACCAGACAGCAACAATAAGAACTGCAGCTGGATGCTCGAATAGATAAACGGAGTCAGCTTGACCAACATCCGCTATGCTGACGACACAGTCCTGTTGGCCAATAGCGCCCAGTCTCTTCAATCAATGGTAGACTCGCTCTGCAGTGTGTGTAAGGCTTACGGCATGAAACTGAATGCAAAAAAGACGAAAACAATGTGCATCAGCAAAGTAATTCCAGATAATTTTGTAATCAGTGCAAAAGATAAAGATCTTGAACAAGTCCATGATTAGCAGTATCTTGGGACCACGGTTAGAGATGATGGTAGGATAGATGATGAGATCAAATAAATACAGGTATTGAGCACATTGAAACTGAATTGAAAGGGGAAAACAGAATCAAATAATTAACATAGAAGGTGAATTTCTAAGGATGGAGAGATATTCAAGGTGATTCAATCTACGGTTTGGTAGAATAAAAGAAGAGGAGAACGAAAACACGCTAGACAAACTGAATAAAATTATAAGCGATAAACAAAATCTGAATGATATTAAAATTGAAAACGCGGTGGGGATGTATATAAATGTGTGTTGTATGTTCGTATGTTTGGATAATATGTTATGTATATATCTGTGCATACAATGTGTATATGTGTATATGACTATTTCATTAAGGTTAATTAATGGAAGACTACGGCTGGTCATTTGATGACGGGTAGCCGGTATAATCATATGGTACAACATACGGTACAACTTCCGGTACATACGGTACAACTTCCATAAGGTTATAAATAACTGAATATTTATTTATACTATTATTATTATTATTATTATTATTATTATTATTATTATTATTATTATTATTATTATTATTATTATTATTATTTTATTTTTTTATTTTTTTTTTTTATTAGCCTCCCCGAAGGAGCGAAGCTCCGGGGAGGCTATTGGTTTTACTCATGTTGTCGTTTTTGTCGTCATTTTCGTTGTCGTTGTCATTGTTGGGCAACTACTGCCGCCACGATAACTAAAGTTTGGTAAAGCCGATTGGTTTCAAACTTGGCAGAATCAAGATGGTAATAAGGAGACGAAAGCTTTTGTTTTTGGTAGATGTGTGAATATGCTAATTTGCTGATTTGCATAATTATTATGTTACTAATTAGGAAATGTTCAATAAATACCATCATAATTCCCACAAAATATTTCCTACGTAGTTGAAATTATAAAATATCTTGTCTTTACATTAACATTAAAAAAAAAATAACAAAAAAAAAAAAAAAAAAAAAAAAAAACAATGATTCGATTTGCAGTTGAATTTGAAACTTTTTTATTTTTTTTTTTTAAGTTTAAATTTAATCGGATTTAACGCAATTTATGTTGCTGAAAGCGTTTCAGAGAGTCACGACAAATCCCGACGCAATTTCATTGTTACCAATCTAAGAGATTTGAAATGCGTGACTACACCAATTGGGTGGGTGATGCCACCAGGGGTCCAGGGGCTGATCCCCTGCGGAGTTCGGGTTCCAGTCACAAAATCAATGGTTGATTGTAACAATAACTCGGAAGACTGCATGCGACTACTAGATTCTTCAAGTGTGTGTTGACTGTGTTGTTTTGGTCGGGAAAGAGAAATTTTCTCAGTGAATTGATTCTCGAACGAGATAACGAAAGCTATCCAATGACCCAAGCTACTCCAATTTCTTCTAATTTTAAATAAGTTTTCCCCTGATTTTGTGATAATTCGTTATCACGCATATGCTAAATGCGTGACACATTTATGTGTTTCTGCAAAATGAGTGTTTCATCCAAAATCACTTAAAAATGCGAGACCGTCCCGCATGATACGAGACGGTTAGTAACTATGCAATTTGCACTAAAACCAATCAGCGGATCGGTTCTCTTCTGCAGGTAAGGTCAGCGAGTTTTTTTTTTCTCTGTAGGTAAGTTGAGCCATAGTGAACGTAGGCTTATATTTCTCAAAGTATACGGTTTGTTAGTAAATAGTACTTCGCCCGCCTAAATACATACTCAAAGTTCAATCAATATATGATTTAAATACAATGATTCCCTACCGTTTAACTTTTAACCCAGGCCTCAATAATAGACCGTACGATCAACAGGAATCAACGAGTGTCGTCTAACTCGTACCCATTTGAGCGAACCCGTACCCAAATTTAAATAAACTTTAAACATATGTCCCGACATTGGTTAACTCGTCCCCTACGTGTATTCGTACGTTTACTTTAGCGTAATAAAACGAAATCTAATACTAAATAATATACTATAAATCAAGTTTCTATTTATAAACAAACTCTAATTTTTAAAATATTTAAAATTTGTGCACGAATTGCACTGAACTTAAGTGATTTGTAGGCTTAAATCCTGGGCAGAGGAAATTATTCCCCATGCAGGCCTTACCTGTCAGTTGTCTGGGGCCTTGGCCCATCTTGCGCAGGCTAGGCCTAGTCAAACTGGAGGGCTAGAGCCTAGCAGATGACCCGATAGGTAAAGCGAATGTGTTCAACTCTTACTTTTTCAATATGGGTGAGTTACGCCCACTCTGATCTCTACTGTAATAGCTGGATTGCTCATTGGCTGGTTTTAGTGAGGCCACCGACGCCATGTTGGGAGGCCTAGAGACGTATCATTTTAGACAAGTTTCTTTTGGCATTTGTTTAAATCATTGTTAAAAAATAACGATTCCTGCAAAACTATTTAATAATAAATTTGAATTAAAATAATGATATTATCATCTATCTATTGATGTGACTTTCTATGCAGTTAAAGAATTTATTTGCGTTGTTATGAAACGACGTAACTATAACAACGCGACTTCGCTCGTGCTTTTGAAAACTGAATACACAGTCGCGTCTAGTCTAGTGGTTAGATGGTTTGAAAAAATGTATTCCAAGAATCGTTATTGTTTAATTTATACAAATGCAAAACATAACTTTTCTAAACTGGAACGTCATTTAGGCCTTCCAACATGGCGTCGGAGGCCTCAATTTTTTTCTTTACCAGGATTAGCCGATGAGCAATCCAGCTATTATAGTAGAGATCAGTGATTACATCCGTATTCCTAGCTAACTTTGATAGCAGACGAAATTTTAGAGATCCGGTAACGCGGATGAATATTAAGCTGCCGTCTGTGGTTCAAAAACGTATTTCCTCATAATTTACAATAGACCATCATTAGCTTAATTAATTGTCTATAATAATAACTATATTAGTTATTAGGGAAACATAATTACTGTAGAGAATGTGAACATGAGTCACTGAAAATTTGCTTTGAGCCCGAGCGAGGGCGGCGCCATCTTTGTTGTTGTTATGGTAAAGCTATGTGACCGCAACGCGAGGGATTTCATGCAAATCAGGAACTATCACATGTGGCTAGCAAAACATGTTATTTTTCTCCTTTTAGAAGCTAAACTTGATGCCTCTTTTGTTTAACACACCGTATACAATCGTTTTTATTCGTTTCACTTTATCGTGAGTTCCAAAAATTATGTTTTTAGTGAGGTAAATATTTCAAGTCGGCGATTTAGCCTAACTCTACGCTGACTAAAAAAATCGGCCCGCGGAGGTTCGCATTATTTAGTCGTAGTGCTAGTTGAAGTTCGTTTTAAGAATGACGTAATTTTTAAAGTTTTAGCTCGAACTACGAATAAAGTTTGTTTAAAGAATACCGGGGTAAATGTCACGTGATGATAACCACGAAAATAACACAGCGAAGGCAAAAATTACATAACAAAGCGGTATCAGAATCCGATATTAATAAATAAATTAATGACTTAAATGTAAATAAGTCATGAGGTTGTAATGATATTGTGCCTTTTATATAAATAATAACTCAGATATACTGGCTAAACCTTTATCTCACATAATATCACTTCAATCAGGTATATTCCTCATCAACTAAAAATTGCTAAAACAATCCCCGTGTATAAAAAGGTAAAAAATGAGAACATAAGAAATTAAAATTATAGACCAATTTCGATATTACCCTTTCAGTATATCCAAAGTGTATGAAAGGGTCGTATATGATCAAACAATTGCCTTTTGGTGTAAATATAATCTCCTACAAGGGTCAGCATCTAGTCTGCTATTCCACCAGCAAATCAAAGCAAATAAAACTGGCAAGGGGATGCGATGGCATCCAGCCATTTTACTGTTTTGTATCGCACTAAAATAAAATCCTTAGGCTAAGAGACAGTCATATGTTGAAATTGCCACATCCTAATACACTACTGAACTACAACCAGTTTAACAGCAAAAATAACTCCAGACATTCTAATCAATGATGCATGCATTAATGCAACTGGATAAAGGAAAGAGACTTCAAGAACATGTAACATAACTGATAGATGAAGTAAAACTTAAAAGTGGCTTAGGCTTTTCTAAGAGCACTGGAACCCTGGTAAGATTTTACTGACATCGGAGATCTCTCCAAGGAGATAGCAGATTTTGAGTGAAAATGTGGAGGAAAGATATCTAGTATTTTAAGAGAGCAAGAGAGCATGAATTAAAACCACTAATAAAAAAAAAAGATTTAAAAAAATAATTAGACAATTCATTGGCATAATATTACTTATGACATTTTTACAAATATATTAATTAATGTTTACAGGAAGAACAGGCGTTAGCTACATATATGCTTATGGTAATGATGAGAGGAACTTTCTTGGATATAAAAGTTTCTCTGGGATTTTTTTTTTCCACAAGTAGTGTCAGAGGCTCTTAGCTATTATACGGCATAATTGGTAAATACACAATAAATACACAGTAAATTGGGGCGGAGTGGACTACTTGGGGCCGAGTTGTCTCGAATTCCTCATAGGTACTTAAATAATTATCCAAAACATAGGCCAACTAAAAAATAAAAATGTTCACAGTTTGTAACTCAAATTCAAATAACACTTAATATTATTCGTGCAGCGAAATTAATTAACATTACATATGTCGTTTTAAACTACCCATTAATATTATAATAATAAGCATGGTAACAACAATGTGATTTTTCAGACAGCGAGCGGCAATCCTGTATCTTAGACGTTTTGTAGACATTTATCTTTGGTTGATGACCTTTTGACCTCCAGAATTGAGATTTTCAAGTCGAGTCAAGGCTTGCCAGACAGTCGACAGGCTTCACGGACAAACACACGCCATCTCACGGCCAAATTTGTCTAAAAAAATGTTTCGATATCGGCCAAAATTCGCCCAGATTTTAATCCCATTAGAAGACAACAGTGGGTACATGGTCATTTGGAATACTACAAAAATTACACGAAAATTAGCGGTCATTCGTTTAAAATTGAAGAAATTAAAATGATATACACAGAACAATGTTAATCTTTCACTGTTTTTCTTCTTTTAATTAATCTATCACTATAAAGTTCATGCCCAGTACATCATAATATTAAATAGACTATGTTCTTTAGTTGCTGGCATGTAGGCCGATTCAGGGGCGAATCCAGATAGAGATAACACCATCTTAGGGGAAATATTTGTTTTCTAGACGCCCGAAAATAACCTCTGAAGCGTTTTGGACTATCAATTTTTCTTTATTTGTTTCACCCCCTATCCGCCTCTGCTAATTAAAATCACATTATTAAGATTGATCTAAATTTGATTTATATGTATTAAATATTAAGGTACATTGTACCTTGTCGATCTATAGCAAAACTTTTAAGGGCCTGTTATTGGCAAATGCATGGCTCTCCTCAATTAGAATTAAGTTACATATAGTTAGCTAACACAAACTGGTGTTAACAAACCTATGCAAACTTTTAAGTAATAAATACTTTTATCTAAACTTTCTAAATTCGCCTCTGAATGTTATTGTCGC
>NW_022733827.1:0-1259 GCF_011630105.1 Anneissia japonica | reverse complement strand
AAATGTAATTTGTTGATTTACAGCGCGCTGTGCAGTACATTATCTTTTTGAAGAAGAAAGGTCTGCAAATTAATGCAGGTTTCTGAAATTTCCACGTATTAGAATTTTTCTTCAAGAATTCCATAAAGTTAACATTTTAAACTGTGTTAGTTACAGCACTGTCAAATAATGTGCTTCATGCCCTCTCTATAGGCCTAACATGTTCCTATCTGTTCTTCAGTGTAAAACCCGTAAAAATAACGCCTAGGACATATGTACACTCTTTCAAAAAGTATATTTTTGGAAATGGGAAAACATCAGTGTCTGTGCCGACAGCTGGGGGGGGGGGGAACAAAACACTCCGCTATAGGAAAATAGTACAGAACACTACTTACCCTCTGAGTGCAATTTCTGGACATCAGGTGATAACTTTTTCATAAATTTACAGTGAAATTAAGGGGCGTTTGTTTTGAGTATTAGGCCTACGTATGCATTTTACACAAAAACTGTGAACGCCTCCCTCGAATAAACGCCCCAAAAACCATTTTCAACAAACACCCCGGGGCGTTTAATTATACGAATAAATACGGTATCAGCGAGACGAGTGCCATAACGACGATCACGGACGCCATCACCTCCCTCATCAACTTGGCCCTCAATGCCTATGGTGGAGCTGGTTGTTAGCGGAAAGTTGCAGCAGAAATAATATTAAAATTATATAAATCAAAGTTGCTGCATCGCACTGTTTACTATTTTCATATACTAGTATATTTATTTTGTTCATTAGGTGTTTAATAACTCTGGGTAGAAGAACTCTTTCTGTTAAAAAAAAAAATCATAAATGTCTCGGCATAACCCCTGTAAATATTAGTAATTCGATGTGAAGAAACCATCACCTTAGTGAGTTTCTGATCACATCCTATAGCTGTATGTATTATTCCACTGCGTATTTTATCATCCGACACCTACTTTTCCGCCTTTTACCGTTGGGACAACAGTCCTTGAGCTTGTTTCATATCTGTTGAGAACCTTGGAATTCAATATTGTGACAAATATATCTCACTTTATAATTTTGCAAATCCGTGCCTTCTATGAGTATGATGTTCACGTTTGTGGTATCGGTAAAAAATATAGTAATCTCTGCCAAAAATACTTGTTCATTCACCACAAGACTTGTTCCTGCAAATTCATTACTTTTTGGTATTCCACATGGATTGTCCGGATGTTCACCTCACTGCCGTGATCATCTATCGCCATTTCATCACAGAAAAGACAACGAA
>NW_022733826.1:0-590 GCF_011630105.1 Anneissia japonica | reverse complement strand
TTGATTATCATTTTACTTCTTTTATCAATTCTCTGTTAAAGCTATCCTTGGATATCGGTCCATAATGCCGGGCACTCAGTGCGTCGTACGACCGTCGCACGACGAATCCAACTCCGCTTCCTGAGAGCGATAGACGACTACGCAACGCCGTCTGCTGATTGTCAGTAGCAGTCTGATCATTAAAAATAAAAACGATCCGTTGCGCGCGAATCATCGCGTTGCGTTCTTTATAGATTCGCATCGACCGACGACTAGGCCCGTAGCGTAACTTAATTTGTGAAAGGTTCGTTTCAGTGGAAAGTGGACCCTTGGCTTGTATTATCTCCGGTACTCTGGTGAACATTGTAAAAATATCTACAAATATCAATTATTCGTATGTAAATGCTGACCTTCTCCAGTGTTTGGGCGGTTCCTCGTAACCCCCTTAACTCCACCCCCACCCCCCACGCTACGGGCCCGACGACCGTCGTGCACAGTAAGTGCCCGGCTTTAGAAAGCACACCAAAGACGCCAAGTGGCTGTCAACTGGCCTGAAATGATATGAAACTCAGACAATGGGCTTGGTTTAACGACAGGGAATTGTATTTGGT
>NW_022733825.1:0-522 GCF_011630105.1 Anneissia japonica | reverse complement strand
TCGGTCTGAGAAACGATGATTACCATAATACGCACCTTGACGTCATCGGGTGCACCCGACGCTGTCTAAAACAGTCTTCCAAACACAAAACTCTCCACTTTGCGACGAAGTTAAATCAAGTACTTCGATGAAGATGGAGAAATTCGAACCTAAGAAACTGTTGGAGATAAGAACAGGCATGTCAGGTTTGCTGAAGACGTGCGGAGGCGGAGAGGCACCCCTTGCAGAGGCGGTGACGTTCATCGCAAACATCGATTCCAGAGGCGTTCCGACGATCATGTTCTTCGACGGGCCGGATGGTCATTTCGCCAAATGGTGCACACCGTTCGTGGCCGACCAGTTTCTCGAATCCTGCCGTTCCAGCGGACGGCAAGGAGTCACCTACACGGACGTTGTAATGAAGGCCGAGAACGACAAGTTGATGATGCCGATGGCTTTCCTGTGCGTCCATCCCGATGAAGGTCCGATTAAGCTGGTGGACGAAATGGGAACGATATTTTCCGCCACTGCGATGCCGTTCGT
>NW_022733824.1:0-627 GCF_011630105.1 Anneissia japonica | reverse complement strand
TGTACATCTAGAAAACACTAAACCCGCTAGTTCATAACTCACAAAATCTCTAGATGCTGGAAACTCTTGAACAAACCAAACGCTAGAAGACCGAATGTGTTTTCGTGCGGAATCTGCAAAATCTCCCATTGTGCGCTTGGTCTTCATTCCCTCTCAATAGTGACTTGTATGCCAAGCGAGGGTTACGTTTTGGCTTATACGGTGCAAGTAATTCTTGAAATAAGCAGAGCAATATCCATTTTAAAACATTTATTAACCGTTGTAAAATCCTGAAGCAATTTTCTGCGAAATAGAAAGCTAATAACACCTTACAAAACTTATGAAATGGTAGTTCCTTCAAGAATCGAGTCGATTCGAATTATCTTTACCTGTCCTACGCACGTCTGCTACCTGAATTTTCCTAAGTGGTTAAAAATGTCAAAATATAACATGAATTATTTATTTAAAAAAAAAGTCTTTAAATATTCTATTTCATTATGTTTTAGCATGTTATTTAAATACACGTCTTTTACGATAATAAGTAGTGAGCATTTCCAACACCAATATTATAGCATGCAGTTCTTTTATGTTAATGGCATTGAAATTCGTGTTACGGCATCGCTTCTCGGCCTTTTGGCTAAGATCATG
>NW_022733823.1:0-1092 GCF_011630105.1 Anneissia japonica | reverse complement strand
AAAAATATCTGCAGACGGATCCGTTTCAGCCTTCCAGGCCTCATCAGTGCAGCTAGGGTATTGTAAAACATAAAACAAGATTCATGTTTTACAATTCGCCTGATGAGTGTGGCCCTGTGTGGTCATATGAAACAAATTTGTAGCGATTAAAGATATGAAGTAACCAAGTTCATCTGCTATTGTTTTATTTCCATTAAGCTCTATCTGAGATATCGAGCACTCTACGTCATAGATGATCTGGAACATCTCATTTATATTTATATATATATATATATATATAATATATTTTAGAAGATGAAGATTCCGCATTTGCTTCAATAAATAAAATATACAGTGTAAGAAGACGGCAATAAGAAGCAGCTTTGAGTTGTAGACATAATATGAAGCAAAAGACAGCAATAAAAAACAGCTATGAGTTGTAAACATACTAGAAGCAATATAATTTATTAATTCACAAATATTTTAAACACTCCTGTGTTCTTCCTCAGTGTGAGGATATGGGACAACTGAAAAAAAAATACAAATTAAAGCAATATTCACACACGAAACGAAAACAGAACATCGAATCAGCGGTAAAGAACAAAGGCGCGTAATAAGATGCGCATCCTAAACGTTCTACTTAATATGGGATAAACAAAGTAGATAAAAGCTGGATAAAGGCCTAGGAACCAAGAAAAAAATTAAGTATATATAAATGAATAGTCTGATAAGTAATCTAAGTCTTTATTTAAACCGTTAATATAAGAATTGGTTCTAAGAATCCACTTCAATTCTTCTTTGCGTCTATGTGAGAGGGATTAGCGACCAAAATAAATCCTATGTCATTAATGCTATGGTTAGGTATTGAAGTGACAGGCTACTGGGAAACCAGTGGAGTTGTCTCTGATGGTTTTTTTGTGATTATTAAATCGGAGGCGGAATTTAATGCCAGTCTCTCCAATGTAATTACCAATTTGACATTTGTTACAAACTAAAATGTAAATAACGTTAGAAGAATCACAAGTAAGTGGAGGGGGTCTAATAGTAATAGTACTAGGAATAGTGAATGTGTCAGAGGTGCACATGAAATTGCAAACTTGACATCTGGGTTTA
>NW_022733822.1:0-1312 GCF_011630105.1 Anneissia japonica | reverse complement strand
GTGTTTTTTAATTAATTTATTAAAAATCTGTTTTTTTATAACATTCCCTTGAACTGTCCTATTTGTCATCAGATTGGTTTGTTTTTATATTTTTAGTTGCATTGCGTAAATAATTTGGTAGCATAAAAGTACAGTATGTACAGTATAGCTTCTGGATTCATAATCTTACAAGCATGCTACTGTACAGCCAATAGGGAGCTTTTTATTGCACAGACAACCGTATTCAGATATAGGGCATAAAGACATTTAATATAGTTATCTGCACATGTGACTATGTCCTCCAAGTCCTTGTTTGGGCCGAATATACATTGTGCAGAGAATACAGATTGGTCACGGATGAGTGAGCTAGTTCTATGGGCGCATTGCGATCGAAAGCTTCCTATTGTACAATGAACAGCATGCTGTATTATTTTTGAATTAATTTATTCCATGATAAAATCATGATGTACTCATAATTTTGGTAGTAATTTAATTTTTCACTCAAGATATTACAAGTGTGAATACTTTAGCGAGTTAGAATGTTCGTTAATACTATTCAGTTCTCTGGAATTGATAAGCTTTGTCCAGATTTTGTAAAAATGCCATCTGGAGAAATATAAGTACTGTACTGTATTTTCTGTATAGTTGTCATATTACTAGGTTTTGAAAGACTAATGTTACTGACCTTTGGCACTGTGACAAGGAAGCATGTGGGAGCCATCATTCCGATTTTCTTTTTCTCAATAAATGAGGCCGTTGTTCATGGTGGAAATGATGTCTATGATTCACTATTTTTTTAATGTATTAGTTATTCCCTTGGTATTATATGTGCTAAATAAATCCCATATCATACACACATACATACATATGCATGGTGCGAGACCACAATGGAGCATGCTAATAGCTAAATCTTCTGGAAGTATGGGAGACCATCATTCCGAATTTATTTTCAATAAATGAGGCAGGCCTTGCTCTTGGTGGAAATGACGTCTATGATACACTACTTTTTTTCACCTTTGGCACTGTGGCAAGGAAACATGTGGGACACCATTATTCCAAATTTGTTTTCAATAAATGAGGCCTTGGAATTAAAATATTAATTGCACAAAGCTATACAATTGGACAAAAACATTTTTATACAACAGTACAGTAGTCCACCACACAAGCTTTCTGTATTAGATATAGGCCTACATGGTGAGATACAGACTTCTCAAGTACTATGGTACTTTCGTAGTTAGGCCTATTTTCTACAGATATTTTGCCTAAGTACGGACATACGGAAATAGACAATATTTTGTAATTTTATTTAGACCCATAAATAGGTCTAAAGTCC
>NW_022733821.1:0-721 GCF_011630105.1 Anneissia japonica | reverse complement strand
ATTAATGAACGTGATTTGGATGATTCAAATGATGTGATTAATGAACGTAGTTTAAATGATGTGATTAATGAAGGTGATTTGGATGTTATCAATGAACGAGGCGAATCTGAGATCAAAGAAAGAGTACCTAGTAATTTGCAGAACGAAATAATCAATGATAATAATAATGTTAATGTTAGAGTTGAAAATTTCAGTAAACCNCCAGTTGATAATTCTGAGAGAGTTCGTTCTGAGATCAAAACGAGAAGTGGTCGCGTAGTGAAGCGCCCAAGTCGTTTTAATGATTTTGTGTAGAGACTATTGAGAAGTCTTAAAAGAGTCTAAAAGATTTGTTTGAATCAGGAGTTAAGAGTTAAATATTTAAAGTTTATGTTGTTTAAAATTTAATTTGTTTTAAATATGTTTAGAGATCTTTTGATTAAACAAAGGGAGAAGTATTTAGTGTTTTTCGGAAAAGTACTCGAAATATGGCGGAAAGTCAAAAATTTACACTAAGTGCTCAACTCGGCGAGATAAGCACTTTTGTGCAAAAAGTGACAATGTTAAAAAGTTGAGTCAAAATGTAATTTTTTTTGTTAGGCACGGTGAGATAGCCTGAAACAAAAACTATTCCATTGAAAGTTTGAAGTTTTTTGGAAAAGTACTCGAAATATGGTGGAAAGTAAAAAATTTGCTCTAAGTGCTCAACTCGGCGAGATAAGCACTTTTGTGCAAAAAGTGA
>NW_022733820.1:0-1274 GCF_011630105.1 Anneissia japonica | reverse complement strand
ACTAGATAAAAAGTTTGTGAAAAAAGATCGAAGAATTCCCAGATAAATAGACAGAGAAAAACCAAGAAAAGAGAAAAACCTAATTAAGAAAAAATACATTAAAATTAGACGGATGTTAAACATGAATAGACTTGATATACACAGTAGAATTTTATTTCAATTAAATATATTTTAGAATAAACAAAAATAGAAGAAAGTAAGATGCATTACGATATTTAAATAATTCACAAATTATAGTGTTGGTTGCAGATTGAAACTGATATTATTTGTAGCATTAAACCTTGCAGAATAATAAGAGATATCAAATCAATGTAGTGTTTTTTTAATAGTAAATATTTTCTGAAAGGATATGTATAAAACATAATAAGGTACAAATTATAATTAAATAAGTTCATCAGGTTTGTAGATGTATAATAAATATAATTTTCTTTTACACAAAACAAAGTACCACTTATTACTGACAGAGTTTCGAGTATCCTGAATGATACCCTTCTTCAGAATGATGGTAGATCCTTCATTGTGTTTGGTTGAATCCTGATAGTTCAGTTTGTGACTTTCTTTTGGTAGCCTTAGATGTTTAGCTTTTTCTATCCCAGATGTTTCTTTTTTTTTTTTTTTTTGGGTCATGCTGTTAACCTGCTCGTTAGTGACTCTGCTATGTCTGTTCCAGTCAACTGATAACAGCAAGTAGAATTCATTATATGGAAGCTACATCAAGCTATACTATACATGTGTAGCTCCTTGATTATGGATTCACATAAACGAACAATGTTTCTTTTTCCTGATCCACAAGTTATTGATATGGACAATGCTAAAATTCTTGGTAAGAAGAGCGAGACCAACGTCATAGAATTTGTGAAGCCATCTGGATCAGCAATGGTGTAGCTAGGTGAGAACGGGCCCCAGTGCAAGAAAAATCCTCAACCGAGGATCACAGGTCTCAGTTATGGATAGTGGGTGGGGGAGGGCTGAGAGCTATCAATTTCCCCCAGGGGTTGGGGAAACTCCAAATGCTCAAACGTTAAAATTTTCAGGAGCCTTCTAGAACTTAAAAAATATTTCTGTAACTTGGTATGTCATTTTTTTCCATTCTAATTAAGATAAACAAATAATTTGTAATTTAATAACTCCTCCATTTTTTAATATCTACTGTATTTTTAACATATTCTATGTCATTTAACTTAATAAATAATTTGTAGTTTAATAGCTCCTCCGTTTTTTAATATCTAATGTATTTTTAACATATTCTATGTCATTTAACTTAATAAATAATA
>NW_022733819.1:0-726 GCF_011630105.1 Anneissia japonica | reverse complement strand
ATATAAATGTAGGCCTATATATACATGTAAATATATATAATATATTTTTTCAGGGATATTGCTGGGCATGAGCGATTTGGTCACATGACAAGGGTCTACTATAAATATGCGTAAGTATGCCCCTTTATATTTGTAAATTCATTATACTGTAAATGCTAATATTTTATTGTAACTACTGGTATGTTAACAGTTAGAACAGTACAGAACAGAGTTTTGTTGTGATAGTAATTTTGATTGAAGATATGCAAAATTGTAAAATCATCTAAGTCTATTATCTGTTTCTATATAGATGAAAAGATACACACCAACATGTTGTAGTTTCTTTGGCAGAACATTAATCAAGTTCATGTTTTTTTAATAGCCTTATAAGTGCTGTTTTCTTTGAAGTCTCTAAATAATTCCTATTATAAACAAGAGCATACAATATATTATTTTAGCTTTGTGGCTCATTTGTTACTTTAACTGAGACAACTATATAATAATTATATAGTTGCAGCTCAGCTGTAAAGCAAAAAGTAGTCGTCAGATATTTTCATAGGCTTGATTTCTAATGCAAACATTGAAATATTCTGAAAATATTAAATAATTTATACGTACCTAAATGGAGTAGATTTGAATCCTCATACTAAATTTGGATTTGATAAAATTAAGGAAAGAAATTCTTATTACAAGTACATAGTTAATAATAATAGATTCAATTTGGCTTATACATTTCAATTTACTGTA
>NW_022733818.1:263-516 GCF_011630105.1 Anneissia japonica | reverse complement strand
AAGTGCTCAACTCGGCGAGATAAGCACTTTTTTTGCAAAAAATGACAATGTTAAAAAGTTGAGTCAAAATGTAATTTTTTTTTTGTTAGGTTAGGGTTAGGGTTAAGGTTAGGGTTTGAGTTAGTGTTAGGGTTAGGGTTAGAGTTAGGGTTAGGGTTAGTGTTAGGGTTAGGCAAAGTGAGATAGGCTGAAACAAAAACTATTCCATTGAAAGTTTGAAGTTTTTCGGAAAAGTACTCGAAATATGGCGGAA
>NW_022733818.1:0-217 GCF_011630105.1 Anneissia japonica | reverse complement strand
AAGTAGATCTGCAACTGACGCTTAATATCAAGCTCATCATTTAGCGTAAAATGACTTCCGCAATCAAATGCCATGCTAGCATCTGAAAAACATGTACACTATAGTACTATATATAGGCTGCAATTTTGCATATAATAATCAAAAATTTGTTGAAAGACATACGTATCTGTGGAGTTACCTGATGAAGCATCCATTGAAAATGCAGTTGTTGGTTATT
>NW_022733817.1:0-666 GCF_011630105.1 Anneissia japonica | reverse complement strand
CTGATTGAAAAGTATTATATGCTAAAACATGCTCTATTTAAAGAGTAATTTTGAGCATTTTAAAATGAATTTTAAAGGAAAAGAGTAATTTTGAGCATTTTAAGGACTTACAAATGTGTACACATACTTGTTAACGTCCGTGCGCACGATAGTATTAATACAGTGTCAGAAACCCA
Source organism: Anneissia japonica (assembly GCF_011630105.1). Taxonomy (NCBI): domain Eukaryota; kingdom Metazoa; phylum Echinodermata; class Crinoidea; order Comatulida; family Comatulidae; genus Anneissia; species Anneissia japonica. The sequence continues at coordinate 490 of NW_022733817.1, read as the reverse complement.
ACACATGTAACAGAAACGTAATTTCCAGCTTCAGTACGTGCTGTGCGCGTGGAAATGAGCGTACGGCGCGTAAATTTTGGAAAGTTTTGGAATATTCAAAATGACCTGAAACGTGCTTTAAATTATCTGAAAAGTGATATTAAGAATTTTAAAATTTTAACGCACAAGTACGAATACCTCATACAACGTGCCTGACGACAGTAATGGCACATTAATTTAAACCTTGTCAAGTTTAATTTAAAACCCCCTGTTGGTTGGTAATGCCACACGAATTTTGCTATTACAGTATACGAAATATCGGTCTGATAGTGTCTAAATACAGTCTGCCGCCCTCTATTTTCAATGTGTTTACATCTTTTAAGAAAGAAAGATGAGAAGGCTCCAAAAAAACATTCTTTTTGACCAAGATGACGTCATCAAAATACAAAATAAAGGGACACGTCCGAAGGAGAATTGATTTAGCTATAACATACTCACAGGTGGGAGACAA
>NW_022733816.1:0-1066 GCF_011630105.1 Anneissia japonica | reverse complement strand
TTTCTTTTGCATCTTTTTGTTTTCTCACTCTGATTGGCTAGATAACAATATGCAGGTCTGCAAAAGCTTAAGGATCGCTCTTTCCGTCAAAAATCTATTGCGGACATAAGATGCCCAAGTGTGCTGAGCACAGGAAAGTAAATTTCGGCGGACCTATTTTTGGCAATATGTGAAATACATTCGGCAGGTAATTATGAGGCCAAAATCGGTCCGCCGGACCGATTTTGGCACCGGTTTAAACTTATCTGACAGTCCTTATCCCGGAAGCTGGGTGTATGGCAAACACGGTTTAAACGGTAATTGTTTGATGTGTCGACATTACAATCTTTCTGGAATATACTTTTAAAAGCCTTCTCAATGAAAGTGCCAGTAATAGGCTATATTTGTTACAGTCCAAAGCAATGTTGCTTAATGAAATGTACGCACCTTTATGAACTAAAATTGCCTTTGAAAATCTACTGTAGTGCCCATTAGTGCTTAGCGTTGTGTTGAGAAAGCTGTCGAACAATAATTGACTCGTTCGCCTGTTAGCTAATATATTCATAGAGACAATATGTACGGTTCTACGTCACAATGCAAACAGCTTTTGTTATCAACAATAGTAACTGGGCACAAATTGGAATTACCCCCGGTTCAAATGGCTTATTAAATCGTATTTCCGGTAACTTGGATTTTGTACTCCGACTATGTTCTACCACTACGCCAAACACTTTAAAAAACATATGTCAATGCCAAATGAGTTGAATTTTTCAAAAATATGGCATTTCCATATTATTTGTCCGAAAACCATAATTTTAAAGAAATTCTCAGTAAGCAACAATTTTTATGACAAAAGATGTATTAGAGCAAATATAAATGTACATCTTCTGAACAAAATTGACACCAAAGTCACCCCATTATTCTACTGTCATCATATTCATATATGTAAGACTGGTGACTGTCCTTGTAAAATGCAATATGCGAGGGTTATATCATCCTAATCTGGCTTATGCCGTCCTGTGTATTGTATATACAACCAGATTACAACAGTTTAATTACTATACTGGAACAGCTTCAAACGCCGGGA
>NW_022733815.1:0-521 GCF_011630105.1 Anneissia japonica | reverse complement strand
CAAACAATGAAAAAAAATCTATGACCCATGGTGTAATGTATTTTGTTGGCATGGAATGACAAGGTTTTATGAATACATGCAAAGGAGACCTTAAAGAAACTACCAGATTTCTACAAGCTTTCATCAGACGATGATATCTCATGTTACAGTATCTGTCAAAATTTGAAAGAATGGCAACAGCAAATACTCTCCCGAGAGAAGATTGGGCAGCAATTCTTGAACCGTTTTTTATGGGCAAAGCCCAACAAGCCTTCCATGCTTAAAACGAATCTGATATTTTAGAGAATTTAAAAGTTAAAGAAGCAATTCTTCAACGATATCAATTAACCCCTGGAGGCTACAGAGTAAAATTTAGCACGGAACACAAACGTGCAGGCGAGACTTTTGAAAAATTTTTAGGTGGGCTTGAAAAAAAGTAAATTGGCTAACTCCTGCTACAGAGGCAAAGCAAAATGCAGAGACAGTTTGAATGTTGAACCTTGTGTTAAGTGACCATCAAATTCACGATTGGCAGCACCGGT
>NW_022733814.1:0-586 GCF_011630105.1 Anneissia japonica | reverse complement strand
ATTATATGCATTTTTTTATCTTAACTAATTTAGTTTTTAAAAGGAATCTCCCCAATAATCAATTTCTGTATTTAAACTGATTTTCTTGAGTCAATATATGCATTTTTTTATCTTAAATAATTTAGTTTTTAAAAGGAATCTAACAAACAAATTGCCATTTACATTTTACTTTTTGCAAGAATTAATATTCAATGATAAAATATTCAAAGATAAATAAAAAGCCATGAATTACAGCCATGAATTCACAATTGAATTGTTTCATTTTCTACAGTGTGTTTTGGGAGGTTTGTGGGATTTAGCAATACCACGTAATCCTACCATAATCACCCTACCCTCACAATCGCACGCCATTTTATTTCTTAGCATAATTGCCATACATAACTATATATAATTCTAAGCCAGTCGTAGGCACTTGGGTTTAGTTAGTGATAAGTAAAAACCAAGTATGCAACTAAATTAGTTGCCTAAATAAATGTATTCCTAATTATTCAGTTTACTAAAAGCAATACTTCTTTGAATAGACTCTAAGCAGACAATTTATTGCTAAGTTTGCGAGAAAGTAAGCCTCTCCCTTTTCCCATACATG
>NW_022733813.1:0-1063 GCF_011630105.1 Anneissia japonica | reverse complement strand
ATATGTAGCGGGTGACCACTATTTGAATTAAGCGAATCCGTCACTTAATTCGTCGTGGGGGCTCGGGTTCCAGTTACGCACAGGCTCAGTCGGTAGATGATTACATATATGGCCACAAATAAAACAAGAGGAACCTTTTCTAGTTATATACTTAATAATGATTTATTGGGCAATGGGGATTAAATTGGACCTAACCTAACCTAACAAACTACTCACGTGAGACCGTCGGCAATGCAGCGTACGCTTGTAGAAAGTAAAATAATAATAAATGCAAGAAGTCCAACAAAAATAGAGTTCAGAATATAGGCAAAATAGCGAGCTCCAATGATATAACAAAGTCAAAAAATCGCTTCCACTTGCAATCGTCTGGTTGCACTTGGTACCGGTAACTGTTACAGCAAATCAAATTGTTCTTCGGATTCAAGTCAGGAAAAATAGTGGAACCAAAAGAGTAGTAATTCTTCTTCCTTTTTAGTTCAGAAAGGTTTCCAATCAACAGCTTTCTGAAGAAGATTCACATTTATCCTAAGTCTATCCGACTATAGGACTATACTGTGTGCTGGAGTTCCGATCGGGATCTCTCAGTGTTCTTTCTTCTCTGCTGTGTCTTTTTTCTTCTTTCCTGTTCTTTTTGTTTCCTTGGATATTCTGGGTATATGTAGGGGATCTGGCTCCACCCTACTCATTCGAATATTCAATTATCATTGGTCCTTTAACCTCAGGCAACACCCAAAGTCACTGTCCATTCCCGATTTCCTGTGTCCGGTCATACATCATTTGATGTTGACAAGACGTTTCCTTTACTTCCTCAGGTATGTCGACAGTATACCACCCAACTCTCGGGAGAGGGTTATCTGGTGGTATCTATTTGACTATAAGAAATGGAATGTTCATTGGGTCATTAACCTACAGGCTAAAACAGTATTCCATTGTATAGCCTCTCTGGATAAGGGATACTGGATTAATATAAATAAACAATATAGAATAAATTTAAAGGTACTTAAGATTAACTAAAAAATATACAAAAATACACCCTACTACATATATATATATATATATTATT
>NW_022733812.1:0-761 GCF_011630105.1 Anneissia japonica | reverse complement strand
AAATCCAGGCGAATCCGCCGCCCTGTTGAGTACTCTGAGAGTGAGAGTGAGGAAGAGAGTGTCTGGGAGTGAGGAAAGTGATGATGAGGATGATAGCAGTGAGATCTTGCGACATCAGCGAGCTTTCCTGGATCACGTCAGAGCTGATCAACGTCGAGAGAGTTATCCTCGACTCGATCAACAACGAGAAGATCATTATAGACATCATCGTCAACAGGAGGATTATCCCAGACCCGATTATCGACAGGTTGCTTATCCTGGACCCGATCATCGGTGGGATGATTACTATAGATCAGAACGACAACGGGAGGATTACCATAGACCTGGGTTAAGAACTCTCAAGCCGAGAGACATCCCTAAGAATTTAGTATTCAAGGGCAAGGAAAGCTGGTCTTTCTTTAAAAAACGTTTTTTAGCTTTTACAGAAGTATACGAGCTAACACCGAAAGCTAAAACTGAAACTCTTTGTTCCATTGATGAGTGGGGTGATGACTCACTATGCTGAATCATCCGGGTCTGAAAAATATAAAGTAAATTAATTTCCAAAACAGAATACATGAACAAACATAAAATCTTCTTTATAGCATGCTGCATTTAGAAAAGGTCCCGTCCATTCTTCCATGTCAGATCCAGGATCTGACGGGGTTCACGGCCGAGCACCTCCCCAACTGCTGCCGCTGTTGCCCATAGAAGATGGGGGGGAACCGACTCGATGTCCTACTGGTGCGAAGTGTGGTCCATCGGATTCCAGCAGCAACCGC
>NW_022733811.1:0-945 GCF_011630105.1 Anneissia japonica | reverse complement strand
TATACAAATAAACCTGGGGAGGAAAAGATTGGTACTGTACACACTGTACTCCACTTAAAAACTCTATTTTGCAGGCGTCAAGAACATGTCCGCATCCCTTTTCTCCTCAAATTTTACATCAATGAGAAAGGGGCCAATGAAAGCTCTTACCCATTCCTTCCAGTTGCTGACTGCAGCCAGCAGATCACCGAGCACAACAAAAACTAAAGCTTGCATGCTGCAATAACTGTGCTTGATACATTAGATATTGACGTCCAGAATTTGACTGTATTTTATTTTGGTTTTTTTTTTGTACATGAACTGGGTCACAATTTTATATTGACATTACCGCTCTTAGTGAAGGAAGGCAGAATTTGAGAACTTAGAGCTGGCTACACTCTCAACTGGTCAGGCAAGTTAAAGACAGCTAAAATGCCTTGTGAGTGCTTTTAGGGAAACTCAATTGCCTAAAAATCAATAATATAACAACTGGTCCCTCCGATCGCATCATCTCCATGTGCCTCACTTCAAAGCAAGCATTATGTTACTTTCGTCAGCATTTATGCCCCGACCGTTCAAGCTGACGCTAAGGGTTACACTGATCTGATCAGCCTCGTACAGAACACCCCCACAGATGGCAAGGTCAACATCCTCGAAACTCTGAAAGGGAGAAGTTTCAGGTTGGCAACTTCCAGTCAGTTGCAATGAAAGCTGACATCCAGGTGAAACTTCAATCAAAGCTTTAGGATGCAAGTTACAATGCAAACTCCTGTCCAGAATTGTTTTGTCACACCTGAAAACTGCTATCCGCCAGACCTTAGAAGAAGTCCAAGGGATTTTCAACATAAAATGTTTGAGTACGGTAGCTTATATTATGGTCTACTGAATTCCAGGATCGGAAAGCATAGGAATTACAACCAAGATTATGGTGGTTAGGGCACTTACAGCCATTTTATTACCAAAAAC
>NW_022733810.1:1974-3747 GCF_011630105.1 Anneissia japonica | reverse complement strand
GCGTATTGTTGATATGAACATATAATACCTGTATGATTTTTAAGGTATGAGAGTACAATTTCCGACTACTTAGAGGTCCAGATTCTCAAAATGTTTGCACCTCAGCCCCAACTAAGTGGGCCCAAGGTCGTGTGGACTCTCACGCACCCCTACTTTAGAATTTGGGGGGGGGGGAAATGTAAAAAGTCTACAGCACCCGGTATTCCCAGGCGGTCACCCATCCAAGTACTAACCGGGCCCGACGTTGCTTAAATTCAGTGATCGGACGAGAACCGGTGTTTTCAATGTAGTATGGCCGTAGACATTTGAGTAGTACTTCCACTAATAGTTAATCTCGGCATATAGCATAATTATCCAATCCTGAAGCTATGTGATTGATGACGTTTCATATCAACGCGCGCTTGTCTGGTGGTGATTTCCTCTAACTCCCCTGACCACTCTGCTGCGCGAGTACATTTTTTACAAACACCGGTGTTGAACAATAAACCAACCCTTTTACTACCATACGGCATTAACTAGGATGCTTTAGACAGAAGAAGACTGCCGTTTTGTTCAAACGACTATCGAATCATAGTACCTGCATGATTTTTTAAGGCATAAGAGTGCGATTTCTGAGCACTTCAAGAGGTCCATATTCTCAAAATGTTTGCATCTCAGCCTCAACTATGGTGGGCTTGAGGTCGTGTGGACTCTCATGCACACTTACCGCCAAATCGTGCATCCGCCCCAATCAGTAAGCTAGAATATCGCATATGTTTTCATTACATTTGTTAAGACACCACCCGAACACTGTATTATAAGGCTACACTATACACTTGTTGTGGCCCTTCTGCTCAGTGCAAGGCCCAGGTCCTTTATCTTTTAGTGAAAAGTTGACGATTATAACGTGCCAAAATACCGTACATAATGAAACTGTTAAGAGAAAAAAAAAGAAAGAAAAAGAAAAACATCTTTAACGAACAATAAGTAAACATCAATGGATTTGGGGGAGAAAATGTAAAAAGTCTACAGCACCCGGTATTCCCAGGCGGTCACCCATCCAAGTACTAACCGGGCCCGACGTTGCTTAACTTCGGTGATCGGACGAGAACCGGTGTTTTCAACGTAGTATGGCCGTAGACATGTGGATGATATTTCCACTCATAGTTAATCTCGGCATATAGCATAATTATCCAATCATGAAGCTCTATGATTGATGACGTTTCATATCAACGCGCGCTTATCTGGCGGGGATTTCCTCTAACACCTCTGACCACTCTGCTGCGCGAGTACATTTTTTACAAACACCGGTGTTGAACAATAAACCAACCATTTTACTACGGCACTAACTAGGATGCCTTAGACAGAAGAAGACTGCCGTTTTGTTCAAACGACCCTCGAACCGGCCTAACACCAGCGAATTAATTGCATATTGTTGATAATATGAACAAGTACCTGTATGATTTTTAAGGTATGAGAGTGCAATTTCCGGGCACTTAGAGGTCCATATTCTCAAAATGTTTGCACCTCAGCCACAACTATGTGGGCCCGAGGTCGTGTGGACTCTCACGCACCCATACTTTAGAATTTTGGGGAAAATGTAAAAAGTCTACAGCACCCGGTATTCCCAGGCGGTCACCCATCCAAGTACTAACCGGGCCCGATGTTGCTTAAATTCGGTGATCGGACGAGAACCGGTGTTTTCAACGTAGTATGACCGTAGACATGTGAGTGGTATTTCCACTCATAGTTAATCTCGGCATATAGCATAATTATCCTGAAGCTCTGTGATTT
>NW_022733810.1:0-1228 GCF_011630105.1 Anneissia japonica | reverse complement strand
TTAATTGCGTATTGTTGATATGAACATAAAGTACCTGTATTATTTTTAAGGTATGAGAGTGCAATTTCCGGGCACTTAGAGGTCCATATTCTCAAAATGTTTGCACCTCAGCCCCAACTATGTGGGTCCGAGGTCATGTGGACTCTCACGCACCCCTACTTTAGAATTTGGGAGAAAATGTAAAAAGTCTACAGCACTGATTGGGGCGGATGCACGATTTGGCGGTAAGAGTGCGTGAGAGTCCACACGACCTCAGGCCCAGGCGGTCAACCATCCAAGTACTAACAGGGCCCGACGTTGCTTAAATTCGATGATCGGACGAGAACCGGTGTTTTCAACGTAGTATGGCCGTAGAAATTTGAGTGGTAATTCCACTCATAGTTAATCTCGGCATATAGCATAATTATCCAATCCTGAAGCTCTGTGATTGATGACGTTTCATATTAACGCGCGCTTGTCTAGTGGGGATTTCCTCTAACTCCACTGACCACTCTGCTGTGCATGTACATTTTTTACAAACACCGGTGTTGAACAATAAACAAACCATTTTACTACCGTACGGCATTAACTAGATGCTTTAGACAGAAGAAGACTGCCGTTTTGTTCAAACAACCCTCGAATCGTAGTACCTGTATGATTTTTTAAGGCATAAGAGTGCGATTTCCGGGCACTTCAAGAGTTCCATATTCTTAAAATGTTTGCAACTCAGCCTCAACCATGGTGGGCCTGAGGTCGTGTGGACTCTCACGCACTCTTACCGCCAAATCGTGCATCCGCCCCAATCAGTAGGCTAGAATATCGCATATGTTTTCATTACATTTGTTAAGACACCACCCGAACACTGTATTATAAGGTTACACCATACACTTGTTGTGGCCCTACTGCTCAGTGCAAGGCCCAGGTCCTTTTTCTTTTAGTGAAAAGTTGACGATTATAACGTGCCAAAATACCGTACATAATGAAACTGTTAAGAGAGAAAAAAAAAAAAAGAAGAAAAACATCTTTAACGAACAATAAGTAAACATCAATCGATTTGGGGGAGAAAATGTAAAAAGTCTACAGCACCCGGTATTCCCAGGCGGTCACCCATCCAAGTACTAACCGGGCCCGACGTTGCTTAAAGTCGGTGATCGGACGAGAACCGGTGTTTTCAACGTAGTATAACCGTAGACATGTGAGTGGTAATTCCACTCATAGTTAATCTCGGCATATAGCATAATTATCCTGA
>NW_022733809.1:363-750 GCF_011630105.1 Anneissia japonica | reverse complement strand
AAATCTCAGAGAACGCTATCTTGTGTTTATAAGATCTTTGCTCTATGGTAATACAAAGCAAAGATTTTATAAACACAAGATAGCGTTCTCCGCGATTTACGCGTGCAAATTCTGTAAAAGTGCATGAACTTTTTGCTAAATTGAAAACTTTTGAACCTTGACCGCTCCGACCATAGCGTACTTCGCGGACTTTACGTTTACGCGTAACAATTAAAAGCGTCCGATTTACAATGCGCCCTCTCTTTAGAACATGAGGAACAAACAAAGATCTTATAAACACAAGATAGCGTTCTCCGGGATTTACGCGTGCAAATTCTGTAATAAGGCATGAATGGCGCCCTCTTGCTAAATTGGAAACTTTTGACCCTTGACCGCTCTGATCTGACC
>NW_022733809.1:0-274 GCF_011630105.1 Anneissia japonica | reverse complement strand
TTCTCTTCGGTAATAGCGCATGAATGGCGCCCTCTTGCTAAATGGGAAACTTTTGAACCTTGACCGACGCTTCTATTTGTTACACGTAAATCGCGGAGAACGCTATCTTGTGTTTATAAGATCTTTGGGAACAAATAACGTACTTGGTAACAAATCTTATGTTATTAATTTGATTATTATTATTTATAAATATTAAAATAGCATTGGTTAGTTGGTCGAAGATTTCCAATTTAATCGCCTAACTTTTGCTTCCCATATTTTCTTCTGTTTTCAT
>NW_022733808.1:0-538 GCF_011630105.1 Anneissia japonica | reverse complement strand
TGCTAAGTTTTTTTACATAAACTGGTTTTTAAACATGTACATTTGTAGCATTATAATTATGTCTGGTTTTTTTTTTTTCAATATTACCGTGCAAGTATATTTACATGGTTCTGTAACTTGTAAATATAATAACATTTTTCTATGCCCTAATTATATATATTTCCATTGCAACTTAACATTTAAGTTATTTTGGTAAAAAAGTAAAATGTAGGGCTGTCAGTTCCTATTGTTTCTTCATTTCTGCAATAAATAAAATATTTGCAATATTTCTCTTTTAAGCAAAGACCTTTTACATACCTCCATATTTTAATATTGGTATTTAGCGATCTCATAATGTGCAAGGTCTGTGTTTTGTACAGTTACCTAGTGGGTATTGCTAATTTTCTCCTAGTTATATTTTTAGAGATAACATTACATAGTAGCATTAAAATGTTAAGCATTGCTTTTTAATAAAAAAAAAAAAGTTTCACAACAAACATTTACGTTCTAAATCCTGTATTGGAGAAAGTAGTCTTCTTATCTTATTTCTAAAATTGTG
>NW_022733807.1:0-1203 GCF_011630105.1 Anneissia japonica | reverse complement strand
TTTATAATCACGTTCGTCTTATGTGCGGATCGTCCGTAACACGTGAACTTACTACTGTAATGAAGCAATTAAATGTTGTATGAATGAATGCAATTTTAAATACGGGAAAATACGATTTTGGTGGTGAAGATTTTAAAACTCATAAAATGGTATTATTTGGAAGATTACCGTACCCTTGCATTGGCTCCATTTATCCAGCTAGATGCAGTATCAGGACCACAAAAAATTAGGAATTCCGACCATGAAGCAGGGGGTCGTCTTATACGCCCGACATACTAATATCAACCAAAAATCTTCTAAAACTCGAGGGTCGTCTTATACGATCCGCCACTGATGATAATAACAATAATATTTTCATTTAAGTGAATTACAGTTATATTGTTTCTTTAGTTAAATATCCATCTCTTATTGTCATTTTACTTCCATACATTATCTCAACTTGTCACCTTAACCAATCAAAAAAAATTACACCATTAATACCTTTGTAGAATATTACCTGAATGCAATTACAATAGCTTTTTCTTTAGTTGAATACCTATCTCTGCTTAAATTGTTTAATTTTTTTTATGTGAATTTTCATTTCAATAAATTTATTACAAGAGAGAGACTTTTTGATATCTCAATCTAAAGATGACCTGCTCTACAATTATAACAATGTGTCTGTTTACACAGGGAACAGTGAAATTACACTGTTCCCTGTCTGTATATTTAACACCTGGCGTACAATAATTATCCCTCTTAGGAGAATGCGAGTACATACATGCACACCAACAAACACACATATGCATAAACTTATAAACACACAAACATACATAAACCACACATACATACATATGTATATACATATATATATATATATATATACTTAAAAAAATTAAAGTTATTGATTAATATTACATTAGTGGCTAATAAAGTTTATTACGTTAGTGGTTAAAGTGTTATTACATTAGTGGTTAATTTTTATTCCACTAGTGGTAAATGTTACGTTAGTGGTTGATTTTTATTACGTTAGTAGTTAATATTACATTAGTGGTTGATTATTACTTTAGTGGGTGATACAGCCCTAAGGATTTTTTCTTGTTTTTATACCCATTTGCCACCTGTTTTATATTTAGATTTGTTGACGGCACTTAGTGATGAGCTCGTTTCTTTTCTTTATTGTTTTGGGGTCTTTCATGCATAGGATGGCGAATCTTTGTTCAA
>NW_022733806.1:0-1497 GCF_011630105.1 Anneissia japonica | reverse complement strand
TACCCATTATAGTCGTTCATTGGTGGCCCAGGGAGTCTGATAGGGCGGGTCCAAACACAGGGCCGGCTATCGGTCAGAGTCCCGGGATAAACATCCCTGGGCTTATGAGTTTTTTTTTTAGCTTAGTATGGCCCAAAATTTTGCTTTTAAGATAAAATATTAGGGATTGGCAATTAAAATAATGTTATATGGATAAGCAAATCATTTGTGGTGTGGCGACCTCGTCGTGGCATCGGACGATGGGAGTCTAGGCCTGTCTGACAGGAATTCCCTACCTCCCAAGCAAATTTGGAATGATGACGTCAACACACCAAATTCCAAGACAACGACAATCAAAATTAAAGGAAATGTTTACCTATTTAAATTTAATCTTTCTACACTACATTTTTCTTCATCATCATTATTATACTATTATGTTGTTACTTTATAATATTATTAATATAGTATATCATTATTCTTATGCGTTTAAAAAAATTTTATTTTATAATTCATATTAATATTAGCGTTAGTACTGTTATTCTTATTATACTGATGTCATTATTATTATTATTATCATCATCATTTTCCTCATTGTTATCCCCATCTTCATTATAATCCCCATTATAAGGAGGATGTTGATGATGATGAGGAGAAGAAAGATGATGAGGATATGGTGAGGAAGAAGGTGATGGTGATTATGATTGATGATAATGGCTGTTGATGATAATGATTGTGATGATGGTGATGAGAAAGATAGAAAATAATTGATCATGGTAATGATGATTATGATTATGGTGATGAAGATAAGAATGATGATGAGGAGGATGAGGATGATGCGGTTGATGAGGAGAAGAAAGATGATGAGGTGTAGATGATGATTGATGATAGATGGTGATGTGGAAGAAAATGATGCTGATAAGGATGGTGAGGATAATGATGATGATAATAAGGAGGATTAGGATGATGAGTTTGATGATGATGAAGATAAGGATGATGATGATTATGATTGATGATAATGGTTATTAATGAGGATGATCGTGATAATGATGTGCATGATTGATGAGAATGAAGTTGATGAGGTTAATGATGACAAATGATGAGAAACATTCCCTCTGTCCCTCATCGTCATCTTCATTCTTGTCGTCGTCCCCCTCTTCATGATGAGGATGCTGATTGATAATAATGATTAATAAGGACGATGATGATGTGGTTGATGATGATGAGGACAAGGTCGATGATGGTGGTAGATGATGATTGTAATGAAGATGATGATGAGGATGATAATGACAATGATGATGAATGATGAATGAGTGATGAAGATAAGGAGGATAAGGATGAGGTTGATGATGATGAGGATAGGGATGATGATGGATGAGGATGATTAGTAGGATGAAGGTGATGGTGATGATGATTGATGACAATGATGATTGGTGAGAATGGTGATGAGGGTGAAGATGATGGATGAGGATCAATGCCATAGCCAGGATTTTCAAACGGTGTGGGACAATATCAGGGGGA
>NW_022733805.1:0-981 GCF_011630105.1 Anneissia japonica | reverse complement strand
ATTGTCCCATGCAAAACACCAACACAATCATAAACAACTTTTTAAAAATTAGTACAAAAATTATCAACCTGAACATATAAATTAGTGTATCAAAAAAAATATTTAGAGATAATTTTACAGCGAAAATGATAAAACAGGAAGCTACTTGGTAGCATTGTTTAAACCTATCAAATAATGTTTCTTCTTTATTATTATTCCTCAATAAAAGTTAATCAATTCATTCAATAATGTATTTACAATAGAAAGTAAATGGCAATGGGTGTAATTGTTGAATTATTGTTTGAACTTCAATTGTGTGCGCTCTCCTAGCACCTAAATTCTCGCTGACAACCAAAGATATTAGTCTAGCGCCCTCTTTAGTGTAACACCTACTTATCTTTAAAACTTTATTGAGAAAGGCCTACATGATTATTGACTTTGGTGGTATTAGTTATAGTCTAAATAATGTTGTTAATACATATTAAGTTTTTTTGTTTTTTTTTAGCATTTCAAACCACAACACAATTACAGTAAAAACAAAGGTTGTTGCCAACGCAGCGGCATTGTATCAGAAAACAACATGCAAAACAAAAGAAACCTAAAATAAATATAAAGAAAAATAACAATTCTTTTTGCAAGCAATTGAATTCTGTAAATGAGAATTTGGAGATTAGAATATTCTAATCTCCAAATTCTCATTTACAGAATTCAATTGCAAGCAATTGAATTCTGTAAATGAGAATTTGGAGATTAGAATATTCTACACGTTTCCATTTAAGAACATGCGAGTTCAATCTATTGTTTTCGAAAGCAATCTGCTTTTCAACTTCTACCGTTCTTTTTACGATAATTTTAAAGTGATTAAAAAACGGAGTAACCTTAAGGTGGTTGCATTTAAAAGTAAATCTTCGCAATGAGTATTTATTGCATCAAAATTATGGCTTGTCCCTATGTGCCAAATAAAAAGTAGTTAAAAATCACATTATTAGCACCCATCAACTG
>NW_022733804.1:0-1119 GCF_011630105.1 Anneissia japonica | reverse complement strand
TTTGTTCAAAGTGGAGCATTTATCTGAATAAATCTGTGTAGTTATTGTTTTTTGAAACATGGTGGATCACAAGATGTTAGCCTGATAGTTAGTCAAAATAATTATGTTGAAAGTAGTTAATTCATTATTTTAATTGTTTTATAAATTGTACAAGTGTTTATTATCGTGGAAATTTGTGTGCTCGCATGATTCGCACTGTTGGTACACGTCCCAAATAAATTACCGTCATGGCTCGCATGAATTGCATGCCTCGCTGGATGACTCGTATTTTGGCAACATAGGCCTATTTGAAGTGACGTCTTGATAGCTGGAAATTGTCTTCTTAACATCAAAATAATTATGTTAAAAGTAGTTAATTCATTATTTTAATTGTTTTATAAATTGTACAAGTGTTTATTATCGTGGAAATTTGTGTGCTCGCATGATTCGCACTGTTGGTACACGTCCCACATAAATTACCGTCATGGCTCGCATGAATTACATGCCTCGCTGGATGATTCGCACTTTGGCAACCCTAAAACTACACTACTACTACTATAATTATTATTGCTATTATTGGTTTTATTATGATTAATATTATTATTATAATTATTATTATTATTATTATTCTTATTGTTATTATTATTATTATTAGTATTAATATTATTTTTATTATTATTATTATTATTATAATTATTATTATTATTCTTATTCTTATTATTATTATTATTAGTATTAATATTATTATTATTATTATTATTATTATTGTTATTGTAATTGTTATGATTGTTATTGTTGTTGTTGCTGCTGCTGCTATTGCTGTTTTTGTTATTATAATTATGATTATTATTATTATTATTATTATTATTATTATTGTTATTGTCGTTGTTGTTGCTGTTGTTGTTGCTGCTGCTTTGTTTTTGTCGTTATTATTATTGTTGATTTGATTGTTATTGTTATAAATATTTTTATTGTTATTGCTATTTAAAAAATTGGGTTTTTTTTGTGTCGTTGCCGCCATGGTCATGGTCATTGTTGATATTCATTGTTATTATCATCATTATCATTATCATCATTATAATAATATGATCATTAATAATTCATGATTATTATTATTATCATTATTATTATTAGTTTTCT
>NW_022733803.1:0-570 GCF_011630105.1 Anneissia japonica | reverse complement strand
TTTATATTAATATATATATATTTATATTAATATATGTATTTATTGAGACTACCAAGTACTAAGGTGTCATATCCAAAGTAATATTCTTGTAATGAATATTCATACGGGATGAACATTGTCTATAAATATTCATGAGCTGTTTGTCACATGTTTAATCACTAATGTAAATATGCTTCTGTGCTATATTCTCATTCCGATAATTAATATTCATTCCTTTGCTGGCTTCAAAATTTCAAACAAGATTTTTCTCTCAATTTTGAGAGGATAATCACGACTTGTTATTCTTGATTGATATTTCATCACAGTACGCAGTAGCATTTTTTGTATTAATTGTAAAAAATGTACTTTTTTACTAATTTTCAATTTATGTTTTGGTTTTTATAATTTTGGTTGTTTATAATTACTGTAGTTATATTAAACATTAAACCTCTTTTTATGAACAAAAGTGCTATATTTGGTTCATACTGCTTGGCTTAATAATTTAGGATGTTGTTTTAATAAATTTAATCCACTTTAAAAGAATGTGTTTATTTGGTATTTATTACAGTTGTTTTCTATGAATCATCATTA
>NW_022733802.1:6919-8493 GCF_011630105.1 Anneissia japonica | reverse complement strand
TCAAAAGTGTGTGATTCAAATTTGATGAGAACTACACTATAAACAGTTGAGGTTGGCAGATTACATTATTAATGTTTTCAGTTTAATAACTTCAACTCTATAGATATCATTTATGTAGAATAATTAATATTTTAACAGTTTAAAAAAAAACCCACAACTTCAGCTCTATGTATATCATATTCAATAATGAAATATTTTAACAGGTTTATAAACATTATGCCAACTTTATATTTCGATATTATTTTATTCAATAATTATTTTAAGTTTGAAGATTCATAACTTAACTCTATGTGGATGATATGAAATAATGGATATGTAGATATTCCTACACTTATAAATTTGAATTGTTAAAAACACACAAGTGAAGCAAGTGGACCGTCAGTATTTAATAATTGAATATTTTGACTGTTTTGTCACCATAATTTGCTACTGCAAGTCTCCTTTGATGATATGAAATGATGGATAATCCTTCTGGATTGTTGATTCCATCTTCTGGTTTATCAATTCTTTTTATGAAAGTTCCATCACTACTGAATAGCTGTAGTTTGTGTTGACTTGATATAATGATGTTGTCATCCTCATCAACTACTACTGCTCTTGGATATTTTACCTTACCATCCTCATCACCTGCTTCAACAAGGTCTTTTATAAACCTTCCCTCATTATTAAATAACTGTAATCTACTTGTTCCAGTACCAAAACATTCACTCTCCAATACAAGAAGGTGTCCTTGGTTAGTAAGAGTAACATCACTGACATTATTCATTTGACCTTCTTTTGTACCTTGTGACCCTATTGTTTTGATGGTCTTGCCATTATTCATGTCAAACATGTACACACAGCTATTGGACCAACCTGCTGCTGCATACAAAACATTTGATGTCTCATCCACATGAATTCTCCGTGGTGTATTCTTTGCTTCCACACTAATTGTTTTAATCAGCTGACCATTCATATTGCATATTCTGATAGGTGTATTAACATTGCAATCACTGAATGCTATGTTACCATTCTTCATTTTGTACATTCTGTTAACTAGCACACCTTGTGGTAGTGTAACCGTACCAATATATTCTCCCGATTGCTTGTACTTGAGCATTTCATTTGTCTCACATGAAACCAGTAAGGAGTCATCTTCACACTTAACTACATCTCTAATACTTGTTGTATTTATTTTAATAGTATTTACTAATCTTCCCTCTTCTACTTTGATTGTCATTGGTGATTGGTTAACTGGTTCATCATCAGCACTCACATCTAGTTTACAAACTCCTGGATTTGTGAATTTTCCTGTCACAAAATAATCTCCATTTTTATCTTCCTGAATTTGAGAGATTTTGGTATCCCCTGTAGGATGTGTCCATGTTGCCTTCAGTTGATTAGCATATATTTCATGTTCATCTGTTTTGATTATTTTGACAATAATTGTCTGATCTGTGATCACAGATTCCTCTCCTTCTAAAGTTAAACAGTCTGCTGCCCTCAAATCTTTTACAGTCCCTATAGCACATTGTCTCAATGAAGTCATTTGCCGTTTGTTTATGAAGTAGTAAATTTCTCCATTATCATCTGGC
>NW_022733802.1:4762-6836 GCF_011630105.1 Anneissia japonica | reverse complement strand
GACAGTTTTGTTTTTATATCGGATAATATTGCTTTAAATTCATCCATTTGTACATCATTTACCTTCTTTTTTCTTTTGTAGATTGTCTCTACTTCGTTTTTCATTTTGTCTCTATTCTCCTTTACTTTTTTTAATATTTCTTCAACGTGATTGTCTATGTCTCTCAAACATGTGTCTTTACATTTGTCTAATTTTGTAGCATTCTGAATAACAGCTTTGAGACCATCTTCTAATTTGTTAACAAAGTGTTGGGCAGATTTTTCCAAGGTGGCTGAAGTTTCTTTAAATATTTGGAATGCGTCTGAAATGTTGATTGATTTGTGTTTTCCATCCCATGCATTGTGGTCCATAAGTATACAATTTACACAGATTGGAGTTTTACAATCTGTGCAGTAGAACTCCAAAGGTTTACTGTGATGTGAACACTGAGGCGGATGTAACAAAGTCATCTGAGAGGGGCTCATTGATTGCACATCCTCCATTAAATGTAACTTGTGATTTGCCATGGTTTTAAACTTCTTATGTTGATCACTACAAGTAGAGCACAAATACTGTCTGCAATCCTGGCAGTAGTATTTTACTTGTCTTTCCTTTTCACAAAGTTTCTAATAAGTTATTTAGTAAGGTATTTGGTGGAAGCTTCTCAAGCCCTCTTTTTGGAATTGGATATGATTTTGAGCAAGTTGGGCAAGTCAGCTTACCCTTCTCCTTCACCCAATCTTCCAGGCATGCTAAACAGAAACTATGGAGGCAGGTGAGGGATTTTGGATTTTGAAGTCTCTTAAAGCAGATGGTACACTCTAAGACCTTCTCATCAACATGTTCCAGAAACTGATTCAACTTACTGGTAGCCATCTTGAATTGATATCCTGTGAAATTTAAATAATAGGTAATATAATTATTATCATTTGAACTGGATAAATAATAATGTCATGCAATTATAGTCTGATGACCCTATAGAAAATAATGGCTTCTATCTCCTATTTTGTATAGGGTCTGAAATAACTTGACAATAATTGCTTTTTATTAAGTCAGTTATATATAAATTTATGCTACTGCATATATAATCTAACTACTAGTCATGGTGGCTAGTTGTCCATTGATCAATACAGCATGGGCGGCGGAAGCGGGGGCCAGGGGGCCCGGCCCCCCACTTTTTGGCGAAAAATATATAATGTCTGGAGAATTTTGTATGATTGGAAATGCAAAAAAAGAAGGAGGGAAGAAGGAGAAGGATGGGAAAGAGAATGTTTATCCAGTACCCGACCGAGTTACATTTTCTCGCAATTCACATTGGCGGATCTGGGGGATGGGGATCATGGGTCCTGACCCCTCCCTTGTGCAACAAAAAAAGGGGAAAAAGAAAAGGATTCTAGACCTACCTTTTCAGGACCCGTGAACTGATTTTTTTTTTTTTTTGTTGGTATTAGAAAATTAGAATTTTGAAGAACATAAAATTCATTAAACCACACTTCAAATGTCGGGAAAGCTCAATTTCCGCCATCTAAGAATTAAAATTTTCCGGACCACCCTTTCTTTTTGGGATTTATCGATTCATGGAAAAAGGAATACACATGCAACTACTCATTTGTTTATGTATGTATACACACATAAAATAAAAAATGAGAAAAATTTACCTGACCTTTTTAAAGAGGGGAAAACCTTGAATTTTGAAGAACTTTAAAAGACTTTAAAAGACATTTCAGAAGTCAGGTAAGCTCATCTCCCGCCATCTAGAAATCGAAATTTTTCCGGGGAACCAGGACCCTTTATCTTTGGAGTTCATTGATTAATTGAATCATTTTCAAAGGGGAGGGGGGACCTTGAATTTTGAAGAATTTAAAAGTCATTAAAAGACACCACAGAAGTCGGGGAAAGCTCATTTCCCGCCACCTAGGAATCAAAATTTTCCCGGTGAAGAACCACAGGACCTCCCCACCCCCCACCTTTCTTTTTGGGATTTATCGATTCATGGAAAAACTACGTATGCAACTTACTCAATCTTTTTTTTATGTATGTATACACACATAAGGCCTATTTACTGTAATAACAATGGGAAAAAATTATCTGAAAG
>NW_022733802.1:0-4538 GCF_011630105.1 Anneissia japonica | reverse complement strand
CCCGGGAAAGTGCCTGAAAATCTCAAATTTTAAATCGCATATTTTGTTGAGGTAGGCCAATTTCCTCTAAAAATTGCACATTTTAGGGAGTTTTGATCAATTCCGACGAAATTAGAATTAAAAAAACAAACATTTTTCGCGCGCTTCGCGCGCATTTTTTATGTTAAAGTCTGTGCTTGCTCCCCTTTGCCTTCTAAGTTATAACACATAGTCCCAAACTCAAGAAAGAAAATTTAAGATAGATCGTTTTACCTATTAAAGAAGGGCCACATATTCTTTTGATTGGAAACCACAGCTTTACCATTTGCCCACTATTTGATTATTTACTTACCGGTACTTCTACATAATTTGTAAAATTCTACGAAGTTTATTGTGACTCATAATTCTAAATTAGCATTATTAAAAAAAAAAAAAAACTATTTTTTGTATAGTTAAATACATTCACTACAAATACAATACAATATTTATTGGATTCACTTTTATATCAGTGGCACATATCAGATACCTGCTGGTGCATCCAGAAAAAAAAAATTTAAAAAAATTAAATCAAATTGTAAAGAAAGGTAAACACAGATGAATTAAAGACCTGTAAATGCAGTATAGTATATGACTATGATGATTTTTATTGTTAACTTATAGAAGTGTAATAATTGGATGCCTTCGCTAAATAATATACTGTAGACCTATTAAATGAGATACAATTAAATAAAACACACTGTAAAATAAAACAAAATTATACATATCAATTAGTCATTCGAAAAGAAAAGTACAAGATCTTAAAATTGAATTGCCATTCAGATGTTAAAATTAATTGGCATCAAATAATGTTGAATAGATATATTATTTGCTTAATGGAATAGGTGCTATAAGTATCATTGCATTCATTGTAAACCAAAAATTTGGTTTACAAAAGTTTCTCAAATAATTTTCTTGCTAATTCATATTTTCTTGGGATAAATATCCTTCAGTTGTAATTTAGTATTCATTGTGAATTTTTAGGTTATCAAAAAATAGTTCATATATTCTACTAACCTAAATATTATGATTATGATTGTGATTAATATCAATAGATTTTTGTTGAATTTCAGTTGGAGCGTCAAACATCTTATGAGTCAGATTATCCCACAAGAATTGCAGGGTAAGCTGTTATATAAAAATCAACCACAATATTTATTCATAAGCTTGGAGTTTATGTCTAGTTTTTTACTGGCTACTTTTAATTTTCAAGCCATGGAGCGACAGCAGGAATAATTACAGTTATATTTTCATAAGCTTTTAACGTGTGCTGCTATCCATGTTAAAAATGATTCATACACTGCGAAAATTGAGAATATGAAAATTACAATAGAACTTCTAATGGTCATTTTAGTACTAAACCCACATAGTGCAACTAATTTGCCTCTGAATTGTTTGGTGGTTAAGATTCATACCTTCCAATCCCAAAGGTCCTGGGTTCAATCACAGGGTTTTCTCATGAAGTCTACAAAGCATCATTCCATCCCGTATTTGGGAGATACTTGGTGTTGGATGTAAAAGAAATACAGTAATACCTCAATTTAAAAATAGCGCCACCATATGAAAAAGTTTGAAGCAAGTAGTATGAACAAACATTTTGAATTCTAGGAAGAATATTGCAAACCTTGATAGTCTTTAAGAGGATCATACAACAAGCAGAGAACTGCAGAGTAGAACAGAACAAGATGTGAGGAAATAACTAGAATAGGAGATTACACTGAATTTTTTTATTACGTTCAGTTTTTTTCATTATTATTTTTTTTTAATTTGAAATGCATTTATTTAATTTGTTTATTTATAATGTATTTTAATATCAAGTCAATTGTAGGTGTTGTACCAACATAAATAAAAAGCAATATGAACATTTCTGGGCGCATTTAAAATTATAACAATAGTTATTAACATATTTTTTCATTTTTTGAGCAAGAAGAAACTTCCTTTGTCTCAATATTAATTATAATAATAAATTGTAAAGAGTATCTGGAACACCTAATAGATGACTTGTTAAACTCGACTTGTTAAACTCTTTTTTTTCTATTTTGTTGATATCAGAACACAGATGAGGAGGAGGCGGAGCTTAGTATTTACTGTGTCATCTGGTTCGCCGAGAACCATCAGACATTTTCAAATATGTTTAAGAAAGGTATGATCGAATATTTGATTTGTTTGTTAGAAATCTTTCTTTATTCTGGATACTCAGTATTTTTACACTGTTCTTCCCTGAGGTCCAGGGTATTATTTGTTTGTTGATAAGAACTAATCATCCACTGTTTGTGGGGTTTACCAATACACAGATTGAATTTCTGGAAAATTGTGATTCCTCTACTGTGAAATCGGCCACAAGTAAATTATTTTAGTATTAATAAATGCATGATTTATGTTGATTTATTGATTTGTTGTTGCTATTTCTTAACATTTAAATGGAAAAAATAAATAAAAAGTGTAATTTATGGCTTTTTATTTATCTTTGAATATTTTATTATTGAATATTAAATCTTGCAAAAAGTAAAATGTAAATGGCAATTTGTTTGATGTTAGATTCCTTTTAAAAACTAAATTATTTAAGATACAAAAATGCATATATTGACTCAAAAAAAATCAGTTTTTATACAGAATTTGATTATTTGGGCCATTTTTACCTACATGTCATATGGGGCCATTTTTACCAGGGCCATTTTTTCCGGGGCCATTTTTTCCATGGCCATTTTTTCCGGGGCCATTTTTTCCGGAGCCATTCTTACCGTACACCCTCTGGAATACATGATTACACACTATTGTGTACTGGATAACAGTAGAACTGTACTACAAAGCACAGACCCTATATACAATATGTAGGGTCTGTGTACAAAGTAAGCCACAAAAATTAATAGCAATTATTATACTATACAGACATCTATACAGATTTAGATGATTTATTGTCAAATTATACCATGAAGAAATATAAAATGGAATTGGTTTTAATGCAGGTTAACATTTACAAATAAATGTCAACAAAAGCTAAGCTTGCTGTTAATCATATATAGTAATAACAATTATACTGTACATACATATCAGATTCAGATAATTTATTGTCAAAGTGTACATGAAAATCTATAAATTTATTAGGTTGTATACAGATTAAGATTTATGATGAATGCAAAAAAATAAGCCAAGCTTAATTACCTAAATAATATACAGTATATTCCTTTTTATGATGATGAAATAATAAAATGCTTACAAACCCCCTTTTAAATATATCCCTGTCCCACTAATTTGAAGCAGATTATTTACGCAGATTCAAGTTTATAAGAAAAATTAAATATATACAAGAATAATCAATCTGACTCATCGCATCTTATTCATTTAATGGATGAATGCCCATAGGTGAATTTATAATATACACTCTGTTGTGTGCTTATTAGGTTTTTTTTATACAGAAAAACCAGAAAAAATATACAGGTACTAAAGAAAGAATAAACAAGATTGCAAATACCAAAATTTATGAAAATCAAAGAGATACAAGTTGATAGGCTGTACATAAAAGCCCCAATAGATTGAAAAGTTACATTTTTAACATCAATATGCAAGAAAATAACATGTATTTATGCATGATATGATTAAAAACTTACATTACAAAAATATGAAATCTAAGATCAATAGTGTGTGATTCAAATTTGATGAGAACTACGCTGTAAACAGTTGAGGTTGGCAGATTACAATAGGCGAAAGCCCAAACAATCAATGTACTTGCTCCATAGAACACAAAATAAAAATAACAAATTTAAAATTAGATACTAAAAATTTTAAATTGAAATTAGTTAATTAATACATTGAAAGAAGATATTTTGTAAGAGCAGACTTAAATAATGAAATTGATTGATAATTTTGAATTTCTATTGGTAATTGTTCCCATAGTCGTATGAATATAACGTAAACAGAATTAAGAAAAGTATTAGACTTTGCATTCCAATGTATAAGTCTACCCTTACATCTTTCACTACTATTTACATACTGAGAAAATGAAGGACAAAAACCTTTTAAAATCTTAAAACCTAGTACAAGTTTCTGAACTTTAAATGCCTCTTCGATAGATAAAATAATAAGAGACTTTAGTCTATAGAAATATTATTGTTTTCAGTTTAATAACTTCAACTCTATAGATATCATTTATGTAGAATAATTAATATTTTAAGTTTACAAAAAAACCATAACTTCAGCTCTATGTATATCATATTCAATAATCAAATATTTCAACAAGTTTATAAACATTATTCCAACTTTATATTTCGATATTATTGTATTCAGTAATTATTTTAAGTTTAAGATCCATAACTTAACTCTATGTGGATGATATGAAATAATGGATACGTAGATATTCCTACACTTATAAATTTGAATTGTTGAAAACACACAAGTGAAGCAAGTGGACTGTCAGTATTTAATAATTGAATATTTTGACTGTTTTGTCACTAGTATTTGCTACTGCAAGTCTCCTTGGATGATATGAAATGATGGATAATCCCTGTGGATTGTTGATTCCATCT
>NW_022733801.1:0-1621 GCF_011630105.1 Anneissia japonica | reverse complement strand
CTTTTTTAGTTCTGTATATATTATATATTATTTATTTTTTTTTTTGTCTATTTCTTTCTCATGTTACCTTATCTTTCTTTTTTAGTTCTGTATATATTATATATTATTTAATTTAGTTTAAGATACAAGTCATTTGGTTACTAAGATTCCCCACCGATCCTGAATGTGTTGTAGTACAATGCCATATTTTAAAATGTAAAGTACTGTAATCTATTGACTCCTAGTTGCATACTGAGTCAACTATGTTTAAATGTTAAATGTATGTAACTTATTTTTGAATAGAGTGGATCATAAGACAAATATTTCAAATGTTTTAACTTTTCCAATGGTATAAGGTCACTGCACTATAATTCAATTATGATAATACGTTTACATTGTGCTTTCAGCAAAAGTAATCTCATTTTATACTTAAAATAATTGTATATGATTGTTATCAGAATATATTTTTTCTTACTGATTTATTTATCTGTATGCATATTCCATAATTGGCCTGCAGATACCGTTATACAGTTTGTTGATAACAAATGGACATAGCTTTGTACCTCAAAGTACAATTTCACCCTTTATCGTATTGAATTGTTTTATTATAAAGTCAATAAGAAACATGTCATCATAAGGATTCGAACCCAAGACCCCCGATCACCGTTCGTTTGCTCTTTCGACTGAGATACAGTTATCTCCAAACTGGAATACTATTTTGGTGGTTCTCTAACTTCAATTACTGTACTGTACATATTATATATTTATTTTTTATATTTCTTAAAATTTAATGTACCTTAAAATTGATTGTTGTGGTCAAATGTTTAAAAGATTAGACTTTTAAACATTTTTAGTTTGGAAATAAAATCTGGGTGTGTGTTTGTAGCAAAGGGATTTGCAAGAGGTCTGACTCGGGGTTTCGTTGGAACGCAATCCTATTTATTTCAAAAAGGACTACTGTACCACTAACTAGAGGGCGTCCTTCAAAGGAACGTAAAAGACATTCGTATCGGCTTTCATTGAAAATCGGGGCAGTCAAACTCTTTGGTTGTACAATAGTTAGAAGTGTGCAGTTTAAAAACGTAAGCTTATATGAGCCTAATAAATACAGCGCAGAAAGAATGATTGTTTTATGTTTGATTTCTATATCCACAAACACAATAAACAGTACTTAATAACAATAATAATGAAGAAAACAATAGTAATGGTTTGATATAAAGTAAGAAAAATATACAAATATTTAATATAAAAAAAAATTAAATACAAAAAATCATTAAAGAGGTACAACTTTTGACATTTCATTTAATTTATTCGCCTCAACAGATTACAAAAAGAACACACCAAAAAGACAGACAAAAAGGAGGTGGCTTTCCAAAAAGAGATTCAAATCTCTGTTGAGTGGGTCGTCAAATTTACAGACACAATAAAAATATCAAAACAGTAAAAATAGAGATAAAAATTTCATAAATGTACAAAACATTTTTTCAATAATAAAAAATTAATCATAAAAAGGATAAAATACTCTATAAAAAGATTATATAATAATTTCAAATTTCTCAATAACAATAAAAAGGCAAAATTTAATGCCAAAAATTGTCAGCCTTGCGTCTCCCGAAAATGCTCTGAGTTTATTTAAAAAAAG
>NW_022733800.1:0-802 GCF_011630105.1 Anneissia japonica | reverse complement strand
AAATATTAATATTCTAAAATATATTCATATAGGTTAAAAAAAAAACTTGCAACATCCTTTTCATTAGATTAGGATTAGAGAACCGTCAAAACTGGCACACTGTTAATGATACTTGCACTCATTGCCAAGGTCCTATTTTCATCTCAGACTTGAAACATCTCAGATAAAAGAGTACGATACCTACTCATATGTGAGTAGGTATATTATATATAAACGTCAGTCTCCTTTGATACATTATATGCCTAAAGTAGGTATGTTGGTTGGAATGAAAGTTTAAATCTCAACGGGAAATTTATGAAAAGGATGCTTAGGATACTAAACATTGACTAGATCTTATCGACCGGCCCTATTTAATGTAAAATTATTGATTCAAGGTTATCTATTCAACAATAACCATGAATATACATTTACTTCAATAAATATTAATATTCTAAAATATATTCATATAGGTTAAAAAAAAAAACTTGCAACATCCTTTTCATTGGGATTAGAGAACCATCAAAACTGGCACACTGTTAATGATGCTTGCACTCATTGCCAAGGTCCTATTTTCATCTCAGACTTGAAACATCTCAGATAAAATTAAAAGAGTACGATGTGGGCTTCACTGCACCGATCATAGACCTCTCGGCCCACAGGTCTCTCAGTCGTATTATACTTCCATCCAAAAACTCTCTCTAAAATTACTAGGGCTTACATCTCAAACATATGCATATGCCTGTGCCTTGTTCTTTTTAAATATAGAAACGTTTTCTCCAACTGACGTATCGAATGTGAGAAGAAAAGAAAACCAGATTTAGCC
>NW_022733799.1:0-1751 GCF_011630105.1 Anneissia japonica | reverse complement strand
GTACCCCAGGCAAGGTTGCCAGGTTAACGAAAGTTTTCTATCCAATTATCGCGAAAATGGTGTATTTATTTTTTCATTCAACAATCATTCATTTTACAGCATTGCAACTCTAGTTACGTTCTTTTGTCCAGTTACCACTGAAATAATAATACATACTCCAAGAAAAGAAATACACACCATCGTGCTGGGACTCAATATTTAGACTCTTTATTGAATCGTCATTACTGGTGATGACTCAATAAAGTGTCAAAATATTTAATCCAAGCATGATACCATATTTTTTGTTGTTGGAGTAAATATTATTTTTTCGTATCTAAAATTAATTAGTGAACTAGTATTTTTCCATGGCTACCTACATATTTTACCAAAGCCCATATAGTTAGTTTTAATGTTAGACACCTGAAAACAGCGAATTCCTAGATGATCTTCTACGACTAATAGGTGTATAAGTTCACACTTTGTATCGGCAGTGTTTAAAATGTTTCTTCACAGTTGACGAGAGTTTGCACATTATCCATCAGCGCTTTTTGTTGGATGAAAACTTGTTCATGTGTTCAATATTTGAACTTTGACAGCCACCAATCTCACAAACACAAATTGAGTGTTAAAAACCTGGCAAATGTTATTTCTTCTTTAGATTTTAGAACAAAACCTTTAACAAGTCAGGAGCGGATCCAGCCTGTCAGAAAAAAAAAAGGGGGGGGGGGCAATATGCGAGCAAAGCGAGCAGCCTCAGGCTGGGAGACAGGGGCCGCCCAGGGGGCTCAGCACATTTGAGGAATATATTGAGTCGATTTTGACAATCTAGCATGGTAGTTTTCAGTAACAAATAAATAAAAAAAATAGGTGTATGTCTTTTAAAATAAATTTTAATATACAGGGCAATATGCAACTATGCATGGCAATATGCAACTATGAAATGTGTCATTAAATTAATAATAATTCATCTACTCACAGCTCTGGGTTTTAGTGCCTCTTCCACGAACATCTCAAACATAATCTTTGACAACATGCGAAGGCTCATGTACACCATTTCAAAAGATAAATTTCACTTCTAGAAAACATGTCACTAAACAACAAAATCCGCTACTGTATATTAACATTGAGTAAATTACAAGTGTTCTATTTCT
This sequence comes from Anneissia japonica, assembly GCF_011630105.1. NCBI lineage: Eukaryota > Metazoa > Echinodermata > Crinoidea > Comatulida > Comatulidae > Anneissia > Anneissia japonica. The sequence continues at coordinate 621 of NW_022733799.1, read as the reverse complement.
CACCGAGTGGATTTATGAATAAAGCACTCTCATAGGGTGTTTTTGGTAGGAAAAGAAAAATTAAACACTGTGGGTGTAATTTTTTCTTTTCTTTCTTTCTCTTTTTTTTTTTTCTTTAAAAAAAAAAAGAGGGGAAAGGGGGGGGGGGGAGAAATCCGTTACTGGAAATAGGCCTAGGCCCATTCAATTATCTCAAAAAAAAAAAAAAAAATTGGATAAAAGTGCAAATGGAACAAGCATCTCGTATAATGTTCGGTTTCTCGATGTAGGCATAGGATTTATATGGTAGTTTACTCCTAACCTCGTAACCCCGTGGCGCTCCTACAATTGTTATGTTACACTTCCTTACACCTACGAGTGTACCTTAAGTGTTTAGCAGAAATATCCAACAATCAATCCGGTGTTACGGTCCATGTACGGTACGTTCTGTTTATTACAATCAATAGATGTGTTTCCTTTAAAGGAAAACGTATTAAAATTGGAAAGACCGTTTTCCACCTCCATTATGAAGGCTGAAACTCTTATCACGTAGTTGATATGTACAGACGCATCTCCGGTTACACGTGGCAGGCAAGACTCCAGTGGGTGTCTGTATGGAAATGAATAATCATCAATTCCATA
>NW_022733798.1:202-640 GCF_011630105.1 Anneissia japonica | reverse complement strand
CGTTGAACTTCTGAGCACTACGTTGCTGCACTCAAGTTTCTTAAGATTGACAGTTTTGGAGCAAAGTCTCTTACAAAATAAACCGTTATTCGAATTGATATAAATATGACAAATGATAGTTTTTAATAAATAATAGAAAATAACGATAATTTTGTGTCAGACTTCAATATTTAAAGTCGGAGTATAATGATGATGATTATAATGAAGGTGGTGATGAAGGTGACGATGAAGATGATTAAGGTCGCTCATTTGAGACGGGGGACAACGATGACGTACCGTGTTGTTTCACGGACTGATATAACGTTAAAACAGAACAGTTGTTGTAAATTTTAAGTGCGTCTTTGATTGATGGTTAGAATACATGTTTGGGAGACTAACAAAATCTATCTTTTGCTTAGTTGATGTGTCTTGAATCTCGATGAGTTGACAGGTTCATCC
>NW_022733798.1:0-197 GCF_011630105.1 Anneissia japonica | reverse complement strand
GCATCTTAACTTATCGCTGCTGAATTTAAGATCTGCATTCAACATCATCACCATCATCATCAGTCCATCATCTTCATCACTACGTCATTTGTTACAATTACGAGCAAAGAATGTAATAGGACACCATGTTTATTTTTTTAATGTTTTAATGCATATTTCCATCATGATTTTTTTGTAAATGATTGTTAACTTAATTA
>NW_022733797.1:0-1065 GCF_011630105.1 Anneissia japonica | reverse complement strand
ATTTAAGGAGAGAATACGAGATCGAAGTATGATTTCTAAACCAAAAATAACGAGGGAAAATGAATATTTTACTTATTTCGTCATTTCCATTTTCTAAATCTCTCTTGTTTCTTTGATATGATGGTAATGCATTATCAGCAGCTTGTTCATACATACACAATGTAATAGATCAAGCTTCTTCATGTCTTTCCCTACAGTCACGTGTATTCCATTATTCCTAAAAATTAACAACCATATTTTTTAGTTAATGTGTCAATTGAATATAAAATAGATTATGAATCTGTTAGTGTTTGTATTCTCAAACTAAAATCATTAATTGTATCATAACTTGACTAATCTGTATTGTTTCAGCCTCAAGTGCTGAAAACCCCAGTTTAATCCTGGCCATCTTCGGGAGGAGGTTCTTCTTTTAAAGGAAATAGTGCAAATTGTTTGTTCTAGCTACTTGCCTATTCTCTTTCTTAGCAAATGATTTTTGTCTTGATTGCCAAATAAATATTATTATTAACAATAAGCTATTAATAAAGAAAATACATGTGTATATGTATAAGTAACACAAATAAAATAATAATGGTGTATATCTAAATCATCTCCACTGCAAATGAAATAAATTATAGTAATAATATTTATTGCCTTCCCTCTATGTGATTCAGATTTTAAATAGACCTGTAAATATGTTGTCTCCTATGTTTCCTATACAGTAATAATGTATGTCTTGTTGAATAAAATGATTTAATATAATGATTGGTCTATTATCATCATCCTCTCTGTAAGATTTCAATGCTTTCTCATGAGCTGCATTGTTATTCCTGTCAGCATTTTTCTAGAATAAAAACAGATTGTTATTAATATTAATGGCATTGTATACTTCAAAAGATCGACAATTTTACTTTTTAAATGAAATAAATTACAATATTTATATGATACATCTCTGTCAACTGGATGACCTCGTACTAAACGTCACAATATGATGAGTTTGGAGGACAGCTCAACCACATGAAGAGTTCAACTGATGAAAAACAAATTTACCTAGCCTAGCCGAAGTTGAATTATGGGCGGAAGGGA
>NW_022733796.1:1099-1583 GCF_011630105.1 Anneissia japonica | reverse complement strand
AATCACGTTTTGTTACATAGGCCTACTTTGTGTTCCTGACACATTATTCATATCAGGAGTCACTCGTTGTGCTATTACCGTGCTCACGGGCGTCAAGACGTACGTGTACACATGCGGAAATCTATTAAAATGCTCAAAATTATTCTTTAAAAAAAAACTAATTACAGCATATTTTAGCATATTATGAAACTTTTCAATCAGCACCGCGCGCTCTCAATCAGCACCACGTGATCTTAATGAGGGTCAAAGTGCGGCGGATCACCTAACTCGTCCTCAGTGACGAGTTCAAATCTAGTTGGTGATCCGCTAACGTTAGCGGATCAACTATTGTTATTGTCAGGATCATCATCTTTTTTTTATTCTTCTTTCTTTCTCCCCTTTTCTGTTCGCACGATATCTCAAAAAATGCCACGAGTTACGCACAATCGCTGTCAACGAACATTTGGCTTGGTCTGGAATAGTCATGGTAAGCTTTTCAACGTGC
>NW_022733796.1:0-1080 GCF_011630105.1 Anneissia japonica | reverse complement strand
TCTACGCGACATTTTCCGTTTTTACATTATCGATCATATCAGCCTAACCAATTGCCATTTCGAAATCGTATTAAGTGAGCATTAACTTCGGGTTAATGTTGAATGTACCATACCCTAATTTTACGCGTGCGCTTCATAACGCGCGCACACGCGTGCGTCAAAATTTTAAAATGCTCGAAATCACTTTTTGACTAAATTAGAGCACGTTTTGGGCTATTTTGAGCATTTCGAAATTTTCAACTACGCGCGCACATTTTCATGCGCGCAGCTCGTACAGAAGCTAGAAATTATGTTTTCTAACATAGTTTGGGTTCCCCACGTTTTTTTTTACAAATTTCCATTCATTTTGGTCATCTTATGGCCAATTTCAATGCCGTACGTGCGCATCAAACATAGGTATCTTTGTACGTCATCATATTGGCCTCTGAATTCAAAGAAAGTGACCTGTCTCTTATACATTTTTAATCAGTTATAGCTCCTTAGGTTGAAAGGTGACCCCCAATTTTTATTACATATTCTGAAAGCGCATGAGTTGTAGATACGATTTTTGACTTCATAATGGCTGATCGGACATTGTGACGTCATTATATTGGCATCTGAATTCAAAGAATGTAAATTATAGCTATGACGTCATTTTTGAAAATACGCATTTGAGCGTATCTCGCTTATCCTTGGTCGATCGTCTTCCAACTTTGAGTATGTTATAGCTGAGACAATTTTCTTTCAAATATTTGACTTCTTTTTACATTTTGATGACGTCATCATGGTCAAAAAATTGCTTTTCTGACCCCCTCATTTCTCTTTCTTTAAAACGTTGATGAGCCCATATCATCTTAACCATTCGTCATTTCTGAATTATATTAAGTGAGCATAATCTTCAGGTCAAGGTTGAATGTCAGGTACCTTAATTTTCCGTTTGCGCGACTTAACGTGTGCGTACGCGTGCGTCAACATTTATATATGCATTAAACCATGAATATTTTTAATCAGTTATAGCTCCATAGGATGAATGGTGACCCCCAATTTCTATTTCATATTCTGAAAGCACATGTGTTGTAGATACGATTTTATAGATCATAA
>NW_022733795.1:0-1340 GCF_011630105.1 Anneissia japonica | reverse complement strand
TCTTTGTTTCTTGCTTTATTCAAAATGTTTTGGTTTTGGAAGCTGATTTCAACATTAAAAAGCATAGCCTAGGCCAGGGGCGGATTTGGGGGGGGGGGGGGCCGGCCGGCCCCCGCCCCCCCTTTGGGGGGGAAAAAAAAAAAAAAAAAAAAAAAAAAAGAAAGAAAAGAAAAAAAAATGTAAGCCTAGAATGCCTCATGTTATGTTCGGGCGTCTAGAACACAAAAATTTCGCGGGGGCATGCCCCCGGACCCCCTACGACAGTGTTGTCTCAATCGGCCCAACTTTCGGCCCCCCCTTTTGGACATTTCTGGATCCGCCCCTGTAGGCCTACATGAAGCCATATTATAGTAACTCGATGCCTATCAAAAAAGTAATAAAAATTCGACATAATTCATCAAATATCCGTGGCTTCCAGGGGGCCTCGCCTTTAGCCCCTCCGTCGGGCAGGTCCTGGCGCCACCACTGGCAACATGGGCATTTTAAATGATAAATAAAAGAGCCTTTATACTCTTTTTGAGTGTTTGATCGCTCCTATATTAAAATGATAAAAAAACTTGACTATTAATATCAAAGATAGGCCTACACGATACAATGTATGATATTTGCATGCAGGTATTCGATCTCTACTGATTGAAAAATGTTCTAAAAGACAAATCGGTGTTGGGGGTATAACGTTGTGTTCGTGTCAATTGAGCAGAAAAAATAAATACTTTCTGTCGGTTATTTTCTTGTAAAATGTAAAGATGTAATTATTATTGTTACCATATTTAGTTTCATTATTATTATTATTATTATTATTATTATTATTATTATTATTATTATTATTTTATTATTATTATTATTATTATTATTATTTTATTATTATTATTATTATTATTATTTTATTATTATTGTTATTATTTTATTATTATTATTTTATTATTATTAATATTATTTTATTATTATTATTATTATTATTATTTTATTATTATTATTATTATTATTATTATTATTATTATTGTAGTTGTTGGGGGGTATAACGACAAATCGGTGTTGGGGGTATAACGTTGTGTTCGTGTCAATTGAGCAGAAAAAATAAATACTTTCTGTCGGTTATTTTCTTGTAAAATGTAAAGATGTATTATTGTTACCGTATTTAGTTTCATTATTATTATTATTATTATTATTATTATTATTATTATTATTATTATTATTATTATTATTATTATTATTATTATTTTATTATTATTATTATTATTATTATTATTATTTTATTATTATTATTATTATTATTATTTTATTATTATTGTTATTATTTTATTATTATTATTTTATTATTATTAATATTATTTTATTAT
>NW_022733794.1:0-9618 GCF_011630105.1 Anneissia japonica | reverse complement strand
ATAATAATAATAATAAATCAAAAAAAAAAAATAATAATAATTTATAAAGAAAAAATAATTTTAATAATTTTTAAAAATTAAACAAATCTTATATAAGATAGCAAGGTAGTTGCTAAGACATCAGGCTAGATATCTGGAGGTCGTGGGTTCGATTCCCACCCGATTCACTTGCGAATTTTTTTTTTCACTAGTATTTGGGGACGTACTGAGTATTCGGTACGATAACACGTCGGTTAGGGCAAAACATCATTCAAATCCTTATCTATTCATTAACAAGAATAACATTTTCAACCTTCTAATCAACTTTATATAGCCGGAGTTAGTTTCGACCTAAATAAAGGTACACTTTCTCCATCAAAAAAGGCTTTTTCTATGAATGGAATGACCTGTTCAAAGCACAAACTCCTGTAGACCAAACCCAGTACCGTTACGATTTTTAATCGTGCCGCGGAAATCCACTTACGACTAATCTACAGAGACCCCAAGACGGCGCTATTTAGTATGATTCATCCACAATGGAGTTAGCGAAAAATGGAGCTTAAATGAAAAAAAAAAACCCCGATGTATTTTAGCTAGTACTTAAAACTTTCTTTGATTTTAGGCTTTCGCCAAAATGGCTAAATCAGTTTATTATTTTCGCCAATCCAAAATAGTTTTCGCTAATGGCGATTTGGCGAGCAGTTAGCGTGAGCCCTGCTACCGCTCATTGGGGTTTACATTCGATTAGGCCTACATTTTGCACGCCACGTGTGTTGCGTCGCACTTTGTAATAATCGTCGCACTTTGTAATAAAGTCTGTCGCACTTTGTAATAACTGTCGCACTTTGTAATAAAGTCTGTCACACTTTGTAATAACTGAGCTGTCGCACTTTGTAATAACTGTCTGTCGCACTTTGTAATAAAATGACCTGTCGCACTTTGTAATAACTGTCGCACTTTGTAATAAAGTCTGTCGCACTTTGTAATAACTGAGTTGTCGCACTTTGTAATAACTGTCTGTCGCACTTTGTAATAAAATGACATGTCGCACTTTGTAATAAACTCTGTCCCGCTTTGTAATAAAACACTATCCATTTTTCCACCTATAGATTTTTTATAAATTCTCAGTTTTCTCGTAGATTGAAATTTATTTCTTCACTTTTTCGTATTGTAGGCCTGTCTTGGCGGCGATGGAATGACTCCAAGATTCCGCCCTGAATCTAGTGGGATTGGAGGGTGTCGGGTCAAAATCCAGAAGGGGTCAAAATTTATATTTCTCGTATCTCGGATTATATGGTGTCAGGGTGATCGGGTTCAAATCCAGAAAAAGTTCTGTCGCACTTTGTAATAACTGAGTTGTCGCACTTTGTAATAACTGTCTGTAGCACTTTGTAATAAAATGACCTGTCGCACTTTGTAATAAAACACTATCCATTTTTCCACCTATAGATTTTTTATAAATTCTCAGTTTTCTCGTAGATTGAAATTTATTTCTTCACTTTTTCGTATTGTAGGCCTACCTTGGCGGCGATGGAATAGCTCCAATATTCCACTCTGAATCTAGTAGGATTGGAGGGTGTCGGGTCAAAATCCAGAAGGGGTCAAATTTATATTTCTCGTATCTCGGATTATATGGTGTCAGGGTGATCGGGTTCAAATCCCGAAAAGGTTCAATTTAATTTTCCTTTATTTTATTATATCATCGTTATGCCGATATATGGGATATGGCTCCAGTCCCACTTGACCCTATCTATTGGAGATTCCGAAACGTATGACGAAGGTCACAGGTTCAAATCCCAAAGAGATCAAATTTGATTTTCCTCTTATTTCGTAGACCTATATATCATCGGTTCCAAACAGTATAAAGGAGGCTCCGGATTCAAATCCAAAAGAGGTCCACTTTCATTTTCTATTTCCTATTAAATCATCGTTACATTGATGGGGTATGGTTACAATTCTATTGGACCGCCATAACTCAGGCGGGCAGAATACCTACATAGCTTGACGGAGGTCCTGGGTTCAAATCCCAAATATGTTTAATTTTATTTTCTTCTTAATTCATATTAAATTATCGTTACGTTGATTTGGTATGGCTCCAATTCTACTGGACCCTATAACTCAGTCGGTTAGTGCATCCACATGGCATGTCGGGAATCTCTGGTTCAAATCCTGGAGTCGAGTTTGATTTGTTTGATTTAACTGAAACTGTTCGCTAGATCGACAGTCGATTTAATTCTTGCGAGCTTTTACTGCTTGTCAACCATCGACAAATAAATAATGAAAATATAATCGATAATCATCATCTTTGTCATATTTGTTTCTATATCGCTTCTGAAGATAATGATGAAATGAATGCCGCCTTATTAAAACGAGTAACTAAAATACATAAAAGAATAACTGAGCTGCATAATTATGATACATGTAACATTGACTAATGCATGGTTTATACATTTCATTATTAGGGTATGCCACATACTGTACCTAGCAGATCATTATCAGTTGAATAACATAAATGAATAATTTAAAGAATTCATGCTACAACAATTGTAAACTTGATTAATAATCGTCTGAGGCTCCAGACGCCGATCAAGACTGCCCTGACCATCGCACATGGTGGTCCCATAGTGGGCGGAGTCGTTAGAAGAGAAGGTAATTTTTTGTTGTTTGTTGTTCTTTTTTAATGTGTTTGCAAGTTGCGCTAGCCTACAGTTAGGTTGTGTTTCTATAGTAGTCGTTAAAATAATAATTTTAAATGAATAGATAGTTAAAATAATAGTTTTTCGCTTTAGTATGATTTTAAAATAACATAATATAATAAACATTACATGTGCCTTTCTAATGTTATAAAAATGAACGCACACATTATAGGCCCTAATATCCTCTCTTATTGATTATGACATCAATTGTACGTTATCACAGTACATCGCGCAGGCGCTTTTTTATTATCCCTTTAAAATAGGATATCATAAAAAATATTTTGAAATACAAATTATTAACGTGAGTATACAAGTTACTCAATTTTAAAAATGTGTACCCTCTTAAAATTTATTAATTACAGTATAATAAAAACAATAAAATACTTCCATTGTCTAAATGTGTTTCTATAATTTTTTTCGATGAAAAATAATGGATAAAAATATTTAAATACATTAATTTCTCAAATTAACAATTTTTATTTTACATCAAAATGAGCAAGTTTTTATGCTTACATTTGGTATTTTTCATGGAACAATACATCTTTATCAGTCCCTGTTCAATTATTATAGTCAATACAAAAACATACTATATTGCTTATTTATTTACCTGTATTTCTGTCTTTGGTTGAGGCAGATGGCATTTGCAAAGGAAGGGAAGAGATGAAATTTCCCAGATAAACCGGTGCTTCAATCACTTTTACAAAAACAAAAACAAAAAAAAAAAAAGAAATTCCTCATCCTCACCTTCGTCATGTCAAACGGTGCGAAGGTCTGGATCCGCGCCTACGGTATTATCAGGAGATAAAACCTTCTCGGTAACTGTTTCCAGTTACGTAACACGCTTTTCACTAGTCAAACAAGGTAATTAATCAATCACATTTTGATCAGTTAAGGCCTTAATGGTGCCAAACGTACATTACTGCCAATAATTGTCTTGCCTAAAATATTTGTTTGTGTAGTTTGTTAACTTCTTGATAGAATAAAAGCATTCAGGTGGTACCAATATTAATAGTCCTTGAGTGCATAATGTTTTTAATAAATGCCCATTCACCTTCCACAATCCCATCACAATTCAGTGTTGTTGATCGGAGTAGTTTTATATGGTTAAATCTCAAATAATTATTATCTCTTGATTAGTTCACTTTAGTGGAGTTGGCAAGCACTTTTGTACTTTTCAGTTTGCTTTTATTCGTTCCTATTTCGCCTGGTAAAAAAGAATCGGCGGGATACATTCATCCAATGAACGACGAGGTATACGAGACCATCCTTTTACTTGTCCAAGGTATTTTCAAAGTTCCTGTTGCTGAGCGAACGCGTAATAAAAAATTAAAAAAAATGCTGTTGTGCGATATTGGCGCAATAAAGATCAATACCATCTCGGGCCACAAACGACGCCAACATTGTACTTTAATGGAAAAAAAATCGTGAAGAAGTCTACTATATCAGGATTGGTTGAGAGAACGTTTGATCAAGCAAAATCTGGCGGATGCAAAAAGCTAAGAAACTGTGCTGCGGCTGGATACATGGGGTTGTCAGAACGAAGTATCCTCCATGTGACTAAACGTAACCTCAAATTTAGCATCCATAATGCAAAATTTACTAATAAGCCGAGACTAACACCCTTAATTACAAAGCACATCCAGTCACAACATCAGGTAAGTTCATTAAAAATTACTTTTAATTAAATATTTTATTTTATTCTATATTTTATTCAATTTAAACAAGAGCGCATGCCTCCGTCCACATCCTTCCCATCATCCGCTCTCACAAATATAGGTTCGTATTTTTACATGGAAAATATGCATATATGTTTTTATGGTTACTTTTAGATTGACATGGGGATAGGTGTTCTTTTATTTAAATATTAATTAAATAGTTGCCGATATTTATTATTAAATTTAATTTTATGGTTCAATTGTTTTTTATTTTCATTTTTCATTCAACACGTTATATGGTAGACAAGTGATTGGTTTTAACGAGCTGCCGACACGACTCATCTTGTAAACGACTTAATCACAAATAAAAAATAAACTAAAAAAAATGATCGATTTTAAAAAATAAAACTAAACTTGTTAATGTGATGTAATTATTTTAATATGAAGACATAGCTAATGTAGTTAGTGTAGGCTTATAGTTCTGTTTTAGAAATAAAAATTACTAAATAAAAGGGTATGAATGGGACTTTTTTTATAATTCCTTTATCATAAATCCAAACACATTTTTTTAGCCAATATACCGAATACGATTTGAATTAGCCTATATTACATACACAATTTTTTCTTGAATCTCCAGCCGTTTATTCAATTTTATACAATATATCCTGGATATTATTAATAATTGACCTAATTAATTGAAATAGCAAATAAGAATCGAAGTACAGCGCGCGCAACGTTGCTTTGATTGTGTTGTGTTAAGCCCTGTCCAGACTATCAAATATTATGTGACAAAAACATGTGACTTGCCTAAATATGGTCACAATGACACCAAATCAAGACCAAAGGCACATCATGAATACATATGGACATACAACAGTTTTTGTCAAAAAAACATTTGTTAGTCTGGACATAGCATTAGTCTTTGTTCTTACTAGTGCAATTTTGACGCGTTTTCGTTAAGCGTAGCATGCAAAGAGGATCATTGATTGGGTGAAAGCCCATAATTTAAACTGCATCTTAATAATTAATTTTCTATAGCTCTTCAGCAACATGTGAATATTTCTAAGAAAAAGCCGCAAAAATCGAATTTTTTAAAAATAAAATATTATCAAAACCGGCGTGAATGAAAAGTGTTTTGTAAAATAGCAGTGCCACGTTTAGCGTAATAATATTATATTCATCGCCATCATGGTCATGGTCATCGCCATCATGGTCGTCGTCATCATCATCAATAATAATAATAACAATAATAATAATAATTATAATAATAATAATAAATATTACTATTATTATTATTATTATATCAATAATAATCTAATAATAATAATAATTATAATTATTATTATTATTATATCATAATATTAATCTAATAATAATAATTATTATTATTATTATTATAACAACAAATTATTATTATTATTATTATAACAACAAATTATTATTATTATTAATATTATTATTATAACAACAAATTATTATTATTATTATTATTATTATTTATATTATTATTATTATTATTATTGATGATGATGATGACGACGACGACCATGATGGCGATGGCGATGAACAAAATATTATTAACGCTAAACGTAGCACTGCTATTTTACAGAACACTTTTCAATAACGCCAAGTTTGATAATATTTTACTTCAAATAATTTCGATTTTTATTATTTCTCTAACCGTAAGTAATTTCTACCTTTCCCCCCAGATTGATCTAATGGACCTCAGCAAAGAGGCAGTTGAATTTAATGGAAAAAAAGTCTACAGATATGTACTAAGTGTTATTAATATTTTCAGTCGTTTTGTTTGGCTGAGAGCTCTGGAAAGGAAATCAAGTGGGCCAATTGCGAAGTGTATAACATCAATATACAACGAACATCGCCCCCTTGATAGACTACAAAGCGACAGAGGTAAAGAATTTGAAGGCAAACTGAATGATGTTTGTAAGATGAAAATCAGAAGAATAAGATCAAGGGCCTACCATCCCCAATCTCAAGGAAAAGTTGAAAGGCTGCATAGACATTTGAGAAGGAAGATCATGTATGACCTAGTGGTACTAGGTAAAAAAGGGGTCAATTGGGCACAACATATTCCAGAATATAACCGAATACTGAACGAAGAAAGCAAAGAAGCACTTGGCTGGAAAACGTCCTTTGAAATCTACTATGGCAGAAAATCAAACATACTGACAAAATCACATATAGACATCGAATATTCAGAAGATGAAATTGACACAGTACCTCTAGGCAGAAAGATTTTGAGCGCCAGTCAAAACAATTTTAGAAGCTGCTCAAGAGCGCAAAGGACTGTGGAAAGAAATTGAATGACCGTTTGCTAAAGCGCCACAATGAACTTCACAAAGTTGCAAGATATGAAATAAACGAAGATGTTTTGATAATATATCGTCCTGCTAATCCAAAGGGAAGCATTAAGTAAAAAAACCCCCAAAAAACGGTACGTTATAAAAGGCACGGTGGTTCAAGAAGAACCAAGCAAGCAAGCGCAAACAACTGAGACAAAAATTATATATTCTGCTTGAACCTTATGAAAAACTAATAAACAGGGATTTCTCCGAAGATGGACTATCCTTGCTTTACAATCCCCCTGGTGATGGGAACTGCCAGTTCGAAGCGCCTAGGTTCAGCCTAGGTAACATAGGAATTCATCGATAGATCGTGCATCTTGAACTCTTTGTTGGAATGCCGTGGTCTCAATATGTCGAGAATATGTCAAGGGATGGAACATACGGTGACCATTTAACATTAAAAGCTGTCGCTGATATGTTTGCTGTAACGATAATCATGTATTCTTCGCTTGGCGCCGATGCTAGAAAAGTCATTGCACCTTTATATAGCATGTCATATGCAACTATACAATTAGGCCACTATGCCGAAAGTCATGGAGAACACTATATATGCGTTAATGGTAGTTTACTCCCAGATGTTCTTCAAAATTGTTCGCAAGACTCAACATCAACCCAATATGATTGCGAGAATGAAAGCGACCACACTACATCTATTGAAAATGAAATAAATGCCCCATCTCCCACAGCTCAAGTTCCAAGTAAAATAAATATCCCACATACATCTTCTCAATATGAAGTTGAAGTAAATACTCAACAAACCCACACCCAAAATAGCTATGAAATGAACATCCCATGTGGACCTATCACTGAAGAAAGTAAAACTGATATCAATATAAATACCAAATGAAATGTTGGAAAAGATTATTATGCTGGCTATATCCACATCAGGGTTTTTTTGGCCTAATCATATTTGCCGTACATTTAATAACCTACTTAACGTGAGCAAACGCTTTAGAACAATAACAAATCGTCACAGTCGGATGCTACCCAAAATACACATATCATCAGGAGAACCCGGATTCACAGTCGGATGCTACCCAAAATACACATATCATCAGGAGAACCCGGATTAATCAGTGTTAGAAAACTTATAAGGAAATTTGGAGCATGCAGTGGCCTTATACTAGAGATCAGAAGGGTAACTGGGCATTCAAATGGGCAAAAGCGTGGCTTTTACTCCAGAGAGAGGGGTATGGGTGGTTTACAATCCTTGATATATTTTGGAGGAAAAAGTAAAACAGGATAAAGCCATTCATTATACCACCACAATAACGCATTTATTAATTTCTAATAAACTATAATTAGCAGTTTCTTTGTGTTTAATACACTGTTGGGATGGGAGGTGTTTCTGTTAGCGATTCTATGCAAGTGACCGCGTAAATATTATTTTAGCTATTCTACATATCTTTTTTATGTTATTAATAGTGTGTGGTCTGGCAAGTTGAAATGTTGACTGACGGTAGAAGTCCTATTCTTGAATAAGGACATGAAATTTATCATCTAGGCCATATATATCTTGAAAAGGAAAGTTTTGAGGATCCTGATGGTGATTCTTATAATTTCTGCCCCTCATCGGTAACTTAGTTGTTATTTATTATTACGCTTGCTGGAAAATGACTTAATGTCCAATGCATACTCTTAAATAATTTTGCAGTATCTGACTTGTTGATGGTGGTTTAAAAGTTTACATGATTATCATAAGCAGGAACTGATGTTAATAATATACGTCGTGTTTATTTTAATTTAGGTACATAGGTCAACGACCGGTAATAGAAAATGTAGTGAATTGTGCCATATAGGTATAATTTATTGTCAATCTTTTCTATCAATACAATATTATACACATAATGCCCTTATGAGGATTAATGAGTATAGTCTATATTTGTTTAATTTTGATAACAATTACACATACAAACTACAGTATTTTATGTGAACAATCATTAAAACAAAATTTTATTACATGCCCACAATAAATATAATAGGTCTACCACAACATAATTGTAAATGTTTAACAACAAGCATACATAAAATTTAAAAAGAAACGCTGTCATGTGAATAACAATAAAGCATTTTCCCCAATAAATTTCAAATGGGTATGCAAATACACACAATAATACAGCTAAAAAGCAGCACTTCGTGACTATTTGTTCGTTGATAAAATGGTAACTGCAGGTCTAAAATTGATTAGGTTTAACCTTATCAAATATATTATTCAGTTAAATCAAACAAATCAAACTCGACTCCTTGGGATTTGAACCCGAGACCTCCGACATACCATATGCATGCACTAACAGACTGAGTTATGGGGTCCAGTAGAATTGGAGCCTACCAAATCAACGTAACGATAATATAATATAATACATTATTTTCCTGAAGACGATTGAAGTAGCTCAATCCAGACGTCGAGACATTCTCAACTTACAACAACACTCCTTTTCAGAACTATCTACGTGTTGTACCACAAGCATCAATATATTATATTATAACCTCGCCATGCAAACCTTCAAACGATAATATAATACGAAATAAGAGGAAAATCAAATTGGAGCTATTTGGGATTTGAACCCGGGACTTCCGTCAAGCGTTGTAGGTATTCTGCCCGACTGGTTAAGGGGGTTAAACGGAATTGCAACTACACCCCATCAAAGTAACGATCATTTAATAGGAAATAAGAAAATGAAAGTAACCCTTTTTTAGATTAGAACCCGGAACCTCCTTCATACTTTTCGAAAGTTCTAAACAATTCCTCCGAATACTATGTAGACGCTCTCACCGATTGAGTATAATTGGAGCTATACCCCATCAACGTAACAATTAGGCTATATAATACGAAATAAGAGGAAAATTGATTTTTATTTCTTTGGGATTTGAACCTGTGACCTTCGTCATACGTTTCGGAATCTCCAATGGATGGGGTCAAGT
>NW_022733793.1:0-582 GCF_011630105.1 Anneissia japonica | reverse complement strand
TTGTGTAATGGATTTTATCTGGTGGTATTTGAGTCTATTCTGCCATGAAGCCTCCGTGGTCTAATGGTTATGACGCTCGCCTTGACAGCGAGAGGTCGCAGGTTCGAGTCCTGCTAGAGACATTTTATTAGACAATTTCTTTATTCATTTATTTACAAGACTACATTCGTTACGAGGTATGCTACACGATGTGTTATTATGTCCTTTATTCTAACACTGTATTTACCTTTCTTTGATGATTATTATATAATTTAACAGTGTTAACGGCTATCTTGATTTACATATATAGGTATATATATATGCACTGATGAGATCTAACAAGATCGAAACGGTACTATCTTCAGATTGGAATATTGGAGTACATTGTTTTGAAGAGCACTCTTATTTTAAGATGGTGCATTGTTTATGTAATACTATTTTGCAATTTGCATAGCACACTCATTTTGGGTTTGTGCACTCTTGTATTCATAATCAGTGTACCACGTCACACAGGGCTGACCCAAGCCATGTTTGAGTTTGTCGTGTGTTTCATTCTTGAAATCATGAGCTGCACTGATGAGATCTAACAAGATCGAAACGGTA
>NW_022733792.1:0-636 GCF_011630105.1 Anneissia japonica | reverse complement strand
TGACGATGTGCGCCCAGGGGAGCAGAGCCACGTGGAGAATTTTGATGGTCATGAGAAAGTTCTGGAACCAAGAGAGGCCGATGAAAAGATCTTTTCGAACGGTCGGCAACCTCCACTTTCTCTTCGCGATAGTTTTCAACCTGGTACTTCCGGCGTTTCTTGTTTCTGCGTCGTCGATCTTCCACGGGAAATCCACGTCGAGTCAGCTGTGCGAGTTCAGCATCGGCGTCTTCTGGTGCCTTTTCGTGTGTCTCGGACGTTCGGCGCGAACAGGATGGCCGACGTCGCCGCCAACGTGCTCCGTTATCACTTCGACAGCGTCCTCTCGGAAAGCAGACCAGCGCCTCCCGACCTGTCTCTTATACCCTCCGATCGTCCCACTCGGGTCGTGGTCCGCATCTCCGGATTCGAAGCACCTCCAACTTACGATCAAGTTATGAATAGTTTAAATATTTGACGATGAAAGGATATCAATAAAAAAAATTATTAAATGTGAATTATGAGTCCATAGTGTGTTTTACTTTTGCGTGGGTACACCAATTAATACAAAAAAATATATAGAATACATTTATTTTTTTTTGCTCGGATATTTAATTTTTATTGTCCTTACATTTTTCGTTTGTCGTGATCTCCAGA
>NW_022733791.1:0-2183 GCF_011630105.1 Anneissia japonica | reverse complement strand
ATATAACTTGACCATTTGATATTGAGTTGCTATCACTGTGGTCTAGCACTTTGATATTATCTGGAATTTGGATATATAACTTGACCATTTGATATTGACTTTATACTCATCACTGATCTGGTACTTTGATAATACACAGTGCTGGACTTTGGATATATAACTTGACCATTATGATGTTGACTTTCCTCTGGTTTTTGGTACTTTCATAGTACATTGCTGGACTTGGGAACTTTTACCATATTTGGATATTAAGTTGCTGCTATATTACAGCACTGGACTTATGAATACCATGGAGTATTATAGTTATTATTGGATTACTTTCCATGTGTTTTAATGAGGACCAAACTGTGGTTCAAACCA
The DNA here is from genome assembly GCF_011630105.1 of Anneissia japonica. Classification (NCBI taxonomy): domain Eukaryota; kingdom Metazoa; phylum Echinodermata; class Crinoidea; order Comatulida; family Comatulidae; genus Anneissia; species Anneissia japonica. The sequence goes on along the minus strand of NW_022733791.1, from coordinate 1,823 downwards.
AATGTTGCTATGATTGGTACTAGCTTTTGTATCAAGAATGTGGACAGCAATAAGTACATGACATTAAAAGCCAGTTAATTGGTTAGTTTATATTGATTATAGATTATTTTTAAAAAATCTTTAAAAATGACATATTAGTACCAGTTGGGCCTAAGTATTTTATCATTTTTATATGAAATTTATGTTAAACGTTAAAACCAATATAGTAGGTGGATTACATTTTTATTAGATTTTTTTAATAATGAATTAGTTGTTTATTTTTTGGTATATTTTATAATTATTATAAAGTTTGAAATTTTGAAAGTATATAATAACTATTGGAACATTTAATATATCTTAAGTTATAATAAGAAAGGTTTTTTCTGTGCTCTAAAAGTTTATATCCCTAAATATTTCTCTATAATTTAAAACATTCTTCTTTGATTCCACATTTTATATTAAATAGGTTTTTTTTCCTTAATTTCTACATTTTAATTTAACAAAATGCATGACTTTCAAAAATATGTTTCGAAAGATTGATCATTACTAGTGATCCTAATCATCGGCCACAGAAAAAACCTCTAACAATGCAAACTTATCAAACAAAGGGTTAACTGACTGTCTCTCTACTAATCCAGCTTTTATCCTTGCTAGGATATATAAATATAACTGTTTCTATTTACCTTTCCAGTTCTAATTGAGCATTGGCACTGAACAGAGATATTTTTTAATTATTAAAATGACTGGTAGAAATTTCTTAGAATTATATTGCCAAGATAAAAAGATGTTACTTGTTTATATCACAAACAAGCTCTCTCTGAACGCAGTTGTTCAGTTTTTATTATTATGTTTATAAATTTGTAAAACTATGATATGTGTTAAATTATGTATTATATTATTAACTGAAATCATTTGATAAATTTTGTTTTGTTTCTAGCTTTGTCATTGGCTGAGTGAGGAAGGAGAACCACATCTTGATAAAATCAACGAATCAGAAACAGACTCTCTTGCCAGTATCATATCTGTTCAGAAAAATTTTGAGAAGTTCTACTATGTTGCTATGGTAAGATTCCATTCTGATTTTTTTTTTTTTAAGAATGTTGGGCATATTGTAAACAGTATGGCAAACATTATACTAGTAGTAGGAATTATGAAAAAAGTATTTACTTTTTATTGACTCAAGAATATCATGTAGATGATTTATGATCAGCGTTTTATTTCAAAAAGAAAAAAAATAAACAACAAAAGGAGTAATATATAGTGCAGGTTGCCCAATGGCAGGAGTTCAATTACCAGAAATGGCAGCACTCAGTTTCAAATATACTGGGGCACTGATAAAATGTGGCGTGGAAAGGAATTGGCAACTCTACCACAATGTCAATGCTTGGTATGATGAGCTCCTAACAGCTCATTCCCCAACATTCTTTAATGAATATAGAACTACCTTTACATATTTGTAGCTTAGCTACTAGTACAGATATGTGTCGGGTTATACCAGTGCTAATAACGTAATCAATTAGAAATCCAGGCATTTTTAGGGCAAGGAATTCATAAACAGGAATGCATATAAATCTTCAAAACCAAAGCATTTTTTATGAGTGAAGTATGTTCGAACTAATGCTGACAGTTTTAGGTTTATAGAAGAGAAATTAACATAGTTTCTCGCTCAGTTTTAAAAAAAGAGCTGACATATGTAAAAGACACTGAGTTTTATTGGAAATTTTAGATGCTCCTTGGCTGTAGCATATTCAGTGTTGGTCGTTAGGATGAGGCATTTATTAAACTCTGATTAACATATCCTGGAAGTTGGAAGTTAGAGACGGTTAGTATTTCACCACAGGAAG
>NW_022733790.1:0-1518 GCF_011630105.1 Anneissia japonica | reverse complement strand
AATGCAAAGTTGCCTATACTATTTCTAATTTCCTTCTTGTCAATCCTGTTGATGATTGTATTGAATAAAAACATGCTTGGTTTTATTAACTTTTATATTGATTTTATATAATATCAACATAAATATAATGGAATAATTACAGGTTAATACTATATTTAGATATTGCGTTTTTTTTTTTTTTTTTAGTTAAGAGCTGTTATTGATGATATTGAGATTTGGATGCAACAAAAATTGCCACCATTAATTTTATTATCACTACTTCTCTTTTTAGATAATAAAATTGGGTGATTTAATGTAATCAACTTCCCTTCTATTAAAATATGATATATGCTTTTACTGTATGCATGGTTGTTGATTATAGTTGGAATAAAAGTAAATAAATAAATAAATTCTTATATGCCATACTGATAAGATGTATTAATTAATTACATTAGTTAATTTTGTAATTAATACTGTACCAACATGGCTACATCAGATAGAGGTGAAATTATTTTTTGTCTTAGTGTAGTTTAGATATTGTTCATATTCTACAATATACAAGGTATTACATCATTTTCAATGTATATAAGCCTATTCTTATATAGGAGTATCAAATATGGTATTTAGTTTTACTATTTATTCCTCTTCCTCATAACAATTAATATCTGGTTAAAGTAACAAGTGATTTTCAGTGAGGTTTTGTAAATGTATTTCAATAAACAGAATACTATAATAGTTGGAATTGCAATTATTGTTTTAATTTTTAAGAATGTTTGAATGCTTTTAATGGTTCTTAGCCCATTTCCATGTGCATAATACCAAATATTAGAATTCCGAAATTTAACATTTCTTACAACTAGTCAATCATTTTTAGTATAATGATATTTCAAATGATATTTAGATAATACTTTTGAGAAATAATTTCCTCTATGTAAAGTGGCGATGGTTTGTATCTACTCGGCGATGAAAGTATTAAAGTCATGTGTATATAGTATAACAACTTTTTTGTGATTTATAATAAGTAACCGTGTTTTGAGTGATTCTACTTTATTTAAAGACACAGCTAATTGCTACAGCCATAAACGTTTTAGATAAATAATAATAATAATAATAATATGTCGTTCTTATATAGCGCTTCATGCCTTTACAAAGCCTCTAAGTGCTTCACATTACTACCCAGTCATTGGATCAAACACATATGGAACACATTGAATACCAAATTAAATTATTAAATAAAATAGTTATCAAAGAAAGACCATATTAAAATATGCTGTCTACCAAAAATTCAGTAATTTTTATCATTTATCACCATTTATAGTAGTTTCATGACACATAGTGACACTCTTTAGAGAGAATCACATTGGCGCCCATTTTCAAAAAAATTTTCTACATAGCACGGTAAACAAACACAGAAATAAACAAATAATTTATAATGATGGAAACAAGTCTCAAATATTATTAGACAATCATCATTTGTTCCAACATCTGAATGCTGTTTCTATCATGAAGATACAAATATATACATAATACACACACACA
>NW_022733789.1:0-1001 GCF_011630105.1 Anneissia japonica | reverse complement strand
CCGAATATAAGAATTGAATACTGTTTTCTGTACACTACATGTTTGTTTGGGTCAGTTAAGAATTATCACTTAATTAGGCCTATTAATGAAATACAACGGTACACAAACATTCACTTGTATGTTTTATTTATATTTTGACATTAACTTAGGCCTTTAACACTCAATATTATTTTTATTTAACATAAGCCAATAAACAGCTTCCACACATAAAATAACAGTAGACCTAACCAATAAAAATATATAAAATACAAAACAAGATTTATGCAAGATTAAAAAAACTGTACAGAAGTCTCCGCCCGGCAGGCAGACAAGGCCATACTTTAAACTGGCATCCAGGCACTCCATCGAACGTCCTATTGTTAGCATCTCAACTGACCCACTTCTGTCAGAGCGGCGCTCAAAGCGAATTTCTGTAGACCAAGGAGGAAAGTTTTTTCCTCCATGTATAGATCAACACCGGCCACACAGTCAGTGACATTTGTCACGTGATGTTGCGTACTCTGTTGAACTGATCACATCCACACACACGAGGTACCCAATGTTAATTGTACAGTAGTTGCATAGGCCTAGTTGCTGTATATAATATATATTGATGCCTACGTAGATGTTCTATTTTCTCTATAGTTTATTGAATGATGTTTGGCGAATACTGGCGTCCGTTTGTGTTCCCATGTGATATGTGTGCAGGGAGTTGATAAATGTTTTTTCGTTCGTCGTCAGCTTCTTAGCTGGTAGGCTGCTATTTAACGAAGATAGGTCTTTCCGACAGAGTAAACGGCACTTAGGCCTACATGCATGTGCTGCCATTATCGTCATTACCACTTAATTTAACTATTAGGACTATGCAGCCTTTAAACTTTGAACTTGGTTCATTTCAAAGTAAAACTTGTTCAGTATTTTAAATTGTACAAAAACGGTAGTTCAACCGGGGCCTTGTCTAACGACACAGACGCGTTTGTCGCCCAAAACAATAGAAACAATGGCAAACGCGTTCAACAGCA
>NW_022733788.1:0-770 GCF_011630105.1 Anneissia japonica | reverse complement strand
AGTGCTAAATGGTAATTATCAGTTGTAATTAATCTGCGTTAATCTTGGTCATTAGTAGGCAATTTTATATATAAATATATTATATTATGATCCTGCTATCATACTTTCTCGTTTTGGGAATGAAATTACAAGATTGCCCGGCTGAATTAACTCATGCGCTAAAATGTCTCCACCACCAGAATGCTTTTTACTCTCGAAATACATTAGGACCGTTTCATATGACATCTTTTCATGGAAACACACTAATACATGTTCAGCATCTTCAGAAGCAGGAATTTTGAATTCTTCCTCATTTCTTGACAAGTATTTGTCCTGTCTTCTATAATACGCCTTTCTTGGTCTTTGTACGGTAAGTTTTCTGTTTTGTATATGGTGTGCTTGTCGAAGAACTCTTTCTACAACTGAAGTAAGACAACACAACATATCTTACTTTTGATGACATAGATGCTTAAGATATTGTAATAGTTATTAAGCACTTTATGATATCTATTTTAATTATAAAATAGAAGACAGATAGATATATACAGTATATACTAATTAAAGTTAATTCGTCAATACTGCTAATTTCCGATAATTCTTCAATACAAGTTTAAATGTACTCTATAGAGGTCTTTATAAACTACGGAAATAATACAATTTCAACAGAACTGTTGGTCTTAAACTACTGTAATGCACACTTAAACTGAAGATATTTCACCAAAATTGCATAATTTAAGAAAAGCTACCACAACATACAGTATATATATATAATTTTGTATCTCCACTGAGAT
>NW_022733787.1:0-1985 GCF_011630105.1 Anneissia japonica | reverse complement strand
CTTATTCAAACTGGGCGCTTATTCGCGCGAGTACGGTAATTAAATTACTGGCTGATAAGATTTTTCTCATATTCCGTCTTGATCTTATTACACAAATACGGTATAGGCCTATGTATACTTGTGACTATTTCCTCGCATCAAGAGTCTTGTTACACTAATAGTATAATCTTAGCTCAAGATTTAGATTTTGCTGACAAATTTACAATTTCATTTAGCTTCTATTTCACAAATAATGGGATATTAGTGGGTAGAGAAACAAATCGTATGTTCCAGCAAATCTAATTTATATTGCAGTTTATTTCCTTTTATTCCCACCCACTTCCCACCAAAACAAATTGAACTACAATACTGGAGTATACATCAAGTTTACACTAGCGAGCGGTCGTGACCCAAACAAAATTTGGCAGCATATGGAGCCCGGTATTTGCAGGACAATCGAAATATATTTTTATACGCGCTGTTCTTTGTTTCATTTAGCTGTCTATCATGCAAAATAGTACATTTACGAATTGACGATAAAACCCAATAACCGCTTTACCTCTATGATTTATAACAATGAGCTTCTTCTATCTACATGATGCTATACCATACCATGGGTCATGAATCACTAGGCATCAGGACGCATGCAATCCTTAAAATGTTAACATGTTTATGATAAAGTTTTTACTTCCTAGGATACTACGTTAAATTCAGCACAGCTTATTAATAAATAAGAATTAGTACCAACATTGGGAGTTATTCTTATAGTTCCAGGGGCGTAGCACTGGACAGGGGCGGACTTAGGGGGAGATAAAAAAAAGAAAAAAAGAAAGAAAAAAATGATAGCCCAGAACGCCTCAAATGTTATTTTCGGGCCTCGATCGGCCCAAATATCGCCCCTCACCCATTTGGACATCTCTGGATCCGCCCCTGCTGGACTCTGGCAGGAGGGGGGTGGGGGTGGAACTTTTATGCGAGGTACGTGGTACCGACTAAGCATGGTTTGGGGCTGTGGTAAGAACATTTATGATTAGTACGCACCTTTAGATGGCCGGAAACTACCGGTACACTCAGACTTTAATTTGAATATATTTTTTTTTTTTCATTAAAAAAAATGTAAAAAATGTAGGTGGGTGGGAGGCTTGAATCTGCCACTGCTCAAGACATTCTCTATCCAAAATAGTCATAATCACGAAAAATTGCCATGAAAAACCAGATCACATCATGAAAGCAAATTTATGCACTGACTAGATGGCCAGTAATGAAACTTTTAGTAAAATTCGTCATCAGCAGTCAAAATAAAACGCCTCATGATCGTTTATTAGGGATTTTTGGCAACCATAGAGGTTCCGTTATTAGTGAAGTAGCATAATAAAGCTTAAAAACAGTCTTTAATGAATGTAGGCTACTTTATACCTATTACAAAGCCGCTTCACAGTGACCTCAGCCTCCGACGGAACATTGTATGAGCGACGAATTACTATAAAAGCTTCCAATTTAACATTTTATTTAATTTGTTTAGAACATCCAAAATATAATATTTCATTTATTTTTCACTAATCAATTAGAAATTTAGTGACATAGTTACAAAATACTACTATTAATACTAACAATTATTTTTGACTTATATAGTGTCCCATATGGAAACAGTGCTCCAAAACAAAATACGACATGCAAAAAATGCCACAACCAAATCTTGAAAATTCCACAATCATGACAAAATTCAAATAAACATGATTTGATGATCAAGTTATACTGAATTGATAACAACTATTCAAATAAACTTGAAGAATAATAATTAAAATAAAAACTATTGTTTTATATATATATATATAATTTCGCATAATAGTCATACAGGGCTTATCCAAAGAAAAACTAAAGGGAATCTCTTCAAATGTACAATTTCTGTACAGAAATCATCAACATCATTATATATATGAGGTGAGAAAATTTGAGAAATTAGTGCCTCAGATGGCCGCAAATGACACTCTATATAGAAAAATTCA
>NW_022733786.1:0-1148 GCF_011630105.1 Anneissia japonica | reverse complement strand
TTTTCTCGCAAATCTGACAACGAAACCATATCCAAATTTCACGTTCCACTTTTGGCCCTTAGTTAGTTGTGCTTCGCACTCGCCGTTGAGGGCGGCGTTCCGGGAACCCTGCGTCTAGAGGTGATAATCAGTGATCTGTTTCTCTCTGTCCCCCTCTATTTCACTTTCTTGAAACCGCCACAGATAATGATAAATTAAATAATCACCTTTATGTTTATGAAATCAAGATGCTAACTAATGTTTTGTGTGCTTCCTATCTCCCTATTCCTGTAAATTAGGTGGTAGTATTTCGACTCACAATAGTGCAGTCGCATACTACTTGCACAAAAGTGAAATTCAAAAAGAGGAGAAAACGAAAAACCTCTTGATTGATTTTAAAAGTACTGTACATGCAAAGAGACCAAATTAATGACTGTTTTAAGTTTATCTTATTTGTTTTTCATGGTTCGAATACATCAAGAATAATCAGTAGATAATAAATAATTATTTTTATGAATGTTAGTTTACACGAAATATATAAGCCTATGCGGGCATATATATGATTACAAGGATAATTTTTAAAACTTTTTATGATGAGTATTTCAGTGGCAGATTCGAGGGGCAAAGTCGGCTAACCCTCCCTATTTTTTTTTTTCAAAATTTAAAAGTGGAGAAAAATGTAAATTATATTCCTATTGAATGTGAGAGTGCCATAAATTACGCCCAACTAGAGGTGCCACAATTATAAATTTTCTTACCTCAGCCCTAACCATGGTGTGGCTGAGGTGGCCATTCTCCATCTGTAAGTCCCTGGGTCCAGCACTATTTCAAATTCCTGGATCCGCCACTGTATTTTGAAAATGTGTGGAAATAAATGTTAATTGAATTCAAATCAATTAGATACGACTTGTAAAAGGCTATAGGTGCCAGAGCTTCCGGGAGTTTCTCCCCCTGGACCATCACCTGCCCCCAATTACGGCTTTTTTATTTTGCATTTCGTCCCCCCCCCCTAATTTCAATCACGAATCGACGCCCTTTATTAGTATATTATTAGTTTATGAATATTTTTTTGAATTTTATATACTTGATTTTAAATCTTGTTATCTGTGAAAATCGGAATCGAATAAAGTAATAAATAATATCATTGTTCATTGTAATAGATGCATTAC
>NW_022733785.1:0-872 GCF_011630105.1 Anneissia japonica | reverse complement strand
GCGAACCCCCTTAACCAGAGAACGATCCCCCGTTTCCAAAATAGTGCAATTTATTACAAAATGGGAGCATTTTTGGCACTGTTTATTTGTCACTATCGATCGTAGTCCGGTCGTAGAAATCAAAACAAAGCTGCAGCCAGCTGAATGACGTAACCAGCAACTTCAAAAAGAATATTAATGAGAGGTTTGTTGTCTAGGCTATTTGACCAATCGCGTGCTCTGGAGTTTATTTACTTTGGCACGACGTCATCACAAAAGTTTGGGCGTTCGACATTTTTCATTTCTCTGGGATCGAGGACATGCGACACGCCAAAAATAGCCTAGGAGGATGAAGCGCCGAGAAAGGATAACCGATTTTTTTGCTTCAAGGCCAGCAACGAAGAAATCACGAAATTTAAGAAGTTAGAAAATTCACCCTTGTTTTCACCACATGCTCATGATACTGCCTGGCGGCGGGACCGGTGTACTTTTTCGGGCTAGGGCTAGGCCCTAGGTCTAGCGTTGCTAGGTAGGGTAGGGTCGTAGCCTGTATGAGGCCTATATTTGCGAACGATTTTATTATTTATTTTGTAATCGAGCTAGCATAGGCCAGGGCCTAGGCTAGCTAGGCTAGCAAGGAAATATACTTGGTAATGTTTTCACGTTTCGTCAGAATTAACTGACATTCTTCATAATAATATATTTATTATTTTTTCTCAATATATCTCATTTAAACCAAGACAGCTCTTAAATTATTGTTTATTTTCACTGTGCTAAGTTTTTTTTACATGTACATTTGTAGCATTATATGTCTGTTTTTTCAATATCACTGTGCAAGTATATTTACATAAATGGTTCTGTAACTTGTAAATATAATAACATTTTTCCTTGCC
>NW_022733784.1:0-760 GCF_011630105.1 Anneissia japonica | reverse complement strand
CTTTCTTTCTCCCCTTTTCTGTTCGCACGATATCTCAAAAACTGCTACGAGGTTACGCACAATCGTTGTCAGCGAACATTTGGCTTGGTCTGGAATAGTCATGGTAAGCTTTTCAACGCGCTCAGTAATGCGTGACGTCATCTACGCGCAATTTTGCGTTTTTACATTATCGATCATATCAGTCTAACCAATTGCCATTTCGAAATCGTATTAAGTGAGCATTAACTTCGGGTTAATGTTGAATGTACTATTCCCTAAGTTGACGCGTGCAATTCACTACGCGCGCGTACTCGTGCGTCAAATTTTTAAAATGCTCAAAATCACTTTTTGACTAAATTAGAGCACGTTTTAGGCCATTTTGAGCATTTAAAATTATTTTGAAATTTTCCACTACGCGCGCTCATTTTTACGTGCGCAGCACGTACGAAAGCTAGAAATTACGTTAATTTACAAATTTTGGGTTCTTGACATTGTTTTCACAAATTTGCATTCTTTTCGGTCATCTTTTGGCCAATAGCAATACCGTACGTGCGCATCAAACATAGGTATCTTTGTGCGTATTTGTGCCGCTATACAGTGAAATTATGCTAAAATCAGGCCTACTTTTAATCAGTTATAGTTCCTTAGGTTGAAAGGTGACCCCCCATTTTCATTACATATTCTGAAAGCACATAAGTTGTAAATATGATTTTATGGATCATAATGACTGATCGGACATTGTGACGTCATCATATTGGCATCTGAATTCAAGGAAGTGAAT
>NW_022733783.1:0-574 GCF_011630105.1 Anneissia japonica | reverse complement strand
TGTTCCGAAAAATTTAAAACATTCAATGGAATAGTGTGTGTTTTAGGCTATCTCACCGTGCCTAAAAAAAAAAATTGGACTAAACTTCTTAACATTGTGACTTTTTGACCAAAAGTGCTTATCTCGCCGAGTTGAGCACTTAGTGCAAATTTTTGATTTATTTTTGCTATAATTGAGTACTGTTCCAAAAAACTTCAAAGTTTCAATAAAAAATAGTGTGTGTTTGAGGTTATCTCACCGTCATAAAGCTCTAATCGAAGACATGTACTGTTGGTGCTATTTTGTCTACGGCCATACCACGTTGAAAACACCGGTTTGCCGAAGGTAACGAACGTCGGTCCCGGTTATAGCCTAGTCCTATTTTTTTTTTTTTATAAACGAATGTAATAATTTCTAGTTGTAGTAGTAGGCCTTTATTTTTATTTAGAAACAATTTTCCAAGGTCGAGAACATGGTCAACACAAGAATTTTTTTTTTGTCCTAATGGCATTAACCACCTTCAATAGAATTTTTTTTTTTTTTCAATTCATTTTGTTTTTTAAATTGATTTAACTTAAAATTGATCTCATCAGGC
>NW_022733782.1:0-816 GCF_011630105.1 Anneissia japonica | reverse complement strand
CGTGGAAAGAAAATGATAATGAAAAAACTGAAAGAAAGGTAAGTATCAAAAATGAAATAAGAAAAAGGATGAAACAATATTTTAAAAAAAAATAGATATTAAAGGGATAGTAAAGAAAAAAGGTGCAAGGTAAAAAATTCAACCTAACTCGAAGGAAAGGGAAAGCATTTCATGGAAAGTTTCAATTGTTGGGAATATTTCTAAGAAAATTACAAATTTCTGTTAATTATTAACAGATATACACGATATAAAAAAGAAAAACATTATTAACGTGCTAGCTAAACTGTCTAGTCAATGGAGTGCCAAAATCTGCAGTTACTTAAGTGGATTGATAAATTGATTATAAAATTACAGTCGAGTTCGCCTAAGTCGAATCTAATGGGACTGGCATAAAAAGTTCGAGTTATACAGATTTCGACTTGCACATTTTCGAAAAAAAAAAATTAACATAGAACAATACTATTTGCACTCAATGCCCACAAAATCAAATTTCACGCAAAACCGAACATTTTCTTAAGTCCCAAAGTCATTCCTATTCTTCTTTTAATAAAATACTTTCCGAAAACATGAACTCCCTATTCTAAATCTCGGACGATTTGTCCAATTCAGGACGGTAACTCTCTCGAAAAACCAGACGATAGTTTAATAGATATCTTTTAACGACAAGCATACCAGACGCTGTGAAAACGAGACGCTTAGCTGTACTCGCATTGCCATGGAGATTATCTGTTGATTAATATGACACACCAGCAAACGTTTTGTTGGTTAATTATGAAGTGAAATTTACGCATTCCAATGTTTTAATAAGCGTATATT
>NW_022733781.1:0-644 GCF_011630105.1 Anneissia japonica | reverse complement strand
GTGATTCTCACTTTCTTTCAAATGTAAAGCCTTTTTAACCTACTATTTTATGCTTGCCACCTTTTTAATTTAATTTTATTTCCTTTTTTTTTATCCTCAAGGACCCCATTGGAAATATGTCGTTTCATACAACTTTCATGGGCTATCCTAGTATACCTAGTTTTCAGCATCGGATTTTATTGAATTTTAAATGTTAATCTTTTTCCTTATTTTAAAGTTTGTATTAACTTTTAAGAAACTCTTTGAATTCTTTGATTTTATTGTTGATGTTGAGGTATACTGAATAAAGTCAAGTCAAAGTTGGGTTTCTCCATCCTATATAGCTGCTCAGATAGAGGGAAGTTTGAGCGAGGTAAGTTATGTTGCAAGTTAAGTTGTAACGTTTATGTTTTCAGATGTGGGTGTTAACCCCGAGCAGTTAAAGATGGCGGAAAGTGTAAATCTGGTGGAGGTGCATGATGGGTCGTGTGTCATCTTGAGTACATTAATATTACTGTACAAAATTTATTAAATAATACAACACCACACTTTTCCTGTCTAATCCCATGTGGATTAGTAAACAATACAGTCAGGAAGTATAGGGCATAGAAACAAGCTCCCGTTGGAAGCTTATATGTCCCAATGATCTGTTTTCCGCTATACTA
>NW_022733780.1:0-772 GCF_011630105.1 Anneissia japonica | reverse complement strand
AGGCAATGTAAAAACTTGTAATTAAAAAATTGTAAAGTATATTACCAATATTCTTTTTGAATGATTCGACGTGTCAAGAGTAGCTTTAGTTCTTCATAAGGTGAGATGTCTGTATGGGGTCAGGGGCTGTTGGGCGTAAGTGTTATACATTTTTTATTCGAGTTTGTCTTTGAGTGGATTAAACATGAAGTTGAACATGTAAAAAAGACATATCTAGGTACATGAAGTTTATTATACACGACTATTTTTCTTGAAGTTTATGAAAACGTCTGCGAAAGTCTTAATAACCCAAGCGCAAGACTCGTATTGAGACTGATCGTAGGGTCAAGCATTAATGAAGATACAATCAAATTGCCTTTGTTTCCAGTCACGTCCCGATATTGATCTCAAATTGCCAACGTTCTCAACTGAACATTTTCTTTCAAATTTCAAGATTTCTGTATCGATCGTCATATACATTGAAAATTAAACGAATGAAGTGTTCGAACACAATGCTAATCTAGGTATACCACCTTTTACTTGAAACGTTTTAAGTGACGTACACAGTACAGTACAGTACAGTAGAGTACAGTGAAAATCCGAAAAGCATGATCGCGGTGAAGACATTGATTTTTATGTTGATGCTGATAATAATAATGATGATGATGATTATGATAACAATGATGATGATAAAGTTGATGAATAATGTTGGTGACGATGATGATGGGAATACTCTTCTTTTTCCTACTCTTCTTCCTCTTCTTCTTCTTCTTCTTCTTCTTCTTCTTCTTCT
>NW_022733779.1:0-912 GCF_011630105.1 Anneissia japonica | reverse complement strand
TGTTGCACCATATATTGCTAATAAGTCTACAGTAACGGCATCTGTAACGTCTGTCAATTTAACATGTACTACTACCACTACTACAATACTTACCATGTGTACATCTATAAGTTATGCTGTTACATCATCAGCTCCTGGTAGTTTGATGAACGTTCCAGTGTTTGTGCCATCAGTCAGTACAAGCTATAGTGTTATGCCAGTTACTGTTCCTGTCACTGTTTCAACTACCTGTTCAAGTACACCTAATACCTCTACTCCATCTTATATTGCAGGATTGATGAAAGGCACTTCAACCAATGTGACAGGAGTAATGGGTTCAAGCACCATGGACTCAACCAATATAACTTTTACTGCACCAAGTACTAATTTTATGAATTATATGCATGAAAATGTTAATAATCCTTTATCATTTACAGATGTATACTCAGTTGAGGATACTGTTAGAAATCATAGAATTCCACATGTTAATGTGTGTGATGCAATGTCTTCTAGTGTACCTACCACTAATATTAACTGTACAGCTTCTGCAACTTCTGAGAAAACAAAGACTGGGACTTCAATTTATGTGAATGCTCCTTCAACTTATATTCCTGTTTGTACAACATTTAATAGTGTGACATATGGTACATCTACTTGTGTTTATCAGGATAAACTACCAAAATATGACACCCACATACTACGTCAGCTTACAGATTCATTTAAGTTGCCGCCTGTTGTTGTTGAAAAGTTTGACGGAGACCCTCTTAAATTTCCTTCTTGGGAAGCAGCATTCTCCTCACTTGTGGAAACGAAGGCAGTGACATTTAATGAGAAGCTATATCTTCTAAGGCAGCATCTTGATGGTAAACCAAAGAATTTAGTAAGCAACTACTTATTACTGGGAACAGAGACTGCATACTTAAAGGCAAGGCA
>NW_022733778.1:0-1173 GCF_011630105.1 Anneissia japonica | reverse complement strand
AGAGAGGATCATTTGATGTCAACTGATGTCAAATGGCAGTAGGTGCGGCACGTAATTGTGAATGTATGTTTTCTATGGTCCCTATCACCTATCTCCTTTGATTCAACATGACCTTTCGCATACATGTGGACCGTTATATAACCATTTACCCAATGCACTTTGGTGATCCAGGCGCAAGTAGGGTCTGAAGGAATTCCTTTCATTCTGGCTAAGTGTCGTGCGAAAACCAGTTTTGATACAGCAGAAATATCTACTTAGATATATTATCAGATAATATACTATATATAACATATAAACACATAGATTTTATACATCATAATATATAGGCCTAATATGATATTATAAATATCATGATAAAGTAAGTGCAAACGATGCTATTGATTTGATGTATATCGTTAAAAATTAAATTTTTACCTTAATTCAGGCCCAAAGTCGAAGTATTCTCAAGAATGACAACATCACCAAATCACAACAAAATAAAAATAGAGCCACGGTGTTTGTGAATGCACTAGATCTATTATATCAGCTACCATGGTTGACTGACGTTTGTCACCGATTGTCGCAGCCCACATAAGTATTTCAAACATGTCGGAGGATTCGCAAACTTGTTTTATATTGTTTGTTTTCAATAGACTAAGAATTGTATTGTAAAACTATTAAAGTTGTACTATTGCTGATTGTGCAGGCTTAGTTTTATGCAAATCAGGTGTGGTTAGTATTGACGCATTTTCACGCCTACAAGAACACGGAACATACGTTATCTACAGTTGGCGGTACCGGTGGCCGTTCAGTTCATAGAGAAATATGTTCCAATTTTGTGACGTGAGGAAATACCTCTCACTATATTGACTGGCCATGGGCACCTTCGGGCTCTACAACATACGCGGGTGACCTCAGTTGGGAGTCCAGGGCAAATTTACCCAATGGAAGTGACGATGAGGAAGTTCCAAAGCATTCATAGGGGTTTAAACATTATAATCCCGTGATTACGTATAATTTCGACAACATAAGAGACATGTTTAGCAAATATACCACCACTAACAAATTACTGGGTACAGATAACTCCCTTTATATGGGTTTGAAGGGCTTTGGATATTCGTCTCTAATTTGGCCCCTTTACATCTGTCCGTGGTTTGATTGTATCTGTGATATACCAAATATGCCCGATACGAT
>NW_022733777.1:0-599 GCF_011630105.1 Anneissia japonica | reverse complement strand
ACTTAGAAAAAATGTCTGAAATCTGGACTTAGAAAAATTTTCGAAAAAGCTGGACTTAGAAAAAATGTCTGAAAGCTGGACTTAGAAAAATTTTCGAAAAAGCTGGACTTAGAAAAAATTTCTGAAAGCTGGACTTAGAAAAATTTTCGAAAATCTGGACTTAGAAAAATTTTCGAGATTTCTGGACTTAGAAAAAATTTCTGAAAACTGGACTTAGAAAAATTTTCGAAAAAGCTGGACTTAGAACAAATTTCTGAAAGCTGGACTTAGAAAAAAATTCGACTTTTCTGGACTTAGAAAAATTTTCGAGATTTCTGGACTGAGAAAAAATTTCGACTTTTCTGGACTTAGAAAAAAATTTCGAGATTTCTGGACTTAGAAAAAATTTTCGAAAAATCTGGACTTAGAAAAAATTTTCGAAAATCTGGACTTAGAAAATATTTTCGACTTTTCTGGACTTAACAGACGAACGTCTATTACGCGGACGAGTCCGCGATTTTCAGACGGACGTCGAGTACACGGACGCCTCCTCGCATCTCCTACCGACGTCGAGTACGCGGACGCATCCGCGAATCCCAGAAAAACGTCGAGTACACGGA
>NW_022733776.1:0-814 GCF_011630105.1 Anneissia japonica | reverse complement strand
TTATAATGCCTCCATAGAAAGTACTGGTATGTTGGCAGGTAGCACATACTGCAGCTCAGGACTGGCGATCTGATAATGGATATTGAATTTTAAGTTTTCGTGTCCATCTTCGCCAATACTTACAGTAGCTCCATTATTAACGGCCTATGGATGCGATGTTTTTTTTTGTTTTTTTTTTTTACTCCTGACAAAAACACAACATAAAGAAGAAATAAAGAAAATGTTTAACTTTACAATTAAGATCGACAATATATAGTAGGCTGCACAAAGATGTAGGCCTATACTGATATTAAATAAGGAAGTGGATATATTTACATCGTCGTAATCAAAACAGTAAACGATATATTTACGTAGATGAAACGACACATGCGCAGTCATACTTAACAACTAGCATTTTCAGCACTCGATATTAGCGTGGCCTTCCAGGCCGCGGTGATTCCCCCAAGTTTGGCATGGCACTAATTAATTTATAATTTTGTTTTTTATTTTTTTATTAAACGTAATTTAACTTTCTACAATAGCACAGTATGTAGTTTAATCACTAAATAAATTATTACGGTAAATCAAGTGTTAAATTTTCAAATAAAAGTGATACTGTATTATGAGCTGAAAATGTTATGTTCATCTTACTCAATCATTTGTTGAGTTCTGTATCCATACTTCGTAGACACATGCACATCATTGCCCGTTGTCTTATAAACGCTGATACACTGATACACTGATACGCTGATACACTGGGACGTTGATAAGCTGAGACAAAGATGACGTCATTGAAATTCACTGCAAAGTCATATGCACTGAGTGGAATCGAAAG
>NW_022733775.1:0-506 GCF_011630105.1 Anneissia japonica | reverse complement strand
CGGATTAATAAATGTATATTCAGCACTTTTGTGCTCATCTAATAATAAAATAATATATATAATTGACATCAGTGACAGACTTATGTAAATGCATCAGGAGCATATAGGCCTACTTCAATAGATCTGGTTGTATATGCGTCTCCGAAAAATGTAATACTGTAGTACAAGTAATTCGTAGGCTACTATCCTCTTATTAGCAATGGAGAAACGAAGCGAATACTGTATGTGCATTAACCACATTTTGCAAAGTACCTAGTTAATATTTTTTTAATTTTTAATTTTTTCTTTCATATTCATAATTTATAACATAGCCTGTGACCTATAAGCCATGGATTTTTTTGTGTCCCGCTCGTGGGGCACAGCCGCTATATTGGCGACACTACTGCAGGTTCATGAATAATTAAGTAGCAATAGACTGAGTAAGAGTAATTATTGTAAGAGTAAAGCCTGGTTTCCTGTCGACGTAAAGGTCAGAATTTCTTACGTTTCATACGTTTCTTACGATT
>NW_022733774.1:0-536 GCF_011630105.1 Anneissia japonica | reverse complement strand
ATTTTTTATTTTGGTGACGTCATCATTGTCAAAAAGAATGCTTTTTTGGAGCCTTCTCATCTTTCTTTCTTGAAAGATGTAAACACATTGAAAATAGAGGGCGGCAGACTGTATTTCAACACTAGTTCGTATACTGTAAAGGCAAAATTCGTGTGGTATTACCAACCAACAGAGGGTTTTAAATTCAACTTGACAAGGTTTAAATTCATGTGCCATTACCGTCGTCAGGCACGTCGTATAAGGTATTCGTACTTGTGCGTTAAAATTTTAAAATTGTTAATATCACTTTTCAGATAATTTTAAAGCACGTTTCAGGTAATTTTGAATATTCAAAGCTTTCCAAAATTGACGCGCCGTACGCTCATTTCCACGCCCACAGCACGTACTGAAGCTGGAAATTACGTTTCGGTTACATGTGTTGGGTTTGTGACACTGTATTAATACTACCGTGCGCACGGACGTTAAGACGTGTGTGTACACATTCGTAAGTCCTTAAAATGCTCAAAATTACTCTTTTCCTTTAAAATTTCTTTTAA
>NW_022733772.1:0-1398 GCF_011630105.1 Anneissia japonica | reverse complement strand
AATAATGACATCTTATAATAGGGTCAGTGACTTGTGATGTCATCAAGTGTGATGTCATAGTCTGTCAATGCCCTATTTGCTTTTAAAGTTTATTTTTGAGGAAGCTCTCTGTAAACTCAATCACTTGTATACGACCTCCCATTATAAGGTTCAACTCTTTATTGTGTGTGTAGCATTAACTAGAATATAATTTGCCAATCTATTTTATTCTCTACTGATGGTAGACATTCTGTTGCCATTTTATTTTGGTTATGTACAGTCAATTGACTCTAGAGAATGATATATTAGGTAAGTGTACTTAGTCGAACATTTTATAATTTTATTTATCTCCAAAGTAAAGGGTCTGGTAGGAAAAAGAAAATATATCCCTATACAACACAAGATGCCTCCAAATTGGTGGTTTATAGGCTGTTTTCCCTTTAAAGTACATGGATTTCAACTTGTGCATAATGAGCTCTGGGTGTAATCTGTAACATAGATTTTTTTTTTGATAAGGATAATGTATATCAATTAGATTTTAAAATACTAGGTGTTAATGAGGTGATACTTATTGGATACCTGTCATCAGGTGAACTATGCTATCTTCAAGGGAATCATGGGAATAGTTGCAAATTGGTTACCATAGTTCATCAGTCAGCTGTTGAGAAAGAAGTAGTAACATTTATATCTATACCATAAAAGCCTTATCTAGACTATCAAATTTTCTTTGACAAAAAAACTGTTGTATGTCCATATATAGTCATGATGTGCCTATATATAGTCATGATGTGCCTATATATGGTCATGATGTGATGTCATCATGACCATATTTAGGCATGTCACATGTTTTTGTCAAATAAAATTTGATAGTGTTGACAGGACATTATACTGTAGATGCAATGGATTTAAATACATAGTAAAGCTGTAGCTTGGTGGTTAAGTGCTTGTTTTCCAAATTCATGGTTCTGTATTCAAATGCTTTTGAAAACCAAAATTGTTTCTGGCATCTTATGATAGTTGATTTACAGTATAGTATATGTCACAATTTCATTCATGTTATTTTGACATTCATATATTTGTTTTAATTGCAAGAATTTATTGGCTGGACTTCTTTCTTATCTTTCATACTTTGTGGATTTATGGTTATGATGACTTAATTCTATTGTTTACTTGTTAATGTCTGTTTTTCTTATTTTTAATGCTTTTTATTTGTCTTTCCATATGTTTTTTGTTTATTGTATTTTGATGGTAAGCTCACAGGTTTGCCCTCTGGAATTGATGTACCGCAATAAATAAATAGCTCTACTCCGAAAATCTCATTTAGTACCCATGATCAGCTTTTAGGCCTACTGTACCTATGAAATGTAATTAAGATCGATAGAAATACACTATGAAATATACACTTCTTTAATCGTATAG
>NW_022733771.1:0-864 GCF_011630105.1 Anneissia japonica | reverse complement strand
AGGCCTAGGTAGTAGTATGCTTAGCCTGTAGCAGGGCCTTGGCCAGGGCCTATAGGCCTAGGCTAGTAGTAGTAGTAGTAGTAGTAGAAGCCCTAGGCCTAGCCTAGGCCTAAGCCTAGGCTAGGTAGGGGTCCTAGGCCTAGGTCAGGCCATCTACTTGGATGAGCCTTTGGGTCAGCTGGCATCCTTCTCAACAAGAACTAGGCCTATATACAGTACCTGGAAATATCATGCCGAGTCTGTCTGGTATTAGATTATACTTTCATAAGTACAAAATTGTATAGGCCTAGGTTAGCCCTGGCTGGCCCTAGGCTATCCACCGCATCGTCGTGCTGTCATCGTCGACGACGTTCATCGCTTCACAATGACCCGATGTGCCGAAGGTCATCTAGCCTGCCTCAACCATTTATATGTTCTAGAGTTGAGGGCTAAAGAGTAGAGACAGTGTTAACATGTTCTATGGGACGCCACTGTCACCCTTTACAGAGCCAAAACTTCCAGGAGTTTTGGCTCTGTAGAGCGAGACAGCTGGTGTATCGGGTGGTTTGACTATATCCATTTTGGCTGGAATCAAGCATGTTAAAGAATGAGTAACAAAATGACAAAAAATATATATTAAAAGCAGTTGTGGTATAAACTTTAAAATTTAGCACTGTGTTTCACTATACCCATTTTGGCTAGAGTCAAGCATGGTAAAAGAATGAACAACAAAATCACAAAAAAATAACAACTAAAAACAATGGTGGTATAAAGCAGTTTACTGGAGTGAAACATGTAAAAGAAGGAGTAACAAAATCACAAAAAAAAAATGTTGTATAAAACAGTTTAGCACTGTGCTTGACTATATCCATTTAGGCTAGAATC
>NW_022733770.1:0-1587 GCF_011630105.1 Anneissia japonica | reverse complement strand
TATTAAAGTCAGTTGTTATGTCATCACTTCCATTTGCACTGAATTTTCCTATTTCCGACTGATCACTATATCAGTATATTACCTCAAATTTGTTGCGTCTCATGTGCAAAAAAGCTGGGGTGATTTTACTATAGTACGCCGATATTTTGTTGCTAGGCCCAGCTATGAACGCACACAGCAAACCAAACAAATCTCACTCTATGGCACTGGTTAACACAAATGAAGCCTAGACCCTCCTAGGCATACTTAAAAAAGTAAAGCAACGCTGAAATAATTCATAATAATGTTCACAATACATTATAATCTATTAAATAAATGTCTACTAGGAGGTTAGGTCTGGCTAATAACCCTTAAAATAAATTTAACCACAATCATTTTATTCATCTTTTTATTACGAAGAGCTGCGAAGAGCTTTGTGCGAAACGTGTCAGTGCGCATATAACTAACAAATCATTCTAATATGCTCAGCTAATGCACACACGTGGTAATCACTGAGCAGCCAATCATGGTTCATATAGCAACCAGCACTGATGGATTTTTGGTAAAAGGCCTATAGTGTACAATGCAAGTGTGGTCACAACACCAAGACGTGGACCCTTTGTTTTCAACCAGATGTTTCTTTTCTATTGTCTACCATTTTGACTTTTTTGTTGTACATGCCAGTTCTTTTTTATTATTTTATTTTATTATATATAATATTTATTATTCTGTTTTAATTCACAATATTTATTATTTTGTTACCATTTAGATCTAACCAAATTGTTTTTTTTGTAATTATATCGTTTTCATTGTTTTTAATTATTATCTTCCGATTATCTGACTACATTTATTTTATCATATAATTTGTTCTTTTTTTACCTGTTTTTTTTTCCCTTTTTTTCTTTTTATCTTATGACTTAATTTTTTTTTTATGCTAAATTTTTCTTAATGAGAAGGTTCATATTTATGCATATATTTAATTCTTATTTTAACTTCTATTGGCTTTTGCAATAATCTGCATAATATATTTTAGTTATATTTATTTTACGTAGTAATCTTTGCATTAATGTTATATTTTTCTATTCTAATTACCGATTTAAACTTAGTTAAGACGTATCCTGTAATTTGTTTTGTTACATGTTGAGGGTCCCAAATGATCAACTTCTGTTTGATGGGTCACTCTCATTAAATATGGTTCAAATAAAATTAAAATAAAAAATAAAAGTGGTCATTACGTCTGAATTACTTGATAATCTTAATGGTTTAGAATAGGCTTTCTGGAATAGGCATTTTAAAACCTAATAATTTACTATCAACAAATGCACTAAAAACATAAAAGCTTGCATTGTATTAGTTATCGTACACATATTAAAAATTAAGATACAGTATCATAATAACTATGTTAGAAATTTGTGTCAATGGTTTGTCAGTGGAGACAATGGATCCGATTGACCGTATTGTGGGTCACTGATAGCAACGGAATAATATCATGTGGTACCAACATAATACATGACTGCCCTTTTTTGCACCCTTTTCCCCCAGTTATTAAATATTCTAAAATCTCATTCACCATTCCCCAGTTTTTCGTCAACTTCTTTCCGTCTTCAG
>NW_022733769.1:0-1057 GCF_011630105.1 Anneissia japonica | reverse complement strand
GCATACTGTATATGTACCTTTGATGATTTATATTATATATAGGCCTACATATATTATATATATATATGCCTATATATATATTTAGATATACATTACATATATGTATTCATTTGAATATACTGTACTGTATATAATATATAATAGACTACAAACCAGTATTGTCATTTTTATGTTATTGTTCATACCGTTATTTTCATTAGTTTTATGTGCCTTTCTTATTGATATTGATATTATTTTAATTTATTAATGCTGCTTTTATTATTGTAAAGGACAAATGTAAAACAAACACAACGATTTAAAAATGTTGGCTTTGCATTCAAATTTCTTTTGGTAATTATTTATATATTCTATCCAGTAAATTAGGGCCGAGTTGACTACTCTGGGCCGACTTGACTTGGGACTGAATTGAATTGGGACCGAGTTAAATTGGGGCCGAGTTAACATGGGACCGAGTTGACCTCTTTCCCTTATAAAAATATGTGTTCCCTAAAAAAAAAAGTGGCCTTCTTGCATGAATAATTATGCCTACAGTACAATGAGAGATAGAGATCCGCCATAAGCACGGTATAGAATCATGGAGGTTATTATCGTTACCTGTAAATACCCGAAGGCTGATAGCTAAACTTATATATAAATATAGGCCTAATCATCTTTTTTAATGTGATACCTATTACCTTTCAATAATATAAATCTGATAATTTTATTTATGTTGCTTGGAGTTTCATTTTTGATTTTGCATTGATGCTCCAATACCATGATGAAATTGCATAGTTCATTAACAAACCGCAGCGCCACGATGACAATTTTGCGCACTGAAAGAATCAGACCAAGCCTTCTACATTCCCTATAAGCAAACTTTAAACGACCAGTGACTGTTCTTTAAAGGCACTATCAAGTCTCCACTCTGTGTGCTTCAAACAAGCATAAGCGCGTTTTAGGGGTTACCCCACTCAGATCTAAAATTAAACCCTGTAAACAGAAATATTAAAAAAAAAAAAAACTCTCAAGTTTGGTATTCTTATTAGCTCTGCTAAATTTAACACAGCAGCCCAGAGGA
>NW_022733768.1:0-655 GCF_011630105.1 Anneissia japonica | reverse complement strand
ATATAATTCATCTTGCTTACCGGCTTAACTTGACAAAAATTATAGATTATTATGCGAGTTGAACTGTTATTTGCACCTAAAAAACATTAATATTTTTTCATCAGTATTCCTATACTTCTTTTTGTTTTCTTTAATTTGATTTAACTTCCTTAATCTCTGCTTTATTATCTTTTTGTTTTCATTTTTTTTTCATTTGTGTTTCTGTTATTACCTGCCCTCTTTGGCAATTCCAAAAATATTACATAATCCTTGCAGGGATGTATCTATTGAAAACTGAGGGTGGGTGCTACAATTCTTAGGGTGAGTTGAACATGCGCGTACTTTGGCACCAACCGAGCGAGGGTAGAAGGACTGGATGGGGGACGGGTCTCAGGGGGTGCAGGGCGAAACCCCTGAAACACTGGGATTCTTGCTGTTTAGAGAGCCAAAATGATCGACTTGAATAAGCAACTTAATCAATTAATGGATATATAAGGCGCATAATACAGCAGTCTCTATGCGCCAATAAAAAAAAAGACCAATAAAACTTTAATAACAATTAACCTACTTAGGTTTGAAGGCTTATGAAAATATATGCGTACCTAATTTTATTCTAAAAGACACAAATACTAGCCTATGTGACATTAACTGCTGTTTTTTGGTTCTTTGGTTAAGA
>NW_022733767.1:476-1210 GCF_011630105.1 Anneissia japonica | reverse complement strand
TGTTATTGTCAGAATCTTTCTTTCTTTTTTCTTTTTCTTCTTTCTTTCTCCCCAATTTTGTGACCTCAATATCTCAAGATTGCTTTAACCAATCAACATGATATTTTCAACAATCATTAGTCTTGGGGTGGAATCGATACAATAAGCTTTTCAGCGTGATCAGTCACGCGTGACGTCATCTACGCGCAATTTTGCGTTTTACGTAGCAAAATGTTTGATTGGTCATAAATTCATAACCGTAAAAAATTTTTCATTGAAACCTGACACAAGTAATTTTCATGTCAAGTACTATCCATATGTACAGTGTTGTCCGAATTGCAGCTCATTACGCGCACGTACGCGTGCGCTAAATATTAAATTTGCTCAAAATCACGTTTTGACTAAATTTGTGTACGTTTCAGGTGATTCTGAGCATTTCAACTTTTTGACAAATTTTTGGCTCGCGCGCGCATTTTTGCGCGCGCAGCGCGTGCAGATGACTCAAATTTCAATTTTTGACATATTTTAAGTTTCTTACACTGTAATGACATATTTGCATTTTTTTCAGTAATTTTACGTCTAATAATAGTGCAGTACGCGCACATCTAAGATACGTGTGCATTTGTACGTTTTTGTCAATTTTCAGTCAAAATGAGTCAAAATTGTACCTTTTTTTAATCAGTTATAGTTCCTCAGGATGAAAGGTGACCCCCAATTTTTATTACTTTTTCTGAAAGTACATGAGTTGTAAATAT
>NW_022733767.1:0-409 GCF_011630105.1 Anneissia japonica | reverse complement strand
AAGTGAATTATAGCTATGACGTCATTTTTGAAAATACGCATTTGAGCGTATCTCGCTTATCCTTGATCGATCGTCTTCCAACTTTGAGTATGTTATAGCTGAGACAATTCTCTTTCATATATTTGATTTCTTTTACATTTTGATGACGTCATCATGGTCAAAAAAATTGTTTTTTCTGACCCACTCATTTCTCTTTCTTCAAAACGTTGATGAGCCCATATAATCTTAACCATTCGTCATTTCTAAATCATATTAGGTGAGCATAAGCTTTAAGGCAAGGTTGAATGGTATGTACCTTAATTTTTCCGTTCGCGCTCTTTAGCGTGCACGTACGCGTGCGTCAGCATTTATATATGCATAAAACCATGAATTTTTTAATCAGTTATAGCTCCTTAGGATGAAAGGTGAC
>NW_022733766.1:9465-10097 GCF_011630105.1 Anneissia japonica | reverse complement strand
AGTACCACTATAACGCGCACGTGGAATCTCGAACAGGAGAACGACCTTTTTTCTTTCTTCCGCCCGGGCCCCCAACGAACTTTTGCGTCAATAGAGGGAGACATTTAGTAAAACTTATATGGCTTATTCGACTGGTTCATTTCGTTGAGTACGAATTTTCGTTGAGTATTATTTTCATTCGACTGTTTTGTAAAATAGACTTCGTTGACAACGAAAATTAACCTAACCAGAATGCGTTAATCAGCGTTAACTTATGCATTGGACCAAAACAAATATGGCCGATTGGTCAGTTTAGCAACAAAATTTGCGTTAATATACTTTAGATGAATAAAAAGTATAGCCGCGTTAGTCTGTACAGTATAGAAAGTATAAAGTAAGAAACAGCAGCACTTTTGAGACTAACAATATATAATTTATTCTCTAGCTTTCGTCCACACAGTGGACTTCATCAGGAGACTGTACAAATGGGATAAGAAACAACTATAATATACAACTGAAATAATGGGGGCGGTCCTAAATCAACAAAGAATGGTGTACAAAGCAAGTACAAGTCTGCCGAAATAAGCAATCTAAATAAACAGTATTAAAAGAACAAAAGATCAATGATAAGAAACTGTGGGAAATAGCATACA
>NW_022733766.1:8608-9456 GCF_011630105.1 Anneissia japonica | reverse complement strand
TGGGAAATAGCATACAAAATATGTCTATGTCAAAGTCAATGATAAAAACAGTAAATAGGCAGTAAATACAGTAAGGTAACTATGAGACAAAAATATAGTTAATAATAAGGCAGCTATAGAAATATAAAAATATACTTACAATGATGAGAAATAATTATTGACGGTAATGTGCGAGGAATCCTCGATCAATGTTAAGGCCTAGTTCTATACAGTCTAATTGTGTAATTATTTTCTGTTCAGCTATTTCTCGTTCTAAACTATTTTTGAAAAATTCTTTCTTAACTACTTGCACTTTCATATTCTTAATTGAGTGGCCAGAAGATGCAAAATGATTGCTACAGGTTTTTGGGTGAGTTTGTGTTTGATGTCATGTTTATGACCATTAATCCGTTGTCTTAGTGTTTGTCCAGTTTGTCCGATGTAGAGAGCATTAGGGCAAATATTGCACGATATAGCATATATAAGGTTGGATGACATGCAGTTATAAGTGCCTTTTATGTTGAAATGATTATTGTTAGGTCCTTTTACAATGTTACTGGATTTGATATGTGGACAAAGTTTGCATGTCCTAGTATTGCAAGGGAATGTGCCATTGTCGCTGTTAGTGGGAAGTTTACTTTTAACTAAATGTTGTTTCAGATTAGGGGGCTGTTTAAGGCAATGAAAGGTTTGTCCTTAAAAATATCATTGAGGGCTTCATCATGTAGGACGGGTTGTAGATCATCTATGATGCGCTTGATGATGCGCTTGATGATTATAATCATTTAACAGAACTAGCTAACCCGTCCTACATGATGAAGCCCTCAATGATATTTTTAAGGACAAACCTTTCATTGCCTTAAACAGCC
>NW_022733766.1:0-7785 GCF_011630105.1 Anneissia japonica | reverse complement strand
CTGTTTATTTAGATTGCTTATTTCGGCAGACTTGTACTTGCTTTGTACACCATTCTTTGTTGTTTTAGGACCGCCCCCATTATTTCAGTTGTATATTATAGTTGTTTCTTATCCCATTTGTACAGTCTTCTGATGAAGTCCACTGTGTGGACGAAAGCTAGAGAATAAATTATATATTGTTAGTCTCAAAAGTGCTGCTGTTTCTTACTTTATACTTTCTATAATTTAGATTAAATTTCAGAAAATGAAAATAACAATAATTTACCCACCACATTGAATTCAAAAAATGGATGAAAACACCTTTTTTACGAAAAACCCATACTGCATACTACAATCCAAAGCAGCCTTGATTACGCAGTGTGTATTGCGGTATTATGCAGCCATTTTGTTTTGTCGGGTATTTACCAGTTCTATTCGACTGGTCGTCTTCGTTAAACCCCCATTCCTACCGGCAAGATTTCTTGTTATTCATCATAATAACGTTTTCTTCTTAGAATTGATGATCTATTTTTGATCTACTATATAGTCCCTTTATGAGGCTTGCATTTCTATTTCTACTGATTTTTAAATATGTTAACAGTGAAGATTTATAAATGTAATACGAAATTGCTAATTTAACTGAATTTAGAGATTCCTAAACATGAAAAAAAAAAAATGTAAAATAAGACTGAAATTTAATTTTTTTTTTTTCAAATTATTTTGTGTGTGTGTGTGTGTGTGTTCCTCCACACAAAAAATAAATGCGGATGGATTTTTCATGTTTTATTTTGCGATAGGTCTGCGAAGAAATATAGTAGGCGCCGAAAACATTAGCCTATCCAATACTGCTAGGCGCGCTAGGCCTATCTCGATTTAGTTTCTGTTATCACACATAAAAACGGCCGACATTATATTTTCCGTTGAGCATAGTATTGACACTTGTTAAGTATAATATTTCATAGGAATTATTTTAAATCTGTTTAAAAAGTGATTCTGACCGAGATTTTGAAAATTAAACAAATATCTCAGGCCTACTTATTGAAATGTTGCCGGGAATGGGGCTTTTTAAGTAGGAGTTTACCAGTACTGCTGCGCATGTGGACGTGGTTTAACGAAGAACCACCATTCGAATACGGCCATTAATTTGGCGGGTCACTTACCAAATTTAATAAAATAGAATAAGTTAATGGACTATTATTCTCTTGACTTAAGTATTTACTTGGAAATTGATAATTAAATAATGAGATATTAAGAAATTATAAACAAAAGTGAATTATTACTTATTTTCTTTTTTAAGTCATTGAGTATAGTTTTACTTGACTTTCGTGTCACCCAGTTTTTTGTTTCTTTTTTTGTTTTGTTTCTCTTTTGTTCTATGTTTACCATGTTTCGTCAATAGTGTTCAAGCAATTAATTATACATGTTAAACTAGCGCACCGAGAACATTGCTCATGAAAATGAAAAAAAAAGGACATTGCGTTATTAATGCAGAAAATAGTTACCAAACAACGTTATAGATAAATGAAGTTCATGTTCAAGTTATTGTCATATA
The DNA here is from genome assembly GCF_011630105.1 of Anneissia japonica. Lineage (NCBI taxonomy): Eukaryota > Metazoa > Echinodermata > Crinoidea > Comatulida > Comatulidae > Anneissia > Anneissia japonica. Next base: position 6,254 of record NW_022733766.1, on the reverse strand, counting down.
CAAAGTAAATGAAATTTGTTTTTGCAAGGTTCATAATAAAAACAATGACATACTAAAATACAATACAAAGGATACAATATAAAATAAGTTAACCTATGCGAAAATGACATAAAACAATATAAAAACCGATAAACATTGCAAAAATTGCAATATAGTCGAGTAAAAATATATAAAAGTGCAATACACTTACATACTAGGATAAAATACAAAATATCTCAAGTTACAGTATCTTTTAAATTGCTTATTGTATTACCTGATTGCACACGGAAAAAATGATTTTTTATAATGCTCAGTGTTCTTAATTGATGAAATAATTCTACCCAATTTACTGAATTTAATATGACTAAACAGATGATGGGACTTGTCATTAATTATACATTTTGTTTTTTCTCTATAGCCTTATCACAGATGTCACAGATAGACGGAATGTCTGTGCCTAGTACTTTCCTAGCCATAGTAATAATCCTCTATAATTTATTTGCATTATTTTTAGATAAACTATTTAGCTATACAATACAACAAACGGTTATTATGGACTGTATCATAGCCTGGTGAAATAGGAACAATGTATCCTTCTTAAAAAAGTACATTCGTTGGTTTGCTTTCGCATATAAAGTTTCCCGGTGTTAGCATTCCATGTTAGTTTTTCGTCTATCCTTGGTCTATCTAAACACCTAAGTATTTATGTTCACTAGTGGTGCAGACGTTTTGATTTTTCGAAAGTCGAATACAATTTCCTTAGTTTTTTTCAATGTATGTTGCAAGTATTTTTTAAATACTTCTATAATATTTTTTTATATTTTTTTTTTTTGGGATTAATCATAGGTAAAGCAACCCCCACAGCCGACTAACGACCCTTAAACTAATGACACGTCCCGCATAAATTAATCACCCAGGTAATTTTAAAGATGCCTCCAATTCGGCGGGTTTTTGGCCCTAATATCAACACTAAAAATGTTTCTCGGCCCTTCAAACAAATTAAGTATTTTTAAGGATTTAGCCTACACTTTCAAATCAAAAGATGCAAACAAGATTATTATTATTGTTATTATTATTATTATTATTATTATTATTATTATTATTATTATTATTATTATTATTATTATTATTATTATTATTATTATTATTTTTATTATTATTATTATTATATTACTATTCATTTATTTACTTAGTTATATTATTTCATTATTTATTTATATATTTACTTATTTATTTATTTATTTACTAATTTATTTATTTATTCATTATTTTTTAATAATATACCTGTAGGCCTACACCAATTTCCCTTTATTAATGCAGACATAGTTACCAATCAACGTTATAGATAAATGAATGTATGTTATTTTTTTTTTTTGTATTTTTTAATACTCCTATGATTTTTTTTTATTGGGATTAATTATATTTAAAGCGACCCCCACAGCTGACAAACGACCTTTAAACTAATGACACGTCCCTCATAAATTAATCACCCAGATAATTTTAAAGATGTTTCCAATTCGGCGGATCTTTGGCCCCTGAGATCAACACTAAAAATATTTCAGCCCTTCAAATAAATTACTACGGCATTAGTATTTCAAAGAATTAGCATATGCATTCAAAAAAAGCAAACATGATTATAGAGACTGTTTCATTATTATTATTGTTGTTGTTGTTTTTATAATAATAATAATAATAATAATAATAATAATAATAATAATAATAATAATTATTATTATTATTATTATTATTATTATCATTATTATTATTATTAATAATAGGCCTATTATTATTATTATTATTTATTTACTTTAGTTATATTATTTATTTATTTTACTTATTACTTGCTTCTTACTTGCTTACTTACTTACTTACTTACTTACTTACTTACATACTTACTTACTTACTTACTTACTTACTTACATACATAATTACTTACTTACTTACTTATTTTTTTTTAATTATCTTTTTAATATTATATACCTGTAGGCCAATACCAATTTCCCTTTATTATAACCGAACTTTTAGCGGATTTTAATTTTCGAGGATTGAGAGTATAATTTTCTTCATCACGAATTGACGAAGAGGGCGGTTTGCATTGTTGTGATTTTTTGCGGTATTTATAAAACTTTTAGTATCATTAAACTTAACCTAATGTAGGCCCTAGGTTTCCCAGTTTTTTTTATGTTATTAAAAGTAATCCTTGTAACTGAAGTCAGAGTAGGTATAGGCCTAGCCTAGTGGTTGTGATTGTATGTTTCAGCCTGTAAATACCCTGACCACCGACCTAGGCCTAGACCTAGGCCTAGCTAGATTATAGGCCTAGGCCTTTCCTAGTAGTAGTACTAGGCATAGCCTAGGCCCTAGGCCCCTTTAGAATTACTACTTCTAGGGTCTAGGCTAGGCTATTCGAAAGGATCTAGCCTAGGCCTGCTATGCTAGCCCGAGGCCTACAGCCCTACTTGTAGTACTACTCTAAGGCCTAGACATAGGCCTAGGCCCTAACTCTAAGGCCTAGGCCTACTACCTAGAGGAAGATAGCCTAGTAAGCCTGCCTACTAGGCTAGGGGCCTAGGCCTAGCTAGCTAGCATTTTGAGGGTATATGATATTAACGGTTCGGCTGTGAACAAGTTCGGCCGCGATATATTTGTATGAAACGCCAAGTAGGCGCAAAGCTGTGTATTAAACACAGCCTAACTCGGGGGTCCTAAGTTGGAAAAAAATCTCATCCGGCAGATTTGGTTAAATTAGATTTGTTAACGTTAATTTTATTTTGCTGCACATGGGGATACCCATCGGCACTGATTCCTGTGAGAGAATTGAATGAAGTAGTAAAATTTTAATGTATGCAGATATTATGAATTTGTGATCGGAGATTTTCGCTTGCGTGACCCCCCCCCGATTTAGGGGAGACCCCTTGCCTTCCTGGATACTTTGAACTCCTGCTGATACCATTCTCCCTTTGCTATTAGCATACCAACGTGTGTACCAACACCACAATAGCTTAACAACAAAAATATTAATTTAAAATTCAGAGGAATTATCTAAATTTTCAGGTTATATTACGGTACTTCAAACGGACATGAGAATGGTCCAACATGTTACGTTGTGGAAGCAGGCTTCGCAAGTTAATGGTTTGTTCCAGCTATTTCATAGTTTGAAAAAAGACTGCATTTTGAATCAACTTAAACAAAATTTGCTATCACTGCCAAACTGCACATTTACAAACATCAGAAATGTACATAGACAGTCAAAGATTCCTCAGGTAATTCAGTTTCATATTTATGCTTTTTCATTGCATTAATTAAATGATTAAATTGCCACAAATTAATAGTTTGTACTGTACAAATAAATTTGTCTTATTGTTTCAATTTCAAAAAATGTAGTAAAATATTTATCAAAAGACAATAACTTGCCTTTGATTTGTTTACAGTGACATATATGTGTGCAATTTCAAGTGCTCCTAACTACCAAGCCACAATAGCTTATATAAAAGATACTTAATCAGTATTATAAGTCAATCGTGACGTCATCACTGTAACTTCCAATGTTATTTGCCTATTCCCCAGCGTCCACTAATTTTTCTATTAGTGGACACTTGGCTTGATTTTTTTTAGGTTTGTGTGCAAAAAAATTTCCTCATTATTTTGTCACAGCGAATAAGTTGCGCACCGCGATAAAAATTGAATTGTATTGAAAATTACTTTCGTAAAACAAGCTTAATTAGAACCAGAAGAAAGTTACTTCAAATTAATTATTAAGTATGAACAATTAAGGAATTCATAGAATCAATGGACCCTCATAAACACTACAGACTGAACGTTTAATAGGAATATTCTAGACCTATTTTAAAGACTCAAGGAACAAATTTAGATGTAGGCCTACCGCCAGGCAGGAGGCCGCCTGAGCCGCCTCCTACTACTACAGGCCGTAGCCTAGCCTAATTATGAAATCATCGCATGATTTTACCTGTCTGCATACACCGACCAAAAAGGACGTCAGTGACTGTATTCTCTCTCGAATGCTGAAATGTTATTTCTTTGACGAAAGTCTATCAAAATAGCATTACAAACAAGTTCTTTCTAACACAATAGTTATTCATCGTATCCGTAATGTACTGCTGATGTGTAGTTAATTAAACCATTAAACGCGTATTGGAGCAAAAATCAGCATAGGCACAGCTAAATGTAAATACGCACACGTATACTGATCATATCACTATAGCAACCGATGACTGCTACAACAGTTGGTTATAAAAAACTAAAATTAAATGACGGCGATTGACTTATAAAGCAATTAGTAGAGCATGCATTGTACACTAAATGGAAAATTATTATACTTGGGTTAGATTTAATGCATTCAAAAATTTTTTCAAGCATTAAATCTGACCTTCGTATAATAATTTTCCTATAGTGTACTATGCGGAGCTCTGCTAATTGCTTATTATTTCATTTCAGGGTCTGGTATATTTATCAACATCAAATGACGTTTTTTCAAATCTAGCATTTGAAGACTGGTAAGTTCATTATTTAAGATTTTGAAAAGTGAAGTTTTGTCTTTGCAGTCTTCAATTCATTATTTGGAGTTTCAATTAGGCTAGCAATATTACTGTAGAGAAGTAGTGAGAAGATTAGCATGCACACAAACTCTTGGAAGCAGTGCTTCTAAACTAGTATTTAATTTGCTATTCTCTTGAATCACAGCTAGGTGGTATTGAAAATATAATATTATATTAAACGTAGACATTCCAACGAAGTGTAACAATCGACTTGAAAAATGAACAAGGTAATTTCATATATTGAAACAAATAATATATACGTACTTGCGATGTTTCGATCGACTGTAGAACTTCACCAGCCACTGATGGGTGCTGGTGCTAGTTGTTTTGTGATGTTACTGAAAAGCTGCCCCCCTCCCCCCCATAACCACTCTGATGGTCTGCAGAGCGGATGGCGTTACATAAGACCTAGTAACGCCTCACAAAACAACTAGCACCAACACCCGTCAGTACCTGATGAAGTTATGTAGTAGATCGAAATGTCGCAAGTACGTATATATATTATTGGTTTCAATATATGAGTTTACCTACTTCACTATTTGGCACAATGAAATATTTCTTTTGAGTTTTAACAGGAAGTTGTTATTATTAATATAAACAACTCCCTGGTTTTAGCTTGGGTATGTAGAGCTTACCTTGCCTAGCTTTACGATCCGCCACTGGTAATAATATAATAATAATGATAATAATAATAATAATAAGACCACCAAATAATATTTTTTTTATTTTCATGTTAAAGAGGCTTTGTAAATCAATTTTTACCTATTCAACTTTCTATCTTTTAGGGTACATGATAATTTGTGCCTTACACACACAAATATTCTGTTTCTATGGAGAAATAAACCAGCTGTTGTGATTGGTCGACACCAGAATCCATGGAGTGAGTGTAATATTCAAAAATTAGTTGACAACGATATACAATTGGCAAGGCGACGGAGTGGTGGAGGCACTGTATATCATGTAAGTGAAGCTGGTTCTATTCTTATTTAATTGGAGCTCTCTGGCCTTGGACTTCTCTGTCCATTTTTGCCAGGGGTTTGCTAGAGGTTCCCAGGTCCAAGTTCCCAGACAGGATCAACACTCTAAAACTAGTGGAGCTGAGGTAGTCTAATTTTAAGAATAGACACATTTACATGCATAAAAAATGGCATTTGCAGATTGTAAGATTGCTTTTTTATAGCAGTGTTTCCCAAGGAAATGATTAGTTCCTTCCATGAACGGGAGTCCTTCCTCCTCTTCCGAAATTGATACTTTTCTTAATATCAACATTCAATTGTTAATTCAAACATTAAAATATTTTTTCCTGTCAGGACCTTGGAAACTTAAATTGTACGTTCTTTACTGAAAGAAATCAATATAATCGTCGACATAACTTGGAGCTGATGGTGGCGGCGCTTAGAGCAAAATGGCCGAGCATCCAGGTTTCAATTTCTAATCGAGATGATTTGCTGCTTGATAACTTTTACAAAATATCCTTCATTTGGTTATGTGCTAAGAGAATATATGCTTTAAAATGACATGCATGCTAGCACCATTAGCTCAACCCGCCCTCGATAAACTAACGTTACGTTATCTCACTATATTAATTGGATTAACACACAAGGATAAGTACTGAGTGTTTAACACTCAGGGGCGGATTTAGGGGGGGGCCGGCCCCCCCCTTTTGGGAGGTAAAAAAAAGAAAAAAAAAGAAAAAAAAGAGAGAAAAAGAAAAAAATG
>NW_022733764.1:0-865 GCF_011630105.1 Anneissia japonica | reverse complement strand
ACATTGTTTTCAATAACCAGACAATGGATCAGGCCGTGATAGGGGTCCAATTTATGAGTTGAGATTTAGTAAATTATTTATTGTATGAAATGCTATATTATATATACTTTCCTACACAAAACAAATGATTAATTACAGAAGGTTTTATATAAATGCATTTAATAAGAATTATAACTCAACTGGTCTGAAATGGTTTCCCCGCCCCTCTATTAAACATGGTACATTCCTCAACTGGGTGGTGAAATTTGAAAGCTAACGGAACGGTCTTCATCGACATCTCTCTCGCTTGCTGCACCCTTTGTTGTTGTGATGTCCTCCTTTTGTTCAGTAATAATTGGGGTAATAATCGCAAACTGATATTTTATTGAAATGGTTAATACCTGTAGCAATGTCTATGTACTAGTTAAATGGACGTTCTTCCGTTGAAACTCAACCTAGCCTAGGATAGCCTCTAGGCCTAGGCCTATTCTGTTGCCATTTGGAAAAAAAGAAGTGTCCGCAACATGCCAAGGTCTCTAGGCCTATGCACGTCAGTATTGTGGTAAGTAAAGAAAACATAATCTCCTTTTGTCCATTAATGTACGCCTTTCACATTACGCCTAGTTACTTATTCTAGCCTAGGCCTAGATATAATTGTGTAGCTAAGTATCAAGTTTAGTTCAGTCAGTCAGTGCAGTGGCAGTGTTTCTGTTCGTATACTGTACTGTTTAGGCCAGGGCCTAGCCTAGGCTAAACATAAGAATTGAGTAAAAAAAGTGCAACAGGTCAGGTACGGGCGTTGGGACACAAAAGAAAAATCGTTTTTTTTGCCTACCTAGGCCTAGCCTAGGCTTAGGCTTCTTCCTTAACCTAAGGCCTACAATAC
>NW_022733763.1:0-578 GCF_011630105.1 Anneissia japonica | reverse complement strand
AAATGAAGGCTTGTGAACAAAGTTTTAAATGAAGGCAGGGTCACTAAGGTTGCAAGGCTGGATCAGTGGTTGACTTTAGGGGGTGGGGCACCCTGTCCATTCCCACCTAGATTTTTAAAATTTTGGAGAGAAAAAGAAAATTACAATTAAATTTATGTCAGAGAATGCCATTTCTGAACATTTAGAGGTGTCAATCATAAATGTAGGTCTAGACCCTCTATTGGTTAAAGTCCTTCCCTGCCCCCTCCCCCATTTCAAATTCCTTGAACTCCCACTGCTCAGGCACTGAGGAGCATGTCCAGAATGTAGGTCACCATATCAAATAGTATGATACCAGGACCGCAGTAGCTCTTAACATAATTTTCCATTTATAGGCTCATTTAATGTAAAAATATAAGGGACAATTTACTTAGAGTGCACCTGCAGTATTATGAACTGTGGTAATGCATTTATTTTTTTAATAAATATGTAATTAATGCGGTCTTATATTTATTACCAGAATGGCTTTTTTGTATATTTTTGTTTTATTTTGTTTGCCTTGAGATAATTGTATTGTGGAAGGTGCTCAGCAAATATAC
>NW_022733762.1:0-1136 GCF_011630105.1 Anneissia japonica | reverse complement strand
ATTGGGTGTTGCAATTGCTACAACCGATTGCAATGCAATGCTAGTCTGAATGGGGTAATAGTGGACCTAATAGGGGACATTATTATTTATCGTTGTGTTCTTTTGTATATTAGTGGACCTAATAGGGGACATTATTATTTATCGTTGTTCGTATCTTAGTGGACCTAATGGGGGACATTATTATTTATCCTTGTGTGCTTTTTGTATCTTAGTGGAACTAATGGGGGACATTATTATTTATCATTGTGTTCTTTTTATATTTTAGTGGACCTAATGGGGACATTATTATTTATCATTGTGTTCTCTTTGTATCTTAGTGGACCTAATGAGGGACATTATTATTTATCATGTTCTTTTTGTATTTTAGTGGACCTAATAGGGGACATTATATAACAATTGTAAAAAGCCATGGATTCTGGTTACTGTTTGATGATGACATTGTTGAAGTAAGTAATCATATATTTTTACTTTGTAAGTTTAAAATGCGTAGGAAAATTTTGGATTTATAGTAGAATCTTCATTTTGTTTTTTTACATTTTACGATAAAGTTTAAAAAATATATGTATCTAAATTATGATTGGATGCATCTCAGTTTGGGGTATTGAAACATTGGTGCTTTGCTACTCTGTCACAATAGCCTGAACTAAATGTTTCCACTTTTTTTTCATGTAGCCTAGGCCTAGCTTAGTAGTAGCCAGGCATTTATAAGGCATAAACAATAGGCTTTGGGCCTATCAACGTAACCAACTCTTCTGGGCAACGAGGGATGAAGTAGTATTTGACTACCACTTCCAATATCCAAAACCTTACATAGGCCAACTTCAGGCCTTGCCAATATATGATTTCGAGGAGCATGATGAGAGAAGAAAACGGAATAGCCCTAGGCTTAAAGTTATGGATATACTGTGATTGCGAAAATCACAGAATGGCTACAAACTGTTGTGGATACTAAACGCATGCGTACACATATTCGTTTGCATTCGAAACCTTTCCCATGCTAAAATTTGTTGCTACATATTGTATTGTTTTATCCATTTTCGCAAGTGTTTGCTTATTCTCGCACATTTATTTACTTTTCTTCTTTGGATCTGATATTCAGTAGGGTCTTTCTAAATTGGCTACAAAGCCAGTTGCAG
>NW_022733761.1:1555-3046 GCF_011630105.1 Anneissia japonica | reverse complement strand
AAGAGGGCCGACGCCGCGTACGCGTACGACGGACAGCGCATCGTCGTCTTCGACCTCCACCGCTCGCAGAAGAAACGCGTAAATTACGAACTGATCGAGGGGTTCAAGAACGGACGCCTCTTCAGTCCCAAGTACCACAGCAAGATGAAGCTGTTCGCAGTACCGCACGTCGTTGTGTTCGCCAACTTTCCGCCCGACCTTCGCGCCATGTCCGCCGACAGGTGGCGTCTGCGAAGAATCGGCATCGACGGTCACGAGTTGGAATAATCGCGACAGACAAGCAGGAAATAATTCATTTTCCCACTATAAAAAAAAAACTATTTCAGTTTCTCACTTCATTTCTCCGTTCGATCTTCGTGTCATAGGAACAATCGAAGGACATAATGGAATTCGAGGCTTCAGCAGATAAAATCTATTCTGCTAAATTTGAGGACTCAACGAGTAACAAAGAGGTGAAACGAAGGAAGGCAAGCGAAGATAAGAAAATAAAACGTATCCAGAAAATGAGGCAGAAGAGGCTGCTTTAAACGAAAGGAGAAGCGAATTCGACAACATTCCCACATCTTTTCTTTCCACGGTTTCACCGTGAAAAATATCACGATAGATCTTGAGAACAACGAAGGTACGAAAAAAAGCGAGAGCGTTCAGGCTTACGATTGTCTCCCCGAAACCCTGTCTCTTATACACATCTAGATGTGTATAAGAGACAGGCCGAGAATTGGAGATTCAGAGAAACGGACACGAACGGTGTGCGTTGAGGCCGTGGCAGGAGAACTTGAAAGAGGTGTTGGCCGGCCCTGTACACGACCGAAAAATATACTGGGTTGTCGATGAATATGGCGGAGCCGGGAAGACTTTCTTCACACAGTACGTACGAGCAGTCATAAACGGCCGTATACATAACAGTTCAAGTTACCGGCTTTTCGCACGAGTCTTTCGCAAGCATCGCAATGAAACTGGGATCGTCGTGTTTGATCTTTCCCGCAAACAACTGAACGGCTCTTCGTTTTTCAATTACAAGTTGATTAACGATCTGAAGGATCGTTCGATAAATTTCAGAGGAGAAAATTATCTTATCGATCCGGTGCACGTTTTGGTATTGGCCAGGTTCGAGCCCAACATGAAGAGAATGGATAACGGTCGTTTGGACGTACGTCGCATCGACCAAAACGGACAATTCTTTTGTATTAGGGAAGTGTAAAAGTTTAGTTAGCAAATAAATAAGACAACATAATATGTTAAATAAATAAAAGACGAAGAAAACTAAATATTTTGTTTTCTTTTTGCTTATTTTTTATGTCTCCTGTGACTCCCTTTTGCAAACGGTGCCCGGTTGCCGCAATTATCGTCGGCGCCGGTTCCACTTTCCATTAAAAATAAAAAAAGAAAAAAGATTTAAATTGTTGTCTTCAGTTTTTATTGTGTGTTTTTTTTATCTCTTTTTCTATTTTATTTTGATATGATGACATAAATATATATTAGGGGTGCCTA
>NW_022733761.1:0-1473 GCF_011630105.1 Anneissia japonica | reverse complement strand
GACAGAACGACGTACGACACGTGTTCTCGTTGGCAATGCGACCCGAACGGTTTTCGAAGATCCGGACTTAGAAAAAAATTTCGACTTTTCTGGACTTATAAAATTTTTCGAGATTTCTGGACTTAGAATAATTTTCGAAAAGCTGGACTTGGAAAAAATTTCGACTTTTCTGGACTTATGAAAAATTTTCGAAAATCTGGACTTAGAAAAATTTTCGAAAAGCTGGACTTAGAAAAATTTTCGAAAATCTGGACTTAGAAAAAATTTCGTCTTTTCTGGACTTAGAAAATTTTTCGAGATTTCTGGACTTAGAAAAATTTTCGAAAATCTGGACTTAGAAAAATTTCGACTTTTCTGTGCGCGGACGTCGAGTAGACGGACGTCGAGTACACGGACTAATGTCAAGTACACACTCGCGTCCGCGACCTGCCGACCGATCTGGAGTACGCGGACGTCGAGTACACGGACTAATGTCGATTACACACTCGCGTCCGCGACCTGCCGACCGATCTCGAGTACGCGGACGTCAAGTAGACGGACGTCGAGTACACGGACTAATGTCGAGTACACACTCGCGTCCGCGACATGCTGACCGATCTCGAGTACGCGGACGTCGAGTAGACGGACGTGGATAGACGGACGTGGAGTACACGGACGAATGCCGAGTACACCGACGTGTCCTCGACTCGACTACCGCCGTCGTGTACGCCGTTAAGGCAGACAAGACGAGTCTCTAATTTCAACTTTGGAAAAATTTTCTGAAACTGGAAAAAATTTGTGTCCCCTACTCGCCGACCGACGTCAAGTACACACTCGCCGGCTTGCAACGGTGGGCGCCGGATGCTAGCGTTCCGGTCTACCGATTTTGGAGCCAAGATGTTGGCCAATCGGCATCGAGAGTTTGGATGGCGTGATTTGTTTGACCAATCAAAGTCCCGAGTTAGTGTGGTACGATGCACCGAAATCTATAAATGGGAGTCGGTGTTAGAAAATCGTTCATTCCTTACGCAAGTTTCACGGAGGACGGTCGGAGTTGCTGTTGGGAGAGAACGGTGCGTCATGCGGATCCTAGAGGCCTCGACGAGCAGTCAGAGTGGAAGCTGTCAGTCGTTTGCTGACCGACTGGACTTCGACCATTCCTCCGTGCACGAACGTAAGGAATGGTAGTTAAGGTAAGAGTAGTTTTTAGGTTTAGTATAAGCGTAACTAGCAAAAGTTAGGGTTTAAGGTAAGTGTAGACTGTAAGTATTGTGCGGCGAGGGTTCCCTAATTCGTGGTGTAGGTAATTAAGTATTCGCGAAAACATAGACGACGACGCGAAAAGTTAAAAAAAATGAAACACGATGAGAAGAAAATCTTCGACGCGGTAACAGATTTACAACGCAAAGGAAATCTACAACGCAATAACAATCTACGACGCGAAGAAATTATACGACGCGATAAAAAATCTACGACGCAAAGAAATTATACGAC
>NW_022733760.1:0-3096 GCF_011630105.1 Anneissia japonica | reverse complement strand
TGCTGTTACACCTACCTGACTTTAAGAGATGTGAAAAAGGCCATAACCTCTGTAGCACCTATCCATTTCCTTGTGTTGTAGATCTTGCCACCAAGCTGTTCTCTGCCCTGTTCATCATAGCCTTCCTCCCAGGCTTTCTCAATCAGCTGTTGAATTTTAGATATAGAAGGCATATTGGTAGAGCCTACAATAAAATGTCAATAAAAATTAGCAAATCTGATTTAGCATTGAAGCTTCTATGAAAACAAATTCTTGTAATCCCGAAAATATTGAAATAAATAACAAATTCATATTATTCTAAAAATATTTTGTATCATAATGAAGTGATTTAACTTCGACTCAGAAATACCAGGTTGGTGTCCAACAGGGGATAGTTTTCCACCACAGTTCAATACTTAAGTAAAGCATGTACAAGGATCTATGATCCATATATATAGTTTTATTATTATTATTATTATTATTATTATTATTATTATCATATCATCGTGATGTAATTTAATTGATATCTTTGTATTTTTGCGCCAAATGGACCATGAATTTCCACATATTTGATGGACAATAAAGTTTATCTTATTTTACCTTATCTTATATATTATTATTATTCCCATTATTATTATTATTAAAAGCAATAAAATCATATTACTGGTAATAGTGTATATTAAGTTAGCAAAAATATAACCTTGGAATATTTATATAAATATTTATAAAGCAAGAAATATATCATATTTATATATTTGGAAATTTGTACACCTGATGGCTTGTATCTGGTCACATGACCTGTATATATAAATGTACTAGGAATTATAGAGTAAAGATAGTAGAAATTTATGACTTTAGTGCTATAACAGCTTGGGTCGATGACAATGTATTTGTATCGCAAAATTTTAAAAATATATATCTCACAATATTTAAAAAGAATTCAGATCTCACCATTAAACACAGAATTCTTGAATTTCGGATCGTTACACATGGCAGCCAACAACATCTGGATGTTCTTGTAGCCACAACCCCAGCCTCTGTCACCAGGGGAAGAGCCGTAATGACTGGTCTCGGAACACAAACGGACAACTGGTACCCCAGCAACTCCTTTGCTATAGTACTGATAAAGCTTTGTTATAAGACCTGGGGGTGTAGAATAAACAAGAATTAGTGTCTGTCCACACAAGATGTTTTTATTTAACAAATATGTCACATATATATATAGACAAATTCACAGATTTTTTTCATATACAATTTGAGTGTGAACAAAGCTTTAGGATACAGAAATGTTTTCATGAAACACTCTGTTTAGTATTCTTTAACAAGTACATTGTGGACAGGCTGTACAAAGTGTTCTCCCTATGTTCCAGCCTTAAATGCAAGTCAGCTACGGCCTCTGGCTTTCTTTTGTGCATACAAGATCAGGCCCGTCTTTTGCAGGGCCTTGCACTCCTTTTCACTGGGGACCTATAATCATCTATTAAATCCAACAAAGCTCTTATTCTTTATACAGTCAAATATCCAAAAAATAATGCTCTACTGAAATTGTGGCATTATTTAGTATTTTAATTATAACTTGTATTTATTTACAATATTTTTAATGGTAATAAATAAGAAAAACAAAATATAGCCAAATAAATGCATGTTAACTACTAGCCTATACCACCCTTTTGTAACATTTTTTAAAGGCAGTGATATTGTTCTCCTAGTGTTCATGAAACTTTAGAACTGATGACAAAATGAATGTGTGATTTTTTGCCAGGCTAGTTATTTGGAGGTTGTGGGTTCAATTCCCACCCGAATCACTTGCTATATTTTTTTTTTTTATTACTTGGGAAAGTACTAAGTATTCAGTACGATAAGACGTCAGGTAGAGAAAAACATCACTCCCATAATATTTTCCTGATACAAAAACACACCAAAATAAAATGAATATAAATAGATATATTTGCAAGAGAAGATTTAACAAATCCATCCTGAGGATAAATCCTACAGATCCCAAAGAGGATAGAATAATTTAAAGTGCACCTCTTGTTCTTGCTCTTCCATCATCAATCCCACAAGTCATTGAGATTTTTACAGACTGCATTTGGTCGTAGTAGTCCGAGACAGTCATCTGCCCTCTTGCAAGGGCTCTGTCATATGCTTGTTCGGCTTGCTTCTTGTAACTACCACTATCATTCATTCCATATCTTTTCTGTGAAATGAAAAGAAAAAAATTTATAAAAATCCTGACCTCTGTGAAGGTTGTATACAGTCCTACAAAAATCAATCAATTTAAAAGTGAATCATTTAAGTACTTGAGTGTATATACTGATCATCATTTGACATGGAAGGATCATTTAAGTCATACTGCAATGAAAGTATCAAAACAAATTTGCTGCAAATACTGTATCAAATACTACTTGCCATACCAAACTCTTAATACTGTATGATAGCAAATGCTCTAGTATTGCCAGTTTTCGATTACTGTAGTTGCAATATATTATATTAATATAAGTATTCTACAATTTTACTTAATAGACTAGGCAGAGTTCTAATCTCTGTTGATATAATAGAGAACTGGTATAAAACACTAGAACATAATATGTGGCAAAGACAAGCCAAACCAGTCACTCGTCGGAAAAATCAATTTTTAGTTATTAATACAGGGTTTAACAGTAAAACGCGAGCTATAAAATGGTAAAAGAATCATTTAAATCCGACACTTCGTTATGAAGTTACACGAGTTTAAACATACAGCTGTTTAAAGAACAATATTTGAGAAATCAACCTTTAAAGTTTACGATTTCAGGCATTTCTTAGGCAGAAACCATCACCAAATCGTTAAAAATTGTTGTTTTAACATTGAAAATGAGGAAAATAACAGCATAGCATGATGTATAGATATATAAATGTTAGTTTAGTGCAATAAAATAGATTTCCAAAATTTTGACATTCCAGCATGTTTTGGCCATTATCTCCAAAACAGGATTTGCGACGAGTGACTGGTTTGGCTTGTCTTTGCCACATATTATTATGTCAACTAAAAATATCTCTACTCAAAGCCTTAAAAAAACACTTTATTTTAGAGTTTATATACCATAAAACCTCATATTGAATCCCAATGGGCTTAAT
>NW_022733759.1:0-570 GCF_011630105.1 Anneissia japonica | reverse complement strand
AACCCTACTAAAGCAAGAAAATCTTGGTATGTGAAAACACCAATCTTCGATAAAGTAGACGCGGACATGTACACGTGGATGGAGAAGCAGAGGAGTGTCTGTTAAGGGACTGTTGTAATTGATTACACCTAAAATGAAATTTTTAATCACAAAATTTCAACCAATTACCTCAAAATATACTTTTTACTTTTAAAGATGCGAAACTCTATTCATTTATGGACATAAAAAAATAAATTTGTGTTAGTTTAGACATCAGCAGAAAGTGAAAATTAGCATGTTTCTGGTAGTATTTATAAAAAAATTAAATTCGGGGAAAAGCTAGGGAACGTTAGGGTTAAGTTACGGGTTAGTTGGGTAAATTCTCGTTCAATATTTCAACACTAAAACTCGTAAATAAATCATTTCCATTTTATGAAGCCAGCATACATTAATTTCTTACATGTAAAGTACATTGAATTTAGCGTAGACATCAACAGAAAACGATAATTCGTATTCCGTACTGTAGGCAAGTATCATTTCTGGGCTACATAGAAGGGTAATTTTTATCCATCGGAGGACAAGTGAAGTTGT
>NW_022733758.1:0-1075 GCF_011630105.1 Anneissia japonica | reverse complement strand
TATACATACATATATATACACATACATACACACACACACTAGACACTAGACTCTACTAGACTGATCGGGGAGTTGGTAGGTCATAACAACTGCAATGGTTTCGCCTTTGCTGCTCAACTGTACAGGATGTCTTTGTGTAATTACATATTTTGTTTTTGTAATGTGTTATACACAGCTGGGGGACCCCACTTTGTGGCTGAAAATATATAATGTCTATATGGAGATTATTGTATGATCGGAAAGTAATGCAAGAAAATGAAAAGGGAAGAAGGAGGAGAGGGAGGGAAAAGAGAGTGTTTATGCAGTCCCCGACCGAGTTATTTCTCGCAATTCACATTGGCAGATTTTTTTTCCCTTTTTTTGTGGGTGGCCATCCCTTCTTCTTTCTCTACTCGACTCTATTTTTATGGTGCTTATTGCATTTTTATGTTTCACATTTTTTTTTGTTCAAAGCTATGAATAAAACAATGCCAAAAACAAAAAGTTAAGTAGGCCTACCAGCCTATCACACTAAATGTTAACTTATAAAACTTTTATTCAATACTGTGTTCAAATTTTGTTTATTATTGTGGCAATATATACTGTAATAAAACTTCATAATAAAACTTTATATGGTTCAAATATCACAATTTCCAAAAAATAAATGATAATCTGAGCAAGATAGACATTGTGTTTTAAAGGCCAAAGGTGCTAAATATATAGTACAATATTTTACTTTTCCAAAATCTCAAATTATGATACTGTAAGTAATGCCTAGCTATCTGTGTTTCCCATAACCTCACAATTATGATACTGTAATGCCTATCCTGATGATGACATAATTAATGTCGAAATATTGAATCCAGACACGATGGTGTATTTCGATACTTGGAGTATGTATTATACTATCGTAATGCCTATCTGGCGGATTTAGAGGGGGTATAAGAGACGTACGCCTTCTCTATTTTTTTGTAAAAAATTGTTTTGTAACGCTTCTCAAGAAAATTACGCTAATTATTAAAAATCAATCAAACATCAACTCAAATTAAAGGTGCTAGAGGTGGGAGAATCAACAACTCCTCAAATAAAATTAACA
>NW_022733757.1:0-1188 GCF_011630105.1 Anneissia japonica | reverse complement strand
GTTTGTGTATGTATGTGTATATGTATGTATGTATGTGTGAATATGTGTGTGGGAGGGGTGTGTGTGTGTATGCTGTATGTATATATGTATATGTGTATATATATGTTTGTGTGTATGTGTATATGTATGTGTGTATAAGTGATGTATTAACCAACTTACTTATATTATTAGTATTAGTATTTATTTTTATCTCTATTACTATTTTTGTAAGCCCTTTTTTTATTTATATTTCGTTCTACCGCAGTATTTTCTTACTATATTTAATCACAGTAATTAAGTTTTTACTGATTTTGTTATTGTTGCACGTCTTTACGGCTGTGCCTCTGTTATAAAAGAGAAGCAATAAAGTTACTTACTTAATTACTTACTTACAGTACCAAAGTATAGTACAAAGATGTAATAAAAAGGCGGTTCAGCAATGCAATGATTATTAACACATGATAATATTGATATAATGAATAATACTTATTTATAATACTTTAGAATATAGATATGGTACAGCATTTAGATTTGCTCTTCTAGAATAATTAGCTTTTGGCTACTATTAGTTGGAAAAATATGTCAGTGCCTTCTTGTTTACTTAGGCTTACTTTTGGATTTCTTGGATTCCTGTGAAGTTTTACTTTTGTAACCATAAATTCAAGATCATTTCGAATATTTTTCAAAGGCTGTGTTTTTTGTTTCCAGATCTGCAAATTAGTCTGATGGATTTTTGCAATTTCATTTTCCAATCTGGATTCCTCACGGTTCAGTTCCACTATTAGAGCATTTTTATATTTTCTATATTTTTCCAGACAATCATCTGTGTTCTGTTTTATACTCTGAAAAAATAATAAAAATCACCATTATTATATATTTTGCTTGGTAGTACTTTTCCAAAACAAATTTTGTTTTCATAATCATTAGTTTCTAGAAACTATTATCATTGTCAGTCATTACCATTTTTATCATTTTATCATCATTATCACTAACATCCCCATCATCAACCATATCGTTACTGTTGTTGGTGTCACACACACCAACAACACTTTAATTTCATCTTTATTTCAACTTACAGTAAAAGTTAAACTTACATTTCAAATATTATATACCGGGTATATACATGGATATCATTGTAAATCTGTGTGTGTTCTTGAAATTATATATCAGTCATTGAAACAAAAAATTATGACAAGGCATGTAGATTAT
>NW_022733756.1:0-508 GCF_011630105.1 Anneissia japonica | reverse complement strand
CTGCCTTTAATCGCATTGCGTGGTCCACTCGTATACGCGTTGCTTTATTTTGCGAGGCTCCCTTAAAGTGCCATGCTGAACTTGGGGGAATCACCGCGGCCATGGGAGGCCACGCTAATATCGAGTGCTGAAAATGCAAGTTTGTTAAATATGACTGTGCATGCGTTGTTTCATTTACGTAAATATATTGTTGATTTGTTTACGACGACGTAAACATATCCACTTCCATTAAATTGTGTAGTATTTTATGCTTGAGAAACAGAAAACAGCTTTGAATTGCAATGCACTCCATCATGTTGGAATTCAATATTTTGACAATGACATTATGTTCTGGTGTATATGTGGACTCATATATGAACAGCCTAGCTAGGCCCCCTAGCTTGGGGGTGGGAAGGGCTTGCCAGCCAGGTCCCCTAACTACACTAAAGTTACATCACAAAGTTTAGGCTAGGCCTAGCTATACACAATGACATTAGTTAGGTAGACAGGGCCCCCTAGCCTATACACC
>NW_022733755.1:0-535 GCF_011630105.1 Anneissia japonica | reverse complement strand
GAAACTCCCTAAAATGTGCAACTTTTAGAGGAAATTGGGCCATGTTAAGAAGAAATGAGCGCGAAATTTGAGGTTTTTATGCACTTTCAGGGGATGAAAGGGCATTTATAACGGGGTGGGGAAGATTTTTCAAAGATAGATATTTTCCCCTTGTCCTCAATCAGAATGAGGGCAGGAATATGGTTATGTTTCACAAACACAACACATGTATGTATGTTGACACAGTTGTAAGACCTTAGCAACAATATTGCCAAATAATTACTGCAAATAATTACCTAACAGTCCTTCATTTTATTCATACATTTTATTGAATTAATTTGATTGCTGTCTAATTGATTATTGTTTTTATTCATATTTAGTGTGCACTTTTTATTGTATGTTTTAAATCGTTTCTTGATCGTTCTTTGCATCTTAACTTTAATTGTGTTTTTTAACTATTTGTAATCATCAAGGTAATTCAGCTTTCCCTTGGAATATTATGAATAACAAATACATGAAATACTTGAATGTTCTTTGTATTCTATCTCTAATTGTA
>NW_022733754.1:0-1101 GCF_011630105.1 Anneissia japonica | reverse complement strand
AGATTTCCCCGACGAAAGCAAAATGGGAGTGGTCAACCTTCGATTAAAAGGTATCAAAAGTTGTCCTGGGGGCTAAGCCCCCGACAATTTTGACAATTTTAGGAGTTGCAAGGCATATTTCATAGAGTCAATATGTAGAAAATTCATATATTTTTTTTTCTCCCCGATGAATTGTGCTTTTTCTCAACAACGGGGGTGGGGGGCAGCTCTTACCGACCGGGGGCCTGTTCTGTAATGCCTGTTTTTGCCTCATTATTAGAGCAATTTTTCTTTTTTGTATTTTTCGAGAAATTGCGTTATTTTTTGTCACGACTTTAGTATTATCTCTTGAAATTGATATATTATAAACATATAACCAAGAGACATTTTAAATTGTGAAGTACGAGAGTCCGAAAGATTGAAAAAAAAATGTTATAAAAATATATCATTATCGTTTGTAGAAGAAAAAGAATTTAATTTCATTGAAATCATAGAAAGAAAACTACGTCTACACACATCAACTCTAAAAAGTACGTTTACCAACATCAACTCTACGAAAAGGGACATTTAAAACAGGACAAGAACGCAAATTAATAGAATTAGGCTATTATTAAAATTAACAGAAACAAACCTAAAAAAATTAAAATCAATCCAAGCAATTACGAATTAAAAGCCGGACACTCATTCCGCATTTCGACGGTTGTACGACCGTCGCACGTCGAATCCGACTCTGCTCCTTGAAAGTGCTAGAAGACGCGACGCTGTCAGTGGCACCAAAGAACTTAAATAGCAGAAGAATGAGCTGCTCCGCGTATTTGTATTAAAATTGATGGAAGATCCACCATTCCGGTAAAATTTGAACATTTTACTAAGTCGAGAAACTACAGGAAACAAACGAACCAGAACAGCGCCTTTGTTATTACTATATAGCACCGCCGTGCGGATGAGGTAAAATTGCTGTCCGTGTACCCACAATGCCATTTGAACGGATGTTCCACTATCTTCTGCTATTTATTATCTTTGGTGGCAGTCTGAACGGATCTCATTAAAAAGGATATGTTGCGCACGCGTCGTCGCGTAGCATTCTTCATAGAATAGCGTCGGAAGATGACCGTTGGTCGC
>NW_022733753.1:0-620 GCF_011630105.1 Anneissia japonica | reverse complement strand
TTAGATGGTGGTGTGACAAATGAGGATTTGAAAGACCTCTGCTATGAAGCTTTGGGAGAGTTAATCCCAACTCAAGGTATTAAAGGCATCCTCCTGAGATCCCGGATATGGAAAGCTATATCTGCAGTAAGTAATGTTTTATTACATTCACTAATTTTGTCTGCTTTGGCTGCCATGTACTGTACAGTCAGGCACTTTTATTCTGTATATTATTGCAGTAACATAAGAGTGGAATAACCAACAGGCTGAAAACATGGCCTTAAATGAAAATTGTTAATGAGGTGATATATATTCCTTTTATCTATTTATTGGGTCAAATCTATAAATGATGATGATCATTTAAATTATTGAGTAATAGTAACAGAATAATATTTTTAGATCTTATTTTCTTTAGGAAACCAATGAAGAAAAGGCAACAACCTCTTCTATGCTTGGTACAACCAGTGCAGTAAAGACATGTCCTGACAAGGAGTTTGAGGAATCTTCAGTGGAACCTCCGTCAGTGAAGAGACCTTGGTTGTCTCACGCGAAGTCACCGGAGTATACCATATACCAAGATACAGATGTTGACTTTGCGGCTAAATCTGGAACAATACCGGTTGAGCTACGACATAGAATCA
>NW_022733752.1:0-614 GCF_011630105.1 Anneissia japonica | reverse complement strand
CATAGCGTTGGCATCTCGGAACTGGACCAACACACTCATCGCTTTTTATGGAGAAATATGGATGTAAACCAACCGATTCGCACGTATTGTGTTACTGCTGTAAACTTTGGAGATGGACCATCAGCCACCATCGCTATCAGAGCATTACAAAAGACAGCTGAGCTATACAAGAACGAGTTCCCAGAAGCAGCCATGACTTTAGAAAACAATGTATATATGGATGATATTGTGGATAATGTACCCGACGTCGACAAAGCATACGAGAGAGCTAAAGAAATTGACACCGTGCTGGCTAAAGGAAAATTTATGGTGAAAGAGTGGATTGTTTCTGGAGTGGAGAATGAACCCACTAAATTCCTTGGGCTGAAGTGGAACCCCAGAGATGATCAATTAAAGGTACCAATACCAACACAGCTAACTGACAAGTTTGAGATGTTAACGAAAAGAAAATGCTTAAGTGCCACAAATACTATTTATGATCCCCTTGGATTATTGTCGCCAGTGACCGTTAAAGCTAAAATCTTGCTAAGAAGGCTATGGGGGAAGAAATTGGAATGGGATGACCAATTGGATGTCAAAGATTGCGCTGATTGGTTTGACTTTTTCAGAGATGT
>NW_022733751.1:0-596 GCF_011630105.1 Anneissia japonica | reverse complement strand
AGAGGATTATTGTTTAACCTAGCTTCAGCTAGTTACGTCATACTTTAATATGCACATTTTTTATGATAACAAAATGCCAAACAGAAAGCTTTGTGCAAAAAGATAGAGAACCGGGATAGAAGAATATCAATGGGTATTTTTTCTTCTAACGCAGAAAAATGCATATACTATGTCCTCAATCGTCACTGAGTAAGGAATAGTATTGGGGTTATATTTCTGGCTATTTATTTACGTTTATATTTTAGCTGCTGTATTTATGTCGCTACCGAGATCCTGTTTCCCACAGTATTGCTGTTTCGGTATTTTAAATTTATATACATAGATACACATTACACGAACGCATATCGACTATACTACGCAATAATAGGTCTATCCATTAAACGAGACAATGCAATCGTTTAATGGTTGATACTTAACATAATGCAGGTCATACTTATGATTTTATTACAGATTTACAATGTAAAGTCTGATATTAACGAGGCAGATCTGCAGTTTCTTCAACTATTTGTTGGATATGGAATTGCAATTAAAAATGACAATAAGCCTTTCCAGGTGAGAAGACAGCATGTCGCCTTTTTACATATTTCAAAAGCTTT
>NW_022733749.1:0-1279 GCF_011630105.1 Anneissia japonica | reverse complement strand
TCACGAAGCACGCACGGTTCTGATTGAAAAATATTATATGCTAAAACATGCTCTATTTAAGAGTACTTTTGAGCATTTTAAAAGGAATTTTAAAGAAAAAGAGTAATTTTGAGCATTTTAAAAACTTAAGAATGTGTACACATACGTCTTAACGTCCTTGCGCACGGTAGTATTAATTTCTGTCTCTTATACACATCTAGATGTGTATAAGAGACAGGTCACAATCCCAACACATGTAACCGAAACGTAAGTTCCAGCTTCAGTACGTGCTGTGGGCGTGGAAATGAGCGTACGGCGCGTAAATTTTGGAATATTCAAAATGACCTCAAACGTGCTTTATATTATCTGAAAAGTGATATTAACAATTTTAAAATGTTAACGCACAAGTACGAATACCTTATACGACGTGCCTGACGAACCTTGTCAAGTTTAATTTAAAACCCCCTGTTGGTTGGTAATGCCACACGAATTTTGCCTTTACAGTATACGAACTATCGGTCTGATAGTGTCGAAATTCAGTCTGCCGCCCTCTATTTTCAATGTGTTTACATCTTTTATGAAAGAAAGATGAGAAGGCTAAAAAAAAGCATTGTTTTTGAACATGATGACGTCATCAAAATAAAAAATAAAGGGACACGTCCGAAAGAGAATTGATTTAGCTATAACATACTCACAGGTGGGAGACAATCAATCAAGATAAACAAGTACGTTCAAACGAGTATAAAAAGTAATAACGTCATAAATAAAAATTCTATTTTTTCTTAATTCAAATGGCAAGATGATGACGTCACAATGTCCGATCAGCCAATATGATCTAT
Organism: Anneissia japonica; assembly: GCF_011630105.1. Taxonomy (NCBI): domain Eukaryota; kingdom Metazoa; phylum Echinodermata; class Crinoidea; order Comatulida; family Comatulidae; genus Anneissia; species Anneissia japonica. Next base: position 461 of record NW_022733749.1, on the reverse strand, counting down.
AAAATCGTATCTACAACTCATGTGCTTTCAGATTATGTAACAAAAATAGGGGGTCACCTTTCGTCCTAAGGATCTATAACTGATTGAAAATATTCATGGTTTTATGCATGTATAAATGTTGACACACGCGTACGTGCACGCTAAATGGCGCGAACAGAAAATTAGGGTACATAACATTCAACCTTGACCTGAAGCTTATGCTCTCCTAATATGATTGGGAAATGACGAATGGTTAAGATTATATGGGGTTATCAACGTTTTGAAGAAAGAGAAATGAGGGAGTCAGAAAAAACAATTTTTTGACCATAATGAAGTCATCAAAATATAAAATTGGGTCAAATATATGAAAGAAAATTGTCTCAGCTATAACATACTCAAAGTTGGAAGACGATCGACCAAAGGATAAGCGAGATACGCTCAAATGCGTATTTTCAAAAATGACGTCATAGCTATAATTCACT
>NW_022733748.1:0-1133 GCF_011630105.1 Anneissia japonica | reverse complement strand
GACATTAATTTTATATGATCATCTACACTGTTTGTTCATAAACAAGACAAATTATGTAACCATTATTAATGTAAATTTCTATTTTTCCAATTCGATGGAAAGCCTTATAATAAATAAATGTATTATTATGATTTGTGTTTTAGTTCATTTGTATTTAATAAGCACACTACAGTATTTTTATAATGATAATATCATGTGTTATTACTTTAAACGGATTGTTGTGTAATAGCTGAAATAAGCTCATTTCATACTTTGTATTGCCATTCATTTTTTTCAAAGAATAAAACCGATTCTTTTTGGTGTACAATTATTATTATACTGTTGCTATTACCATCATTATTATTATACAGTATTTAATCATTATTATTATTGATGCTGTATTTTTCATTATTGATTTTATTTCTATTACTGTATATTGACAACATTTTTTTCTTTGAAACAGATCTGGACAAGATACAGAGTCGCAGCAACAACAACCAACCAGGCGACGATCATTTTTAAATCGTGTGTGGCAAGCAGTCATTCATCTGCTATGCATTCGAGGAAACAACGAAACAACAAATGCTGCGGATAATAATCGACAGACGTCAAATATCGATAAAATAGCTGAAAATAATACCAGAACTCAACCCGAGGTTACACCAACTCCCAACCAACTTGTAACTGGAAAGCAGACTACTTCTATTATATTATCAACTTGTTGTATTACTAAAGCAATTTCTTATAGCCTTGAAGAAAGTTTGGAACTGAAGAATGCTGATCAAAAAGGGAAGAATACTTCATCATCATCTATCGTAGCAACTTCTTCATCTTCATCAACAACTTCAGTATTATTACTATCAACTCCAGCAACGCCATTACCATCTTCTTCATCATCCTCATCAACATCTTCACTTTCATCATCATCATCATCATCATCATCATCATCATCATCATCATCATCATCATCATCATCATCATCATCATCCTCATCATCATCACTTTCATCATCTACTTCAAATTCCCAATCGCCACTACCATCGTCGTCATTATCTTCTAGCAGCTCCTCTAACTTTTCGAGACTCGCCAAAATCACTACCAGACTACCTGTTGGAAAACTGGATGCAACAGCACAACATCTTAACCTAATGCTT
>NW_022733747.1:0-897 GCF_011630105.1 Anneissia japonica | reverse complement strand
AAGTCTTCAAGATATCGAGATGTGTGACAAATGAAATATTAAATAATTACATCCTTTTTTTTAAAATTGCAAGTAAATGTAATACAGTCCGCCCTCTAATTCGAAAACCACTCTGTGTATCTGAAACTTGGGGTTGTCTCGGGATTTGGTCTTAAATTAGAAACCTCTAAATAGAGACCACAGGCTTGAAGTAGTCTCCAAGCAGCATAATTTGAGGGTAAAAGAACCTGAAACCTCCAAATGAAGACCAAAGATAAAAGTGGTCTACAAAAGACAACATGGGACAACTATTTATGTATTTCAAAGAAGCTGCTGTTTGCTTATAATTTTTTCAGCAATGCGAAGCTGTTTAAAACACAATGAAGAAAAAATTTAAACAGATACTGTAAATTAAACATAACATTTACACTTTATTTGAAGGCTAGGTTTAGGTATATAAATGTCCATCCTTTACATAAAGAAAGATGTTATTTTCTTTTGTGTTACTTGGCCTTTCCTTATTCCCAATCTTCAATAGGCAATTCTCTAATTAGTTTGAAAGTTCCTCACGGCCATGATAAATTTGGGGATAAAAGCCCCGTGTGCTGGATTCGTTGTTGGGGGAGGGGGTAGAGACAAGTACTAAAAGGGCCACGCCCACCTCAGTACTATAACGCCATTGTTGAAGCCCCCACCGCCAGTGGCGTACTACGTGCAGTGCAGCCATTGCAAAGCACTTTGACCAAGGGCAATTATAGGCCCATTCATAAATAGACCTAAAAATAATAATTAAAATATTTAAAAAATTAATTTTGAAGAAAAAATAGGCAGCGGGACCCTAAATAATATTCGGTTTTAGAGGAGTAATTATTGATTACTGAGTTCTATATGGTGCATTCAAGCCCGGGCCACAAGCCT
>NW_022733746.1:0-638 GCF_011630105.1 Anneissia japonica | reverse complement strand
GTAGAAGAAAATGGATTAACTACTTCGTCTAGTGGGGTTTATTTTATTTAAACAGCCCAAATCGATATTAGCACTACTTTGTGTCTGCTATAATTATATGATTGGTATTTATTACAGAATTACGGTACTTATTTTATTCAATTTAGAAAATAGGTAAAGTAACATGTGACATGTAAGCCTAATTGTCGTCCTAAAAATAATCATTGACAATATCAAACGGATAAAATCATTGTATCGTTGCGTTCGATTTTTAAAATAAATTTTGAATGAATATGTTATAGGCCTATATAAAATAATGAAAAGAAATGAATAAATGCACTGTATTGATTTATATAATTTGTCTCACTTCGTTTAATTAGACGATTGATGACTTACCCTCGATAGATTATTACAAAATTTGTAAGCCCCGTTTCTTGGATATTGTTGCTAATGTAAACACGAGCGTTTGTGATACAAGCGTGTTTTTCTAGCCCTTCGGAAAGGTCAGTTGGTCTTTCCCTTTTTTTATTTACAGTTTACAAAATTTATAAGTACATTTACACGTTTCCATTAATTGGTAATTGTGATGCCCGAAGAAAAATAAGCTATAATGATCAGTATATAATGTTATAATTCTACCCGATTTCTATATAGCATTA
>NW_022733745.1:0-10018 GCF_011630105.1 Anneissia japonica | reverse complement strand
TTGCATTTGGACATGCACATTACACATCAAATTCAATTTTCAATAATTAAAAAGATAACCCTGGTTATCTTAAAACAAAACTTATGATGTAATTTGAGCTAAATTTTTAAAATTATGTCATTTAATATTCATAAAACAAACTGCAATTCAATCACATGACCACAACTGAAGCTGATGCTTATACAGGCCAATTTTTGTAGTCTGGTTTATGGACTTAGAATTTAAAAAAAATACATTCTTGTACATCTCAATTAAGCTTCATTGCAAGAAATAAAATTGGTATCCTACTGTATGACAGTCAAACAGAGGATGAGTTATTTTTAATATGAAGTATTTTATGATATTATAACACTGAATTGTAATTCATATTTTTTTTTTCAGGTTTATTTCATCTTGCAATACATTTTTATAATACGGTCCTAGAAACAGCACCCTCTATAGTTGGTGACAGAACATTTGATCTGCGTAGAGAAGCTGCGTTTAATCTATCGTTGATATACAGATCCAGTGGGAATGACGATCTAGCGAACCATATGTTGATGACACACATCGTGGTATGACACGCACAAGATGTTAAATGGTTTCAGTTTAAAAGACATTATGCACCCACATGGTTCAGTGGTTGAGCATTTACAGTAGCTTCCAATTTAGTGGATATCGTTCGAGCCAGAAGCTGGTCATAATTTATTTGTCTTTTGGTTACTGTCTGTTCATCCAGATGGTTGGTCCTTTGTTCATCCAGTTTTTTTAATGGTTGGTCCTTGATATCGTAGATTAATGTTTCAATGAAACATGTATGCAACAGTGGTATAAACAGTAGACTTACAGTCAAAGCAATGTAATGCATTGGGACTACATACAGGTGTCCCAAGTTGGAAGAAGTAATTTCCGGCAGATCTGTTATAAGCTTTCTCAGGACATCTAATTTTGTTTTGCTGCTTATGGTGATAACAAAAATAGACACTGACTTCTGTGAGACAAATGACAATAAAAGGTAATACAATAGTAAAAGCATGCAAATTTAATTAATTTGCTGGAGATGGGTTATTTTCCAGGACATTCTTGTCAGGGTGCAGGACGTCCTGATTTCCGGGAGAGACTTGCAATTTTCAGGAGACTTGGGACCCACATTATAGCAGTCTCAATGCTCTTTAAAAAAGAAAAGTGTATTCTTTTCAGATTTTGAATTGAATAAAAATACATTCTCGAATTGTGTCAAAGTGTCCACATTTGTTTGCATAACTGTAGTCATATTATAGAGTTAAACTGTGCATGTCTGACAGGGTAAAGAATGTTGCTACCCATCAAATCATCCAAGAGCCTCAGTAGTGTAGTTGTTTAGATTTTCTGGTGCAAATTAAGATTTTCCCCGACAGCAGAGCAAGAGTTGTACTTGGTGCAGTGAGATGTCCCCTTCCCAATGAGAAAATAACTTCCCCCGCCTTTCCTTTAAATCTTAAAAAAGATCAAAATTGTGGATTTTATGTGAAAGTATCCATTTTTTGGAAAGACTATCACTCTGTATTTCAGTTAATTTTGGTCACACAGAGTTTGTTTTGGTACCAAACTGTTCGGAAGGCCCATGTTTCTATTCACTATAATGGAACATTGCATGCTGGAAATGCCTCTTTAGTGTTCTGCCATCAGGCAGGTCCTTGGCTGCCAACTCCTCCACTTGCATCTGTCCTCTGCTCTTCTCTTCATTTCCACATAAAGCCTCTTAATCCTTTAAATCATCTATCATCCCTATCCTCTTTTTCCTCTTGGTCTTTTCCCTTCCATTCATCCCTCTATGATTTCTTTCAACAAACTCTCGCCCATTAAAACATGACCAATCCAATTATTTATTTTTTTTTTTTGCTGGAAATGCTACAATTCACCTTTGACCATATATTTACTGAATGTACAATCTTGATTTAGGTCCTAAATTATCCAAATATATGATTCTTTTAATCTGTTTTTATTTGCTCAAATGAAACATTTGCTACAAAGCCTGGTTGTTACATCTAGAACGTTTAGTATAATCAGGTGATGATGCGAGAGATCCGCTTTCTACGTAAATAAAAGTAATATGCAAGTTTTAATATAGCGCTGTACACAACAAAGCCTGAGAGCACATTTCCACATTATTACCCGTCAGTGCCTTGTTTAGTGCTTGCTGATAAACTAGTCAACACTGTAATTATTTTGTCCAACTACAATACAAAGGCTTATGTGCTGCAAGAACATTGCTAGTCATAAAGAAAGAAATACATTTCAATTTTTGCAGTATATATTTTATTATAAATGTAAAAAACATCAAACTCAAAATTCTGTTTTGTAATATAAAAGAAGTGTCTTCATCATATTCTTATATATTTATAAAATATTTTAAAAATTACTAAGAGTACGTTTTGTATAAAAATAACACTAAAAAGAAAAGATCAACGTTTCGACTCCTTCATGGTGTCATTTTCAAGATCAAATGATGAAGTAAAAAATATACAGCAACTATAATCAATAGAAAAAAGCTAATCTACAATGTCAAAGTTCATAACAGTGGGATATTAATCCCTGTGTTAGATAAAAAGCTTTGCTTTGACAGTGTCACCTTGTTTATTCAGACTGGGTTTTAATTGTCTAAGATTCTGTTACAACAACATGCTAAGGACCATCATATCAGCCCAAGCAGTATTGAGTCATGTTTCAGCATTTTAAAGAAATCGTCGCTCACATCACGAACTAACACAATTAAATTAGATTGTGTTAGTTCGTGAAATCAGAAAAAGCGCGTCAAAATACGCGCTGTTGTCGTTAAGGACTTTTTGTGTGGTAAAGAATACAAAATTGCTTGACAACCAATACGCGCTCGTTTTGACGCGCTACTGTGATTTCACGAACTAACACAATCTACTTTGATTGTGTTAGTTCGTGATGTGAGCGACGAAATGTAGGAACAAATTTGACTGTCTCATTATTACCCGTCAGTCAACACCGTAATTATTTTGTCCAACTACAGTACAAAGTACAAAGGCTTATGTAAGAACATTGCTAGTCATAAAGAAAAAAACCATTTGAATTTTTGCAGTATATATTATATTATAAATGTAAAAACATATCAAACTGTAATATAAAAGAAGTGTCTATCATATTCTTATATATTTATTAAATATAAAAAAATACAGATACAATAGAATTTTACAAATACTGTATATGAACATTAATTAAATAATGATTATAATGGTAAGTATGTAAATACAATTAATTATAACTTATGTTTAACTTATTATAATTGTTATGTACAGTATATACAATGTAAAGTTACTGATTTTAAGTACTTATTATGAATGTAAATTATATAAAAGGGTCATTCCATGCCAACTCAATAAATTTTCAGAAAATCTTGGCTGGGATTTTCTAGAAACTCGGACATAATGTGCAAAAACATGTCTAATGAACAAACCAATTCCAAGTCGTTTAGAACTACTACTTCATGGGACCCAGAATTTGCTGTCATCTTCCCACGGCCCAAGTTATTGAAATGTCGTCCACGATACAAAATATACAACCAATATAATACAGTACAACCCTACTTTGAGACACCCCTATTCAGGGGACACTTTTCTGTGAAAAGAGGGGAATTATATATTTTAATACTACAGCCAAATGGTCAAATCAATGCATATTCAGCCACTATTAAGGGAAACTGAACAGTATCGCAAAAACTCCAGCAGTCTAAAAAAAAAAATAAACACTAATATAAAGCTCAATATTTAAAAAAAAAAGAATATTTGGTCATTAAATTCGCATCACAAAATATGGGAACATAATAAGATACTACTATTATAGTTTTAATTACATTACTTCTGATTACATATTTAAATGAATTTTGCATTGCAAATTACTGATATAAATTAGTTATAATTCTAATGTAACTCATTTTTAGGTCAATAAAAATAAAATTACATAATTTTAAAAACATTACACCAACACCTATAAGGTTACAATTTCACACTTTTCTTTTATCCAATGAAGAAGATGTCCCCTTACAAGGCGTTTTACTGTATATTGAAGTACTGTAGTGTTTCGTAACAATATATTTTATAAAATATAATTTTAAGAAAATAATTACCTAGAGCAGCTTTCCAATTTTATTTTCATCATTGGTTGATTTCCATCATTTTAGTCTGACAGTGTTCATTCTAACATTAGTTGCTAGAACCTTTGTCTATAATGGCCACTAATTTAGTAGGTAATCTTAAAAAAATGTTTTGTTTTGATGTCTTTACAGAATAAATTTAATTTTTAACATTTAATAATTTGTTGCTTAAAACCCATTTAATAACTGATTTATGTATTTTAATGGACTTTCTTTGTTTTTAAAGGTATCTTTGATCATTAGAGTAAGAATGTTTTGATCTTTTGTTTAAATCACTGCTATGTCACCTACTAGATGTAATGTTTTGATTGGTTAAACACTTTTGGTACTAGTGCATATAAGCTTGCTATGGATAATTCTTTCATTCCTGATGATGACATAATTAATGTTGAAATATTGAATCCCAACACGATGGCATGTATTTCAATACTTGGAGTATTATACTTTCTTATGTCATTTATTGGTACTCTCCTATCATTGGTACCGTACCTCTTGTTTTTCATTGTTTTTTCCACAGTTTGCCAGTTTACAGATAATTCACTTTGGTGTCGGGCTTCAGCCCATTATTCTCTCTTGGCTAACTGTCTTATTTATATTGTTATGTCTCATTTGTATGAACATGCCCGAATTCATAAATAAATAAAAACCAAATGTCACTAAGATTATTACTACTAATATCAAGCTTCCATAATTCCAACTTGACACCTCTCCTAGAACACTTTCTAATCATATCATTTATAATATCACCAGACAAAGTGCAATTGCTCAGGTTAAGTATATTCAGTTTAGGTGTAATAATAAATAAAGATGAAAATGAAGAACCATCAATGTTACTGAGATTATTACCACTGATATCAGGCTCCCGTCCCAACTTGACTCCTCTACTTGAACACTCTCTAATCATATCATTTATAATATCACCAGACAAAGTGCAAATTGCTCAGGTTAAGCTTATTCAGTGTAGGTGTAATGATAAATTAAGATGCAAATGAAGAACCATCAATGTTACTGAGATTATTACTACTGATATCAAGGGACCCTAATTTCAACTTGACTCCTCTCATAGAACACTCTCTAATCATATCATTTATAATAGCACCAGACAAAGTGCAATTGCTCAGGTTAAGCATATTCAGTGTAGGTGTAATGATAAATAATGATGCAAATGAAGAACCATCAAAGTTACTGAGATTATTACTACTGATATCAAGGGACCCTAATTTCAACTTGACTCCTCTCATAGAACACTCTCTAATCATATCATTTATAATATCACCAGACAAAGTGCAATTGCTCAGGTTAAGCTCAATCAGGTTAGGTGTAATAATAAATAAGGATGAAAATGATGAACCATCAATATTACTGAGATTATTACTACTGATATCAAGGGTACTTAAGTCCAACTTGACTCCTCTACTTGAACACTCTCTAATCATATCATTTATAATATCACCAGACAAAGTGCAATTGCACAGGAAAAGCCTATTCAGTATAGGTGTAATAATAAATAATGATGCAAATGAAGAACCATCAAAGTTACTGAGATTATTACTACTGATATCAAGGTACTTTAATACCAACTTGACTCCTCTACTTGAACACTCTCTAATCATATCATTTATAATATCACCAGACAAAGTGCAATTGCACAGGAAAAGCCTATTCAGTATAGGTGTAATAATAAATAATGATGCAAATGAAGAACCATCAATGTTACTGAGATTATTATTACTGATATCAAGGGACCCTAATTCCAACTTGACTCCTCTACTTAAACACTCTCTAATCACATCATTTATAATATCACCAGACAAAGTGCAATTGCTCAGGTTAAGCACATTCAGTTTAGGTGTAATAAATAAGGATGCAAATGAAGAACCATCAATGTTACTGAGATTATTACCACTGATATCAATGGACAACCATATTTCCAACCTGACTCCTCTACTTGAACACTCTCTAATCATATCATTTATAATATCACCAGACAAAGTGCAATTGCTCAGGTTAAGGATATACAGTTTAGGTGTAATAATAAATAAGGATGCAAATGAAGAACCATCAATGTTACTGAGATTATTATTACTGATATCAAGGGTCCCTAATTCAAACTTGACTCCTCTACTTGAACACTCTCTAATCATATCATTTATAATATCACCAGACAAAGTGCAATTGCTCAGGTTAAGGATATTCAGTGTGGGTGCAATGAATAAGGATGAAAATAAAGAACCATCAATGTTACTGAGATTATTATTATTATTACTGATATCAAGCTTCCATAATTCCAACTTGACTCCTCTACTTGAACACTCTCTAATCATATCATTTATAATATCACCAGACAAAGTGCAATTGCTCAGGTTAAGCGTATTGAGTTGAGGTGTAATAATAAATAAGGATGAAAATGAAGAACCATCAATGTTACTGAGATTATTACTACTGATATCAAGGGTCCTTAATTTCAACTTGACTCCTCTACTTGAACACTCTCTAATCATATCATTTATAATAGCACCAGACAAAGTGCAATCCCTCAGGTCAAGAATTTCCTGTTCAGGTGTAATAAATAAGGATGCAAATAAAGAACCATCAATGTTACCAAGATTATTAGCACTGATAAGAAGTGTCTTCAATTTCAACTTGACTCCTCTACTTGAACACTCTCTAATCATATCATTTATAATATCACCAGACAAAGTGCAATTGCTCAGGTTCAGTCTATTCAGTTTAGGTGTAATGAATAAAGATGCAAATGAAGAACCATCAGTGTTACTGAGATTACCATCACAGATAGAAAGGTTCTCTAATTCCAACTTGACTCCTCTACTGGAAAACTCTCTAATCAAATCATTCATAGCACATGAAGCGTCTAAATTTAAATCAGTAAGTTGTGGTGCATTAGCTAACAGATGAACTGCACATGAAGTTGTAGTTATCCCTGACAAATAAGCGCATGTTATATTATATTTGAAATTCAGTTTCCGATACTCAGCTGTTAAGTATGAAACATCATCCGCAACACATATTCTACAAATTATTCCTCCAAATAAATACGTTTGCGCATCTTTTGACACAGCAGCAATCATTATGTGGGCAATCATTCTGAATTTTTCTTCAAAAGACTTTCCTCTAAAATAATGATCAATGTCAGTTACCACTTTTTCATTTAAACATCGATGTTTACATATACCTCCAATTTTTCTCATAAGTTGTATGAAATGCTCATTTTGATTGAGCTCTACATTGGGAATGATGTAACTGATAAATGTTCTTACTGATTTACAAATTCCATAAATATGTGGCTTTATTTCTAAATCTGTCATGGTCATGTGATCAATAACTGCCTTTTCTACTGTATCCATGTGCTCGTTTTTTACAAATTCTAAATACGTCATTAAAGAATGATATGTTGAGATATCATTAGTTATCCAATGACTCAAAAACATGGCAGACTTGGCACCCAGGAATTCAATTGTAAACACCCTTGCCATGTGAAAATATTCACTACTTCTTATCGTCTGCCATTCACTATCGGTCAATGGCTTAAGTAGTATTTCCCTGCCCTTTGAACACTCATTCTCCAACATTTCTGTCTGACATAGTTTGTATAAGTAAAACCCTACTAATGACTCTACTATCAACTTGTGAGGAGTCATAAAAATCTCCTTAAAATCTGATTTCTGATTTGGTGTATCTTCATACACAAATCCCAGTTTTAAAGCCAGTGCAACCATTTCTTGTGGTCCTTCCAAATCTCTTTTGTTAATTGAAAGTTGGTTTTTCTTTAAGCTTTCATAGAAACACTTTCCTAACAGGAGCATCGCCTTTACAAACTTCTCTGGAGTATTCTTAAATATTGAGATTTTTGGCTCTTTAGCTGCTTGTTTATCAATGAACTGATTCAAGATGCATCTAAAAATCTCTTTAAAGAGAACAGCTTTGTCAGCTGGAAGGTGTTTATTTTCTTCCCACATGATACATACTAACAGAAGCAACATTGGATTCTTGCACATACCATATACTTCCCTATGTTTTCCAGACAAGGGGCCTGTATCAAGTCTCAACGCCTCAATCAGCAATTCTCCTAATTCAGTGTTTCTAAAGAAAGCAAAGTGTTTCTTAATGTATTTGTTTATATTATCACAATCAAATCCCTTTACTTTCACATGTATGCTGCTATATTTAATGAACTCATTGAGGTTTTCAGATCGTGATGTAAGTATCACTTTACACTTGTACATTTTTTCATTTTTGAAAATGCATAATGGACTCTCACTACCACCTTTCAATTCATCCAATCCATCCAATAACAATATTATATCATTGTGTTTCCAAATAAATCGTTCTATTAATATACGATTTTGAGGGAGATTCGTTTCAAGATGAAAATTCTTAAGGTCTATTTGTTTTAAAATAGCATCCAAAATAGTTTCACCTACATCAATATCTCTGATGTTGACAAGAAACAGTATTTTGCCTTTGAAGGTTTCATCTGATTGCTCTGTGGACCATTTGTATGCTACATACCTGAGGAGGGTTGATTTGCCGATACCGCCCTCACCTTCTATTAGAACTTTACATGCAGGTGTTGATTTTATAATATCTAAAACCTCCTTCAAAGTTGTTGGCTTGGCATCTTCCTTCACTTGGTTTTTACCTTCTTTGAGTAGGTCGAGGTCAGTGAACATGTCAGCAATGTCTAAATGGTATGCAGTATTCCAAGTTGCTGGTGTAAACAATCTGTTAGTGCTGCACACTCTCTGTTGTCTACTTAGTAGATATTCTCTGATAATCTTGTCTGTAAAACAAATGTTTACATAAATTGTTGATCAACGAGTGACTTCAAATAGAATGGAGCTTAACAACTGCAGTAACATCTTCATTGTGAGTACAATAGAACCTCAATTTTTAAGTACGATACAGAATTGTTGCGCACGTAAATCTGGGGATTTGTAAAATCATGTTTTATGAATTATTATGTTATTATGAACTTAATCACAAATTTAACATAGATAAAACCTTTTATTTTAACAACAAAATGCCAAAGCAAAATACACTACAAAATAAACTTGGTTTAGGCCTAATGTATAAGCTATTTGTCAATGATTGTAGACTGTGAAGTTAAGAGACCTGTTTCATAACAGCAAAACAATAGTGTAAGTAGGCCTAGGCTATGTACAGTCATAGTACAATAGGCCTATTCAAATTTTTTTTTGGGGGGGGTGGGGGTTTGAGAGGAAAAAATTTTAATTTATTTTAACCCACATAGTAGATCCTAGTGTAGAATAGTCTTCCCTTTCCAGAGTCTTTATATAATTTTTAAGTCAATACACATATTTATCATATACATACTGTAATTATCAGAATAGGATAGGCCTATTTAGTATTCATTCAATGAATGGAATTGACTGAGAACATACAATAAATACAAAGTGTCCCATAGGCCTACATCGCGGTCGAATTTGTTCGGGGAGGCCTAAACGATCCTGGCTAGGCCTAAGCCTACACCAACTACCGCTGAGCATGTTTCCTGCTGGACCTCGTCGTGTAGGCTTCAAAACGTCAGATAACAAAACATTTTGCTCAATATGCACTTTCATATGGAAAGACTCCCGTCCATCCTATCTCTTATTAACTTCTGTAGACCTTTGCCTCCGATTTGAAGCAAAACAGCATTTTTGCCGACTTTTTTGGCAGATGCTTTTGCCTGACAATGTAACGTTGGTGGCATGCTCTATGATTGAAAAATTTTAAAAAATACGAAAATGATCTTTTTCTCTGTCATTTTTTTTGGCATTTGCGGGTCATATTCGACGTTTTTTTTTTTTGGCATGAAAAATCAGAAGCGGGCCAAAAATCATTGTCGGGTGGTGACGC
>NW_022733744.1:0-854 GCF_011630105.1 Anneissia japonica | reverse complement strand
TGCTTGCTTTGGTAACATACATAATATATGTGTATTGACTCATATACACTCATGAAAGACAATCCTTTACGTATTGTAGATAAAGAAGACTTGAAGATACACAAACCAAGAAATGACGACAGACAGTACTTGAAGCACTAGACTATAACAAGCTTCCATGTGGTCGCTGTTGGCTGAAGGTAAGTATGAATCATCCAAATCATCATCCGCAGATATCAATGCCTACAACAACATTATAAATAAATCATTATATAATCACTCAACTATGTATATCAATCACAATACAATTATATTGATATATTTATTGTACAACATTAACTTAAACTCACAACATAATATCAATTTACTATCAGATAATATTCCAAAATAATATTTAAAAGGAATTGTTTTTATTAACCATGCATGCATACTTCTAATAGACTAACTATTTATCTTTTTGGAGATGGTAGTATTATATTCAAATAATCAGTGGACCACCTGAAAACTTATGGATACATATGACAGTGCTTGTACACTATAAGGGGCAAGGCTGTTTGGAACAGTATACAAAATATACACTATAAGGGGCAAGGCTGTTTGCAACAGTATACAAAATATATACTATAAGGGGCAAGGCTGTTTGGAACAGTATACAAAATATACACTATAAGGGGCAAGGCTGTTTGGAACAGTATACAAAATATACACTATAAGGGGCAAAGCTGTTTGGAACAGTATACAAAATATATACTATAAGGGGCAAGGCTGTTTGGAACAGTATACAAAATATATACTATAAGGTGCAAAGCTGTTTGGAACAGTATACAAAATATATACTATACGGTGCAAAGCTGTTTGGAACAGTACACAGACAA
>NW_022733743.1:0-2103 GCF_011630105.1 Anneissia japonica | reverse complement strand
GTATTTCGAACATCGAATACATTGCTGTTAGCGCTCTAGTATTCTTATTATATCTCTATGGATGGTACACACACGGTTCTGCGTATTTCGAACATCGAATGCATTGCTGTTAGCACTCTAGTATTCTTATTATACCCAAAGATACTAGAAATACAAGATAGAGTTCTCCACACAAAAAAAGTGTTCCACTGTGTTCCACCGAAATGCATGGTGGGAATACGAAAAATGGGACGCCCCCTACAGCTGGATCTAAAAAAACTTGTGCCAAACTTTCGTTACCAAGTCGTCGCGTATTTTATTATCAATTCTCAACAAAGGTAAACGTACTAACAAATGGTGTATAGACGTCAACACTGACACCCAATGCGAGATCTGTGGTTATGGAGAGGAAGATACTAAACATTTTCTTTTTGTGTGTAATCCCTTAGAACGTATCAGATCTGAAGAATTAATTAAGTTGAAAAATTATTTAATTTCTATTAACTGTGTTAATGTCTGGATAAACTTTTCATCCAGTGATCTATGTACAACTACAATACGTCTTAGCAAGCTTCGATTTTTTCGATAATATTTATCCTGAACACATGTTTAATAACGATATTGCCCTCTTATTTGATAAATTCTGTAAATCGTACGCTTGTCGGGCATGGAAATTAAGAAGTATACTTTTATTGGAGAAAAATAGCAATGTTCTGAGAGGTACGCTTGACCATTTCACCACTCTTTTAAATTGTACTGTTCTTCCTTTGCTGTTGCATTTCTGATTGACTGCATATGATTTGATGTATTCTTTTTGTATTTTATTTACTTTCGCTGCTTACATGTGTATATATGTATATATATTTACAGTTTCCGCGTATGTATGTTTATGTATGTATATGGGTATGTTATTCTTCTCGAGCGGATCACCTCTTGTTATTGTCAGGATCATCATCATCATCTTCATCTTCTTTTTTTTTATTTCTCCCCTTTTTTGTTCGCATATCTCAAAATTGCTGCGAGGTACGCACAAGGTCGCTTCATCGATCATTTTGGCATCGCCTGGAATAGACATGATAAGGTTTTCAATGTGACCAGTCATGCGTGACGTCAGCTACGCGTAATTTTGCGTTTTTACATTATCGATCATATCAACCTAACCAATTGCTATTTTGAAATCGTATTAAGTGAGCATTAACTTCAGGTCAATGTTGAATGTACTGAACCCTAATTTTACGTGTGTGCTTCGTAACGCATGCGTACGCGTGCGTCAAAATTTCAAAATGCTCGAAATCACTTTTTGACAAAATTAGAGCACGCTAAACGCCATTTTGAGCATTTCAATTTTTTTCAATTTACCATTACGCGTGCGCATTTTTACGCGCGCAGCACGTACGGAAGCTAGAAATTAAGTTTTTGTTGTCACATTTTGGGTTCCTGACATTGTTTCCGATCTTTTCAATCACCTTGTGGCCAATAACAATGCCGTACGCACGCATCAAACAGTGAACTTTGTGCGCATTTGTGCCGATATACAGTGAAATTTTGCTATAATCAGGCCTAATTTGAAACAGTTACAGCTCTTTTACAGCTCAATTTTTATTACATATTCTGAAAACAAATGAGTTGTAAATACGATTTTCTAGCTCATAATGGCCGATCGACATTGTGACGTCATCATATTGCCATCTGAATTCAACAAACTGAATTTAGCGATGACGTCATATTTTGAAATGCGCATTTTAGCGTATCTTGCTTATTCTTGGTCGATCGTCTTTCAACTTTGAATATGTTATAGCTGAGGCAATTCTCTTTCATTAAGTGACTTCTTTGTACATTTTGATGACGTCATCATTGTCAAAATGCAGGTTTTTGATTAGACTTGCCACAAGTCTCTTATTTTTTATTATTTTTCTCATTCTGGGCAGCGCCACCAACGAGAAAGCTAATTTAGAGATAGACGGCATAAGCGACTTGTAAAACACTGAATGCAGGCACCAGGATGCCAAAAGAATGACGTAATCTGATATTCCGTATTTGGATAAATGGGCAAACCGAGATAAACAATTTCAACCAATCAAATGTTCATATTTTTGGAGCCACGAAACTGAGTCACTCGCGTCG
>NW_022733742.1:0-977 GCF_011630105.1 Anneissia japonica | reverse complement strand
ATATTTCGGATAAGGCAATCATTTAATTGCCTCACCAAAAATGTCATTTATCTCATATATTGTAACAATATGTCGGAGAAACAAAAAACACCCTCCGTATGAGAATGACACAACATAGATCAGCTATCAGAACATCTAAGCTTGATCAACCAGTAGCCGAACATTTCAATTTAGCTGGTCATTCAATTTCAAATTTCAGAGTAATTGCAATTGAATACAATGCCAGTTGGAGCGACAAAAATCGCAAAGATAAAGAGAATCACTGGGAACTTTTACTTAAAACAACCACACTATTTGGACTCAATATTAGGAACGTTCTCCCAGTACACTAAATTAAACCAATGGCATTTCAATTTATTCTGCATAAATCATTTGGCATATTTATTGAGGCTTGCCTCTAAAGTTTAGTTTTGGCCTTCCTGTTTACTTGTTTAGGCTGTTTATTCTAATCTCACCTAGCCTATTGTTTCCAATCATGCTTCCATGAAATTCTCACTTTATACCATCTAGCTTTTTCTACCCTCAATCACTCGCCACTGAGGAAGGACTAGTGTTGTCCGAAAGCTCTGGTTCTATTTCTGGCTGTTTACTTACGTTTACTTGTTAGCTGTTGCTTATCATTTTTGTATCTCTACTGAGATCCAGCCATTGTTTCCCACAGCATTGTTGTTTTTCAGTATTTTGCCTTTTAATCTCATATATAGATTAAAAGGCAAAATACTGAAAAACAACAATGCTGTGGGAAACAATGGCTGGATCTCAATAGAGATACAAAATGATAAGCGACAGCTAGAGATACAAAAATGATAAGCAACAGCTAAAAAGTAAACGTAAGTAAACAGCCAGAAATAGAACCAGAGCTTTCGGACAACACTAGTCCTTCCTCAGTGGCGAGTGAGTGAGGGTAGAAAAAGTATAAAGTGAGAATTTCATGCAAGCATGATTGGAAACAATAGGCTGGGTGAGATTAGAATAAA
>NW_022733741.1:0-4417 GCF_011630105.1 Anneissia japonica | reverse complement strand
ATGTCGGTACAAGCTAAATTAATTACTTGAGAGACTAAGGTGCCTTTAATATAAGACATTATACACTGTTAAAATAGGAATTTAATAAGTGTGAATAAAAAAAAAACGAGATGCAGAATTGTTATTAAAAATCTGGGCCACGAGGTCCAATTGAAAGCATATTACTGACTTTTGGCGTCAATTGCGTGAATAATAGGGGCAAAATTTAGGGTGTGCGGCAAAAATGGCCGCGGCAAAGATGGCCCTGGTAAAAATGGCCCCTCTAAGAAAGTAATAAAAATGATTTTTTTTTTTAACCATACTAAGCTAAAAAAAAAAACTATCCCAGGGACGTTTATTCCGGGACTCTGTCCGAGGGTCTAGTCGGCCCTGTGTTTGGACCCACCCTATCAGACTCCCCCGGGGCCGCCACTGAACGACTATAATGGGTAAGTATTTAACTAAGGTCTGTCAGTTTTCACAGTTATAGAAAAAAAAAACCCCTAAAAGTGACTAAAAACCTCTAAAAGTGACTAAAAACATAAACATGTCTCCCATACCCCGATCCAAAAAATGGTATTTTAAAGGGAAATTTCACTATTTCGTTTTTTCGTTGGGTTAACTTTGTATTTAGTTCATTAATTATATATAGGGCCTATATGTTTTTTTTTATTGCTGTACTGTATGTATAATATTGTATCGAGATTGTATTTCTTTGATAACAATAAGATTATTTTTACATTAAAAAACATAGTTTTTTCCACCATAATGGACGCCATATTGGAATTTGTCATGATGACGTCATCATTCCGATCAAGTTTTTTAATGAGAGTGATGAGTAACTATATAGCCAAGTTGTTGTTACATTTCATAACCACAGTATATGTAAAAGTGACCAAAAACATAAATTTATTTCCCCTACCCCCATCTTAAATAGTTTAAAATAGGGTATTTTAGGCCAAAATTTCAAAGTGCTGTAAAAAAAATTGCCCAAGCCCTAGGCATGGGGATTTTTTTTCTGAGACACTATAGGGTATGCTGATTCAGAAAAACCAAAAATTAATTTTCCTTTACTTTTTTCCCGCTAAAGTTCATTTCAGCAGTTTTACAACCAGGCTATTAAATAAATGAAATAACGTGATGCATAATCAGCTAAGCCATCATTACGTGGCTTGGGAGAGATGTGTTTTTAGACGCGATAAAAAAATGTGCTGTAATGCGCATTGGAACACAGAACCCTGGAATTTGAAGGCAAACATCTTAACCGCCAAGCTACATCTTAAGGTATACTAAGCACATTATTGCTAAGCACGTCAAGATCCTAAGCACTTACTAAAAGCACAACGTCCTTGAATCATTTCTTTTACAAATGACTTGGATTTTTCTGGTATGCTTATTGTAAATATTATGAAATTTCAAACAGGCCTAATTTAAAATTTTCTATTATACTTTATATTTATTTAATTGTTAGGCCTAATTATTTTAAGGGGTAGCTGGTTCATTTGAGTTACAGCAATGTACTTTGCTTAATCTACCCCTGTCCAGCATTCATTTTTTGTATTTCTCACAGGCCTATTGTATTTTATTGTCACGGTGTAAATGTTGGTTGAATACATAAATGAAATGAAAATAAGTCTGGCGATCTGGGGTGGCGCCAGCGGCCATCCCCCACCCCCGCCGGGGAGAGCTCCCTCGCCCCACCCACCTTCGGGGAGAAACAATTTTTTTGTATTTTCTACGTATAGTAGACACTAAAATCGATTGAATAAGAATTTGAAACCCCTAAATTGTCACTATTTTTGGGGCCACTGGACCACTTCTGAAAGATCATGAGCCACGCCCACTTTGTTCTCGCCTGGGACATCGGCCCCTCCCCCTGCAAATCCTGTCGCCACTCCTACTGGAGATGTGACACTGCCTGAAGTTACATTACGTTTTTTTTATGTAGATTAATTTTTGTTTATTTTATTTATTTATTTCCATAATAGAAACAAGTATAAAATACAACGTAAAGGCAAAATGTTCAAAAAGGCAATAATAATTTATAAATACTATTTAAATCATTACTAATAGTAAGGACTTAATAATGTCACAGATTAAAAATACAAAAACATTCTTAAAATATAACTTAACATGCATACGATATTTTACATAAAAAATGGATGTATTTAAACGAGTAGGGCTCGGCCTGTAGATGGTTGAGTATGGGTACATCGAGTCGAGTACTGTAGAAAGTAGTTATTAGCGTAGAATTGTTTTCCGACGGTATGCAACCATGCCAAATTGTAATAACTCAAATAATTACAGCTGAAACACCATCAGTTGAGGTATAATAACAATGCAACTTTTTATTAGCAAAACTATAAAGCAATATTAATAACACAACAATGCAAAAAGCTTGGCAAATCCCAGTCACCCCCTGAAGGCGATAAACAGCAAATAGTCATACTGGCGCAATATCGAAGATCTATATATAATAGAAACATCATTTATATTATATTATGTCGGTACAAGCTAAATTAATTACTTGAGAGACTAAGGTGCCTTTAATATAAGACATTATACATTGTTAAAATAGGAATTTAATAAGTGTCAATAAAAAAAAAACGAGATGCAGAATTGTTATTAAAAATCTGGGCCACGAGGTCCAACTGAAAGCATATTACTGACTTTTGGCGTCAATTGCGTGAATAATAGGGGCAAAATTTAGGGTGTGCGGCAAAAATGGCCGCGGCAAAGATGGCCCTGGTAAAAATGGCCCCTCTAAGAAAGTAATAAAAATGATTTTTTTTTTAATCTTCAAATATTTAAATACTGTAAAATAGCAAGAATTAAATTGCAATAAATAAATGAAATGGCCCCAGTTATTAAAAATTAATTTTAAAAATGATTTTTAATGATTTTTTAAAACTATTTAAAATAGCAAAAATTTAATTAATAAATTATTATTATAAAATTCAGTAATAAAACTGAAATTTTTTAAATCTCCAAACTATTTAAATGCTGTATAATAGCAAAAACTGAAATAATAAATCAACATAAACCATAGCATATTTGAAAACTTAAATAATCTACCGGTAATGTCAAATAAGTTGCCATTTATATTATTTTGCCGGAATAAATAAAAAGAAATGAATAAAATAGTCCATACATTAAAAAAGTAAGTAATAAATAACCTGTCGTCTTATATTACAATACAAAAATTCTAGACTGTAACAAAACAAATGTCAAGGATTGTACTAGGCCTATTATCAAATGTTAATTAAATCACAATGGACGACCCTTACACAGATTTTTTTTTGAGTATTATATGACCGAGATATTAAACGAGGCTGAGGTCCTTAGGGAGGAAGGGCCAGAATGTTCCAATGGCCAAAGAGCTTGAGAGCGAAAAGCCTAAGATACTAAAAGTAAGAAAGAGAAGGACGCATATGCTTTGGAAAGTGGCCAAGTAATCATATTAAATAACGATAACACAAGTGGCAATGTTAGAATATTAGTGAAAAGTTGGGTAAAACAAATACAGAGGAAAAAATAAAATACAAATACAGACTTGAGGTCTGGCTACTACAAAATGATGTTTAGGAATAAATAACAGCATGCAGTCACTGTACATCTATTTTAAACATATTTAATGTAATTTCCATAACAGAGAGATCTAAATACCATATGTTGTGCCCATGAGTCCGAACTTTCCTGCAGAGTCGCAGTGAGTGTCCTGGAAATCGGCGGAAAGGCTTCCCGTATCTAAAAACGAACCATTCCGCAAATTCACGTATTTGCTTGTTTACGCGTTTTTATTACGTAATATCATTGTCTCCCGGAAGTCAGTGGTTATCACCATGCAGCAAAATATATTTATTTTGAGTAGGCCCTAAGTAAATTTCCATTCCAGTTTTTAAAAATTCGATTCAACATATTTAGATGTGTTTAGAAAACTCATTAGGCCTATCAAGAGATTTTTGTCATGTAATTTTTTTCTCTCTCTCTTACTCTATCTCTTTTTGGATAGGCCTACATTTATTTTGATTTGTCTGCTAGAGAGATCAAAAGTTATTCCAAATAGGCCTTATTAAACTTTAACTAACAATATACAGAAAGTAATTGAAATATCGATATTATTTTAAGTTTTATGTATTAAGTTTTAGCGCGGGCATTTACGTGACTGTCGGTATATTTTTTTCTTAAGGAAACCAGGATTTAGCTTAACCGTGCTAATACATTCCTGTTTAAATAACTTAAACAGGAGGCAGGCATTAGTAATTTTTTTGATAAAATTTGCCAAAAAGACATCAGCCAGGTTGCGACAGAGTTTCTAAAGACATTCACGACAACAGCGTGATAATGCATGAGGCTGGATTTCAATCATTCCGTATAAAAACGAATCTTAAAATAGCAAATTACGATCGAAAAACGTGGGATCGTCTCATACGCGCGT
>NW_022733740.1:0-525 GCF_011630105.1 Anneissia japonica | reverse complement strand
GGCCATAATTTCTTGGATTACCTATGGTAGTGGTAAAATAATCAGAGAAATGACATGTTTATCGAAATGCTTTATAAAAATATAACACTAAATTAAGGCACCATGCATAAAAGTTCAGCAATTCTCTGTGATATTAGGTCTACTCAGATTGAAAATACTGTACATAGTTTCTTGCAATGCAGGCCAGGTCACTTCAACGCGATCGCACCGACTACGCGCGCAGACGATAATGTTATAATAATTATAACGTCGATGGTAACCATTATTGATGTTTAATAATATAAACAAACGTTATATTTATGACGATGCAGTACAAAACATTACGATCATTAAATTACTACAGAACTAACGCCGGTAAAATGAACTCGCCCTTCGGTTACGAAATAGTGTAACATCGATATTATTTATTCTATATTTCCGTGCGTATATGTACGCTTGTCACAACCAATTGTACGTGAGACGCGTACTGTAGAATATTAATTTAGCCAATAATCATATTGTTTATTACATTATCCAATGAAAATT
>NW_022733739.1:0-1565 GCF_011630105.1 Anneissia japonica | reverse complement strand
AAAACACATAATAATACATACAGCAACCGAAAGGTCCACTGATTAATCTCAGATAAGAAAGCAAAAGGTGTAGTCTACGTATAGCGAACGCTTCTTTAAACAATAGGAGAGACCAGTTTCGGGAGCTGTCAATAATGCTAGTACTAGAAAATATTAAACCTAATTTATTACTTACATTACAGACGACATTATCATTTTCAAGTATACCCTGTAATCCTAAAACAAAGACTACACCCTTTGCTTAACAATGGGCTTAGAGCTTCAAAACAGCTTTCTTTGTTTTTGTAGGTATCTTTGATCATTAGAGTAAGAATGCTTTGATCTTTTGTTTAAATCACTGCTATATCACCTACTAGAGGTAATGTTTTGATTGGTTAAACACTTTTGGTACTAGTGCATATAAGCTTGCTAATATGGAGTTTTCATTCCTGATGATGACATAATTAATGTCGAAATATTGAATCTCAAGACGATGGCGTGTATTTCAATACTTGGAGTATGTGTTATACTTTCTTATCTGAGATTAATCAGTGGACCTTTCGGTTTTTGGAGTTGGCACGGAATAAACTATGGAATAAATATCATCGCAGCATTCTAAAGGACGAAATAAAGGACAAGCACTCTCAACCTAAGGTAAGCAAGAACAGTTTTTCAGTCTCTGACTACGCTCTCATTAAGTCTACTACATGGTTACGTGCCTTAGTAATTAAGCATCATGTTAGGACTACTGTAGATAAGGAAATGCATAAGGTATCTTACCGCCATGGACGTAAATTTGACAACCTTCTACGTGAACAATGCAATAATCAATGGAACGTGTAACTACCCTAACCATATAATTACTAAATTAACTGGCGAAACATTATCTAAGGAAGAAGAATCTGTCTTAACATTTGGTATCCGTAATGGATTAGCTACACGACCTAAGGACTCTGATATGTTTGTTTATGCTGAATCAATTTGGGAACAACTTAATAATGCTGATGCTCTACTTAAATCATTCATTAAACGTGAGAAAATTAAGAACTCAATTCGTGCAATGACATGTAACTTTCTTGACTTTGATAACCGAAATTTAAATTGTGATGCCAAACGTTTTAATACTTTAAAAATCTTACGTAATATGTATGTAATTCTTAAACCTGATAAAGGAAATGGTGTTGCGATAATGAAGAAAACTGATTATATGACATCTATGACGAACTTGTTCTCTGATTCAATTAAGTTTAAGAAACTAACTGTTCATTAACCACGCAGCTTAACTCCTTACAAGCCTACCTCCGGACACTATTTAATATAAATGAACTAACTGAAACTAAATACAAAGAAATTCGTCCAGTATCAACCATGCCTGCTAGAGCACATGGACTACCTAAATTACATAAAGATTTTGATAATATTCCACCCCTAAGACCTATTATTGACACGACCGGTACTTGTTATTATTCAGTAGCTAAGTTCTTATCAAACTTATTAGGCCCTCTAACGGTTAATGATTTTCTCCTTAAGATTCTTTTGATGCTGCTGACCGCATTAAAGCTATACCAAACAATTTATATAATTTA
>NW_022733738.1:0-2267 GCF_011630105.1 Anneissia japonica | reverse complement strand
TGGTTGTAAAACACATGTGTGTTTTTTGATTAAAACTAAAAACTTTTAATTTTTTTGAACAGTGGGGGATTTAAGGGCGAGTCCAGCTGGCCTGGTCTCCACCAAAAGTTTTCAAAGTAACAAAAAATAGGGAAAAAAGAAAATTATACAAGGATACAAGGATACAATATTGATAATAATGATAATTATATTAGTAATAATAAAACTATTAATAATAAAACTATTAATAATAATAATATTAATAATAATAATTTTATTAATTTTTTTTATTTATTCATTTGTTCTTTATACTGGGTTTCCTCTTCAGTAACAAATTACTGTTCTCCCAGAGGGCCCAGTTCACATAAAACAGTCCACGACAGGGGCCGGGTGAACCAGTACACCGAGATAACCCACTACTCATTTCGAAGGATGTACTGGGTTCTTTAAAGTGCACATGAGCATTTGTGTACACTTAACTGGGCCTACGGTTTATAGTCCTTATCCGAGAAGACTTGTTCCACCACCAGAACCATAGGAGCGAGCCGGCCGCGAACCTATAATAATAATAATAATAATAAAATATATTTAAATATATTTTGAGAGTGCCATTTCCAATCATCTAGAGGTGCAATAATCATAAATTTTCTCGCCTCAGCCAAAACCGTGGTGGGGCTGATGTGTACAGACCCACAACCTGTGGATTGGTCCCTCCCTGGGCCCCCTCTATTTCAAATTTCTGGATCCGCTACTGAGCAGGTATGTAAGTTGTGCCTAGGCATGGCACTGCTAAGGTAGCATCTGATCTAACAAGGATTATTGATACTATATATTAATTAAAAAAAAGTAATCACCTATATATTTAATTTTAAAGAGGTGATGCTAAACAAGTATTTTTTTTATTTGGCCTAATTTAATTTAAGGTTTTTTCCTCCAATTTTTCAACATAGATTGTTATATATTATTATGCAGTAATCTTGGCCTTATGATGTTTTTGCGCACCTAGGCCTACCTCCCTACCAGCAATTTTCTACACAGATATGAGTTAGATTACTTCTTAGTGTTATCCTGCAAATTAAATTCTGATCACGCCAATTTCATCAAAGTACTTCACATTTTGCCAATTCATTTGAATTCAAATTCAATTAAAAATACTATATTATCCAAAGGGATATTCATTTGGCCATGGTATAATATATCAAACAATGTACAATGAATAAAATACATATACAATAGTTTAAAAAGAAAGTTTATACATGAAAAATCATTTTTAAATCAGGGATTTAAACAATAAGTGTTAGGTTTGTTTTCTTTTATTAAATTATTTAAAAAAAAAGTAACACAACAATTTATGAAACAATTTAAAATAAAAGAATATTAAAAAATCCTCAAACTCTCCCGACTTGTATAATCTATTATTTTTATATCATTATTTATATTATTTTATTATTATTTGATTATTTTGTTATTATTGCAGATTACATACATTTACTTAATGTGTTTTTCACTAAATTAGGACTACTGTATCTCTGAGAGACTGCACTTGATCTAGAAAAGTAACCTCAAGTCAATGATAAAGTAGCTAGTGAGTCCTAAAAACACACATGTCTGTCCACACATTAATAAGATACCCAATGAAATTACAAATAGCTTTGTTATAATAATCTTATTATTAGGACTCACATTATCATTAAAATGTGTTTTATTGAAATGTTTTAGAAAACTTATTAGGTCAATATGTAATATGATGGTCTCACTGCTGCCCCTCATTGTCAATCCTTCACTTTATTAAATGTTTATTTACATCTCAGAAAAACATAGTTTTTCAATTTTTTAAAATTATTTATAAATGTTATGGCTTATAATTTAATTTAAATTTAATTATTGTTGAACTCATTTTGTCTATCCCTCAGATGAATTTTGTTTATGGTTCCAGCTATATGAACTCTGCATGGATATTAGTGTGGCCAATATTTTGTTGATGAGTTTTGGGTTAGGGGAAGTTTTATAGGGGTCTATTACTTTCATTACTCTTGTGAAAGAATGCAATAATTGAAATGTGACTAAATCTCACTTCTTTTACTCTACAGAAAATATTGTATGCAAGCAGTTTACCTTTACTGCTCCATCTAGAAACCTACAGTATTTTAGTTGAAGAATATCATTTCCCCATGTCATACAGTACATATACATGTGAGACCATGGTTAATGCACAAACTCCCAACTTCCAAGAAGTATTTGTAGTGAAATTTAGTACTAAATAGAGTCATATAAACAATGATTCTCAT
>NW_022733737.1:0-801 GCF_011630105.1 Anneissia japonica | reverse complement strand
TCCCCCATTGCTTGGAGAGCCACTCAGACAGTAATTAATTTTACTTTTTGGTAATCCTGCCGGCCTCTTGGGGGAAGCATGGATTACCTTTTCGAATTTTCTGAATATTTTACTGTATTGTTATGATAAAAAATTAAAAAAAAAGGCGAAATAAATGAAATGAAATAATAACAGTAATGATAACAATATGTATTTTTATTATTTATCAGATCCAAGTATCACCATTATTGTGATAACTGTCGGAGATATTAATGATAACCCACCAATTTTTACACAATCGCTCTATGTGGTTGGTGTTTCTGAGAGAGCTAGCACCGGTACTGCTGTCGTAACTGTACAGGTAATTGTTTATCATAATGCTAATAATGATGATAATGATAGTAATATTAAATGCTATTCTGTTTGAATATTTATTGTCTCCATTAAAAAGAAATCATCAAGTGGCGAATCCAAGATTGCTTTTGCCAGAGGCACGATTGACAATCAAGTCTTATGGTCCAAAGTAGGTGAAACTTAAGGTCTGATGGATCGTGGAGCTTGGGGAGGGGAAGCAGAAACTAAGAAAAGTGTGTTTTGGAGTTTTAGCAAGTTTAATCTCTTATACAATTGATTTTCCTTATGCCAAGTGTTTTTTAGGCTGCTGCTGAGGGGCAAGCACTCCATGGGCATAGGCTGGGATAGGGGATTGCAGGGGTGCACCACCCCCTCCCCCTCTCCATATGATGGGGAATAAGTTCCATCCTGTATGTTAGAATAATAAAAATGACCATTAAGTTTTCATTGGAATAGGAATTTAATTCT
>NW_022733736.1:0-3429 GCF_011630105.1 Anneissia japonica | reverse complement strand
TGAATTATTTGCTAGCTTATCAGATAGTGAAGAAGAACTTGTTATTGATGAGCAGATGCATTTATGTAAGTCAGTGTCTTATGTTCATCTCATGTTTATGACCAGCACTGGTAAAACTCTCCATTTGTCGCAATTTTTAATTTCCCACAAGCACCCAAAACATTTGAGAATCAGAATTTGGAACATTTTCAGGTTTTTTAATTTTAAAAAACTTAAAAGAAGATATATTGAAGAACATTTTTGCAAAATATCAATCACTTAATCTAACTAAAAAAGCATATTAAAATAATTTTTAAAATACAAGTCTTAATAACAAACTATTGATTTTGGAAGCTGTTTTCTCAAAACCTGCAGAACAAGGCTGATATCAAATGAATTAAATATTCATAACTATATTATTTATATTACTGTATGACCCCTTCTGAAATGAGCCTAGCAGCTTAAAGGGTTATCCTCTGTTATCCGTGTCTTATTGTCAATATTTTGCTTTTGTGTAAAAGCAGATTGGCGCAGTGTGAAAAGTTTGGTTTCCCAACCTTTAGGTCGGAGAGTTTTCAATCCCTCGCTGTGCATTTCGCTTGTGCCCTTGAGCAAGGCACTTTATCGGCATTGCTTCTCTCCACCCTGGAGTTTAAATGTGTACCTGGTAAAGTTGCTTGCTCCTGCGCTGACTACAGCAGCAACACTTATGCATGTGGATCCAATGACCAGGGAAAGAAGTGCTTCGCTGCAAAGAAAGGCACTACAGTATATAAATAACCAAATATGAATATGTGTTTTTTGAAATGATTTTTTTATTTTTATAAAATGTAATTTGATTATTTTTTTATATTGAATGGATAACAATAAACATTATGGTATACAATGTGATTCTATCACAGCACCAAAACGAAAGAAACCAAGAAAAGATGAATTGTCCAAGCTGAAGGAAATGACAGTGAAAGCTGATAAAGACGAAAATGATTTCGAAATAACACCACCACCCTCCCCGACAGATGATGAAATAATAATGATGCGTGTAAATCAAATGCGGTCTAGTAATACCGAGAAGCCTGCTATTAAGGGCGTAAGAAGGAAATTAGCAATGAAGGATGCAGTCAGTAAAGTTGTGTTAACTAGGCAACCGTCAGGCGCATTTATCACTGTAACAGGATGCGATGGTCGGCGTGTGTATTTGAGGAAAACTCTGGATAAGGTAAGCCAGTGACGTAAAATGGAGAGGTGCTGCTGATGTCGAGGGGCTAATCTGTCCATTAGGCATCTGACGATATCCATTGGAGGTCAGTGGGGTCCAGGAACTAAGCTTCCTGGTGCATGCAGAAACAAGAAAATTTTGACCATGAGATTGTGTTTTTGTAATCTTATAATTTCAGTAATCTATTGCACATCAAGAAGAAGTTTTTTAACTGTTTCCCTGGCAAAAAAAAAAATTTATTTCAGTTGTTGTTGTTGCAGTTGTTGTGTTACGCACTTGTGTGTTTATGAATACTTATGATTCTTTTTAGCCCGAGAAATCCAGCTTAGTGATACAAAGAAAGACGCATCTTTTAAGTTGTCCAGTTTCTGAGCTTAGAAGGCAAGCAGAGCTAGAGGTAAGATCAATAGTGATAGGCTGGCAAATTGAGGCCGACTTTGGGGCAGCTTGCAAAACTAGGAAGGGTTAAGGCTATTTTGGATGTGTACGGGTCATTCCATATGAACTCAACCAGAGGTCCGCAGGTGACCGATTCCGATTTGGCTAAAATTTATTTTGGAGATACCTCTATATGAATAATAAACACAAATGCAAAATTCTAGACTTTTACTCCAAGTGGTTTCGGGTTACAGCCCCCCAAAAATCGGGTGCTATGCCCCCTTTTCGGCCTCTCGATTTGCGAACTTCAATTTATAGGGTTTTTGGAGGTCAATATCTTCTTAATGAGACGAGTTAGGGACTGAAATTTGGTAATCAGGGTATTTCTGGCCCAGGCTTTCAGAATCTGCTGTCAGAATTGATCTATCTCTTTTCATTTTCAAGCAACTGCCCTCTCAAATGTGTATCTTTTTATAGGCGGAAATCAAAAAAAGTTTTCAAGTCCTCCCTGTGAGGATAAGAACACTTACAGATAGTTAAT
This sequence comes from Anneissia japonica, assembly GCF_011630105.1. Taxonomy (NCBI): domain Eukaryota; kingdom Metazoa; phylum Echinodermata; class Crinoidea; order Comatulida; family Comatulidae; genus Anneissia; species Anneissia japonica. The sequence continues at coordinate 1,315 of NW_022733736.1, read as the reverse complement.
TGTGCTAGAATCCTGCTATCTGTGGACAGGTCTGTGTGTAAAAGAGAGATTGACTATATCCAAGCCATAACCATGACCATGGGCTGTAAGAGAGACTTAATTATTATGCACACTTTACAGTCTGGTTTTTCGAGGTGTTCTACATGATGTCATTGAAGAAGTGTTAAGGAGGCTCAGATACAATATATCAGACCAATTATGAAGATTTATGTATTAATTTGGGAATCCAATTACTAATTCTCATTGTTCACAAGTTTTAACAAATTTTTATATGAATTTTTACCCTCTGTCAGAGGCAGAAGAGATTGATGTCTATTGTAGATGAAAGAACATCCACAGATGTCAGGTATGTAAATTCAATAAATTGTACATTTTTGGTTTGCATTAAAGCTCTCCATGTTTTTATGTTAACCACAGTTTTATTTCCTTTAACCAGATTTAATAATCAAATCATATGAGGCATGTCGTGGCAAAATGGTTAAGTTGTCGCACAGGCCATTATTGAGTAAATGAGCTTTAAAATATGGGAGCTCAAAAAATAGCCTAAAAATCCAAATTTGTTTTTCACTCTAGATCAACAGTTTAATGTCTTATTAATCATGTCCCAAAGTATTAGTTCTGAAAGTGGTCAACAAATTGTTTATCTAATGTTATTTTGATAGATTATTCTATTAAACAATGTATGCACAAAGAACTTTGAAAGGCAATTACTCAAAATCATGTTTATCTAGCCTCTAAGAGTACTGTATTTTCACTTTCCAATAACTGTGGCTTAAAATGTCCAATTTCAATGAATGACCCCTCATTTTAAAAATCACATAATCAGGTACCTGAAAGTACCAATAACTTGAATTTCAATTTTTGCTACAACATATCCATTTTGCCACAACATGCCTCATATGTAAAAATATACATGCTATCTTGAACTTTCTGAATCCCTATTTAGACTCTCAAATTTCATTTGACAAAAACGAGATGCCTAAATATAGGGCGTGATGACATCACATCATAACCATATATAGGCACATTATGACTATATATGAGCATACAAAAGTTTTTTGCATAGGGAAATTTGACTATACATACTAAATTTGTTTTAATATATTCACCAAGTTTAAATATATTAAAAAGATATATATATTTAGCAACAAATTCTGAAATGTCAAAAAATTCAGTTTAAATATGCTTTAAAAATGAACATAATTTTTTTGTGAAATTTTATACCTACCGCTTTTTACCTGCTTTTTTACTTTCACTTTTACGTCTTTTAATGTTTAACTAGAGTGTTAATTGTTTTTATTAGTTTTACTAGTAA
>NW_022733735.1:0-1230 GCF_011630105.1 Anneissia japonica | reverse complement strand
TGAATGCTAAGGCAGGTGAAACGTAGCCAAAGCAATTGCTACAAAACTTAAAATCGAGGACCGAATGGAAACCATTGCTGAAAAAGAGGCTCTTATAACACTCAAAGATCATAAAGAAAACTTCCTAAATAAACCAAGCTGTAGACTCATAAACCCATCAAAATCAGAAACCGGACTCGTAAGCAAGACCATCCTCGACCGGATACACTGTGACCTGCTCACAAAAACCCAAATGAACCAATGGAAAAACACCGCTGCTGTCACAGAATGGTTCAAACACATCCCATACAAATCAAGCAGCACATTCATCTCCTTTGACATCGTGGAATTCTACCCATCCGTCACAAAGCAATTGTTAACAGATGCAATCCAATACGCACGAAAACATACCAGCATCTCCGAACACGAAGCGGATATCATCATGCACTCACGAAAATCAGTATTGTTTGGTAAAAATTCAACATGGACCAAGAAAAACTCGGAAGACATGTTTGACGTTACTATGGAAAGCTTCGACGGGGCCGAAATATGCGAACTTGTCGGATCATTCGTCCTCACCTCCCTCATCCCAATACTCGGCAAAACCAACGTCGGTCTCTACCGAGATGATGGCCTCGCTGTCATGAACAGTCTATCACCAAGGCAATGCGACAAAATCACCATACAGGCGAACATCCACACCACCAACTTCCTCGATGTTACACTCAGCCTAAAAAACGGGTCCTTCAAGCTTTACAGCAAACCAAACAACAAACTACTCTACGTCAACACCAAATCCAACCATCCCCCATCTATCCTGAAACAAATTCCCGCATCCATTAACAGATGCATATCCAGTATATCGGATTCCAGTGAATCATTTCATCAGGCCGCCCCTGACTACGAACAAGCTCTGCAAAACAGCGGATTCCAGCACAAAATGCAATACCAGCCTCTACAACCAAAATCCCAAAAAAGTAATAGAAGCAGACAAATAATCTGGTACAACCCACCATTCAGCAAAGGAATTAAAACCAACATCGGAAAATCATTCCTTAACCTCGTAAAGAAACATTTTCCGAGTGGCAACATTTTGCACTAGCTGTTCAACAAGAACAATGTTAAAGTCAGCTATAGCTGCTCAAGAAACATGGGCAGTATAATCAGAGCCCACAACAAACAGCTCCTGGTTGCTAAGCAACAACAGCCAGATAAACTCTGCAATTGCAGGAGAAAAGATGAATGTCCACT
>NW_022733734.1:317-511 GCF_011630105.1 Anneissia japonica | reverse complement strand
TTTGTTTCAGCCTATCTCATTTACCTAACCCTAACCCTAACTCGAACTCTAACCATAACCCTAACACTAACTCTAACCCTAACACTAACACTAACCCTAACCCTAACCAAACAAAAAAAAATTACATTTTTGACTCAACTTTTTAACATTGTCACTTTTTGCACAAAAGTGCTTATCTCGTCGAGTTCAGCACT
>NW_022733734.1:0-310 GCF_011630105.1 Anneissia japonica | reverse complement strand
TAGTGCTTATCTCGCCGAGTTAAGCACTTAGTGCAAATTTTTGACTTTGCGCCATATTTCGTGTACTTTTCCGAAAAACTTCAAACTTTCATTGGAATAGTGTTTGTTTCAGCCTATCTCACTTTGCCTAAAGCTAACCCTAACCCTAACACTAACTCTAACCCTAACCCTAACCCTAACTCTAACCCTAACACTAACCCTAACCCTAACCTAAAAAAAAAAAATTCATTTTTGACTCAACTTTTAAACATTGTCACTTTTTGCACAAAAGTGCTTATCTCGACGAGTTGAGCACTTAGTGCAAATTTTT
>NW_022733733.1:0-558 GCF_011630105.1 Anneissia japonica | reverse complement strand
GCGCCTTGAGACGATTTTATTGTGGAAGGCGCACTACAAATATCCCACCATTACCATTACCATTATGTATATATATATATATATATATATATATTATAACATAGGTAAGCACGTGTGCTCAAAGTAAGATAAAAAATATGGAGACAGACATGGATGGTATCTGTATTTTCATTTACCATCGTTTACATATTTATATATATATATATATATATATAGATTAAAAGGCAAAATACTGGAAAACAACAATGCTGTGGGAAACAATGGCTGGATCTCAGTAGAGATACAAAAATGATAAGCAACAGCTAAAAAGTAAACGTAAGTAAACAGCCAAAAATAGAACCAGAGCTTTCGGACAACACTAGTCCTTCCTCAGTGGCGAGTGAGTGAGGGTTGAAAAAGCCAGATAGTATAAAGTGAGAATTTCATGCAAGCATGATTAGAAACAATAGGCTAGGCTAGGTGGGATTAGAATAAACAGCCTAAACAAGTAAATAGGAAGGCCAAAAATAAACTTTAGAGGCGTGCCTCAATAAATAAGCCAAATGATTTATCCAGAAG
>NW_022733732.1:0-902 GCF_011630105.1 Anneissia japonica | reverse complement strand
TTAAACCATTTTTCTCTCCTGGTTTGTATATTGGATAAAGTCTTGTTATTTTAGTTTGGGATACACTAGTGGAGTGAGACAGATTAAACATAATATGATAGATTGAAAAAAGCGATAGCTGCACTTTCAGAATTAAAGTATTTTTATTTTAGATACAATTTTGATTGTTTTTTTCTCTTCAGTAGGTAGAAGAAAAAGTGAATTAACATAGTTTCCCTTTAAATAATCATTATAGTTAGCATTACTATTACAATTAATTTTTTCTTCAGCGAGTGTGACAACAATTGTACTAAAGTAGTTGTTGAATGCATCAGCGCTATTAGGGGTGTGGGCACTGTTGTCGGTATCCGGGATAACAACTTTAGTTTTGGTTTTACAATGTTACGAAAACATTTTATGCCGAGTACATAATCTGAATGCGCCCTTTTTTCTTTTTTTTAATTTTTATAAGAACCAGTAACATTTTGCCCAGGCTCAGTGTTCTTATTTTTTTGCCGATTTCAGGCTCAAAATGTTCTTATTTTGTTCTTAGTTTACACACCTTTTAAACAAAAAATTATTTAATTGTACGGCAGTATGCACTGTACTAGAATGTACAGTACGTGAAAGTGACCCCACAAGAAATGGCCCCCAAATGTCGGATAGGTGCACTTATTGTACTGTATTATAGAGGATATTACAGTCACACATATTGCACATAATGTACAGATATAATATTTTGGTTTTTAAAAATATAAACCTCATTTGAAATTTTACCTCAGCCTCAACTTGTTCTTATTTTGTTCTTAATTTTTAAGCAATTTCAGCCTCATTGTTCTTATAAAATGTGTTCTTATTAAAAAAAAAAGTGTACATGATCTGAATGCGCCTAAAGTAAGTTAAAAACAGTAACACGCTTGGTT
>NW_022733731.1:0-1254 GCF_011630105.1 Anneissia japonica | reverse complement strand
TATACGTACGGTACTGTACCAACACTCATAATATCATATCCTCATTAAATTCATTAGTATTAAATATTAAACCTGTGTATTTCAGTATCCAATTGTTGATGTAAATGATTGAGGAATTGGATCCTAATTAATTACATGTGTAAATGGTGATTTAAAAAGGAGATAGAACATACTACTAAAGTGGGATTTAATTTCCAGAAGAACATTCAATAAAGAAAGAAAAATTCATTCTCTTGGGCTACACTATACTTTTGCGAATTTGTATGTAATTATTGTTTTAGTTTATCTTTGCCTAAATATAGTTTGAGGGGTGGCACAAGAATTTTCCCGACGGGGGCCTAGGTTCCTTATTGGGCGATATGAATAATAATAATAATAATAATAATAACAACAACAACAACAACAACAACAACAACAACAGCAGTAGCAGCAGCAGCAGCAGCAGCAGCAACAACAATAATAATAATAATATAGGCCTACCTAGTAAAAATTAGTTAATTTCCATTTTAATGCCAAATTGGCGTTCAATACAATATCGCCAAAAGTCAAGCGGCACAGTACAAAAGTCAAGTGGCGCAGTGCAAAAGTCAAGTGGCGCAGTGCAAAACTAAAGTGGCGCAGTGCAAACTCAAAATGCGTGTGACACAATATTAGTTTTGCACTGCGCCACTTTAGTTTTGCACTGTGCCACTTGACTTTTGCACTGCGATTGTACTGTCCTTTTGCCGTGATATCGCGAAAAGGACAAACTACAATGGCAGCGCAAAAGTCAAGTGGCAATGTGCAAAAGTCAAGTGGCGCAGTGCAAAACTAAAGTGGTGGCACACGCATATTGAGTTTGCACTGCGCCACTTTAGTTTTGCACTGCACCACTTTAGTCCTTTTGGTGTTCCATACTGCAGCGCCTACACGTAGTCAGGCGTGACCGGAGTGCACACAACATGATAACTGTCCCACATATGGTGGAAACCGGACACTAGCTACTTCAGATCCGTATCCAGGGTGGTTTTTTTTTTTTATGGTTCGGGAGAACCCTCCCTTTTCTAGCAAACCCCCCTCTTCAAATTTCCCCAAAAAGTCCTCCAACCCAACTAATGCACTGCAGACCCACCCAGACACAGACGTTTTCAAACATATCTGCTTTTATAACATTATTTAGACACATAAAGCACAAAAATCCTCTTGCTTTGGGAGTTTCGGCGACCCAACCGGGGCTTCGACAGTGGACCTCCGCCCTGAAACCCCCCCCCCCCC
>NW_022733730.1:0-551 GCF_011630105.1 Anneissia japonica | reverse complement strand
ACACGTATGGCCTATTAACTAATAAATTACTAATATATTAATAATATATTAGTTAATCACTTCTCAGTTACTAATTGCGTGCCTATTATCTTAGGATTTATCTTGCTTAATTTCTTACAGTTTTTATTTGAATTGCTCGGTATTTTTAGTCATACGTGTAACGCTAAGAAACGATTGCATACGTTGACATTATAGAGACATAAAGTTTTATTCAAAACGAATATTTTGGACACGCCTGTGTCCTTCCTCAGCGTTACACGTATGACCTATTAACTAATAAATTACTAATATATTAATAATATATTAGTTAATCACTTCTCAGTTACTAATTGCGTGCCTATTATCTTAGGATTTATCTTGCTTAATTTCTTAGTTTTTATTTTAATTGCTCGGTATTTTGCAGTCATACGTGTAACGCTAAGGAAGGACACAGGCGTGTCCGAAATATTCTTTTTGAATAAACTGTTATGTCTCTATAATGTGTCGTTTCTCTTTCGTATTTGCTTATATTTATATATTTCCGTGAAACATACGTGGAACCAACTGCATTG
>NW_022733729.1:0-1496 GCF_011630105.1 Anneissia japonica | reverse complement strand
TTTTATTGTACATCCTCCGATATGTTTTATGTACAATGTGAAGATGTTTGATGTTGATACGTTAGATATATTTTTCTTGCGTGATACGGTAATGAATAAAAATGTGATGTAAAAAAATATGCGGCTGTATACTTCTTGAAATATGTTTAAATTTTTTTATTTATTTTCAATGTTGAGAATTTGTGAATAAAATTAGAAAATATTTTACACATGCGCCTTTTGTTGTTTGTACAACTTTGATGACATGAACAATATAGTGCCCCGCCAATAATGATTTCGAATTTCATAATAAAATCAAAGTTTTTTTTTTTTTTAATTATTTTTATTACACCCGCTGCTGCCTTGAAATCTCCAACGGTATATTTCTTCCTTAGGCCTAGGCCTATATATTATATAAATTTAAAGCGTTTAACCATCTCCGATATGTTTTATGTACAACGTGATTTTCTAATTAAATACATTTGTTGATTTCTTTTGATGGTTGAGAAGGTGACATGAATAAAAAGGGAAAATATTTACAGTATACAACTTCATTTCGTTTGTTGATATGTTTGAATTTTAGATTTATTTTTCTTTTGCGTGATGACATGTTATTCACGCAAAAATATTACGCAATTCACGCAAATATATATATATATATATATATATATATATATATTTCATCACTTGTTGATATGTTTGACTTTTTGATTTATTTTTCTTCCGTGATGAAAATGAACAAAATTTGTAGTCTTAAAATTCGTCTTGTTTCTTTTTTTTTTTTTTTTTTGTGCTTTTTAATGTTTGGTCGAATAAATAAATGAAAGATGAAAGTTATAGCTTAATATGGTCGGGGAAGTTATAGTCGAATAAATAAATGAATGATGAAATTTATAGCTTATACTGTACATGTACGATTTGTCATTCATAGTATTATACAGTTAGACGAGAAAATATTTACACCTTGCGCCTTGTGTTTTATGTAGGCAACTTCGACATGAATACAAAATATAGTGCCCGCCAATAATGATTTCGAATTTCCGAAAAAAATTAAGTTTTAAAATTTTTTTTTTTACGCCCGCCACTGCCTTGAAATCTCCAAAAATATTTGCAGATTTCTTCTTTAGGCCTATATATTATATGAATTTAAAGAATTTAACCATCTCCGATATGTTTTATGTACAACGTGATTTTCTACATTCAAAGCATTTAACCATTCCATTACTACACCGTTTACCAATAAAACAAGATACAAAAGATACATGGTGTTATATTTTTTATTGTACAATGTGTGAAAAATGTTAATACAATCAGTGCATAAGGACCAACAATGACCTGGAAGGTTGGCATTACCGCCTAAACCACAGAGTAAGACGAGGTAAGATATTAAAATAAAAACTGTTACTTTTAACTATGCTAACACTGTGAAACTAACTACCAAAATGCATCATTACCTATTTACATATGAAAACACGAATGAAGATAGCCTTACAAAAGAACTAAACAGATGAAAATAC
>NW_022733728.1:0-1174 GCF_011630105.1 Anneissia japonica | reverse complement strand
AGCAGCAGCGAGTCGCCAGCAGCGAGATGTCACTGCAGCAAAACACTATTGTACACGGTACCAACACTGTTCTAATATAGACAATGGGTCGTGTCTCATAATATTTGTTATATTTTTATTATTCATTATTTTCACTGGACTCGCATAAATAATTTTGTTCGAAGAACATTTTATGCAGTTGTACTTCGCAGCACTTCACTTGCAATTTGCAATTTCTAGTCTCCAAGAATAATCTCAAGGCTGCAATCTGATCTACAGCTCCTCTTCCGGGTCTGAAGCCGCACTGACTCTCAGAGAGCATACTCTCTGCATGATGTCTTTAATCTCCTTTCTAAAATTCTCTCGTAGAGCTTGCCGACATGACTCATGAGTGATATCCCCTTATAGTTCTTGCATTCTTGTGGGTCCCCTTTCTTCTTGAAAATAGGGCATATCACGGTTAATAGCGAAGTCCCGACTCCCGAGTAAAGTTAAGTAAAAATATCATTTTGCGGCGTAGGAGCAATGCACCCTTATCGCACTCGCAGCATGAGGTAGGCCTATTTTGGACATCCCTTGTTAGTAGGCCTAGGCCTGTAAAATAATGTCATCACCAAGGTCACGAGGATTCGCCTTGGGCAACTTTTAACCGGCAAATTTGGTGGGTTCGCGGGCCAGCCCTTAGATGCTCTTCCTTTGGCCCCCCCTGCCTTGATAGTTTCAATGGGAATTATATCAGACCCTGGGGCTTTGTTCTTGGTCAATTTCAAAGCCGTCTCGAGTTCTTCCATAGTTAGGTTTTCCGTTGGTCGTGTCGATTGCGTATCATTGGTCTGCATTGTTGTGGCGTTTGCGGAGTGCTCACCTTCCTCTTCCACATTTAGCAGATCCTGAAAATACTCAATCCATCGGCCTGTTATGTCGTTCAAATTGTTGGATCCGCCACTGAAGATGATTTGTTACGGCTTCCTTACTGAAGTACAATAATAATACATTGTTGTGTTTGGAAGTACTGTACAACAATAATAAATTATACTATTTGGTAGAAGTACAACAATAATACATTATTGTTGTGTTTGGAAGTACAACAATAATATTTTAATGTACTTGGAAGTGCAAAAACAATAAAATAGAGCAGTCACTCCATAGAGTGTATATCTCGGCCCTATGCCTGTGAGAACTGGATGTATATGTT
>NW_022733727.1:0-1995 GCF_011630105.1 Anneissia japonica | reverse complement strand
GACGGAAGTCATAGGGAATAGCTATTTCAACTTGTAAATATTTTGTTCTAGTAGATCGTCAAATGTTTTTGAGAATATATAGAATGTCTTTAAGGATCTTCATTATCAAAAAAGGTTCCCCAAAAAGGTATATAAAAAGTGAAAAGAGGGCCCCTCTCTGAAATAGAAAAAAAGTGTTTGGGCGAGCTATTGTGCGCTTTTGAAGCGGTGGTTGAAGTAAATTAGGAACACAATATTTTGAGAGGTTTATTTATTATAGTTTTACATTGGGTTATCGTTATTTTCATATACAGTATGCTAGTTGGCTTATAATATTGAATAGCTATATCCCAATGACACATATATGTATAACACTAATGATAATACGACTGATGTGCAGTCATAGTTTATATTCTTTCATTGTTTACCTGTTGGGCCGAAGCATACTATTTTTCTTGAATTTCTAACCGTAATCATAGTTAGAATATGTCTGATTTTATTAGTATATAAACATATCACTGGTGAAGCTATACGGTTTAGTTCTGTTATTCTCAATTTTTGCAAACTTATATATGCTTTTCGGGGTTTTTTTTTAAATTGTTTTTGTTTTTATAGAAACCTGAGTTACAACATCATTTTTCACATCCGTGTACTTACACGTGACAATGACACGTGACAATGTATCACGTGACATTTATTATATTTCTTTTCTTTTGCTTATTTCACAATATACCTTTTGTAGAAACTAACTACTGGTACCCGTGCAGGGTTGTGTTTCCATTGGGTGTGTGCATGGTGGTGGGTTACATTCCACCTTCCACCCTTTTCTTTGAAGAAATGTATTTTAATAACGTCACATAAAGTGTAAAATGTTCTAAATTGAATTTGCCGGTCTAGAAACCCTCATTCGCGTCATACTGAGCTCTGGCACGTAATTCTGTCTAGATCTTAAATTTTACGTCGTCCAATAAAAAAAAATACTTTAATGACGTCATACATATTTAAATATGCTTGCGTTGAAATCTATAGGTTAGAAAACCCCTTATGTTCTAATAACCAAGATAATATGAATCTGCCTAGGTATTACAATTAATATTTTACTCATCCAATCAAAAAAAAAGTAATTTTATGACGTCGTACATATTTAAAAATAGTTTAATTGAATTCAGCAGGTTTGAAAACCCCTTAAACAGTCTTAACATGAACATAATCAGTATTTTCGTATGAGTATTGACTTTTGGCACACTTTGAAACAATTCTGGCCCACTGTCCACCGGGCACCATCCTGGTTCTTAGTCTTCTGGGTAGGAATATTGATTACAGCTACTAATGTATTATTATACTACATACATAAATTAATCTAGGCCTATATTGTTCCCATTTTTTTTTTGGAGTCTAGGTTTTGGGACCGGAATACGGTCTAATGCATTTTTACATTTAAACATGTGACGCTAAGAAACATCGACTATTTGCATAATATTTCCATTTCAACACCAATACTTGGTGAACCAACGTCTCTCTCACCATCGCCATAATACATAGGTAAAACATCTAACATGAGAAAACTATATAAGTAGTTATATATAGTTGTCTCGATTCAACGAAATTCGGAAAATCCAGTTTTCTGTAAATTTCGCTTTTGAATGTGTTATGGAATGTGTTATGACAATGCTACACAAAGGACCGTAGTTCCATAACCAAATATGGTTAGGTAATTCACGGCGGAGAAAAACATATTTTATAACTATAAGAGAGAAAAATCGCTGAAGCATTAAGTTATTTTTACCTTGAACAACCTGGAAAATCCCAACCGTACTTGAAACCCCATTCTTGAAATCGAAAACTGTTATTTTTCACTAAAGTATGCTAGGCCCCGCCGGGCACCATCCTGGTTCTTAGTCTTCTACTAATGTATTATTATATACCGCATACATAAATTAATCTAGGCCTATACCTGTTCCCATTGTTTTGGAGTCTAGGTTTTGGGACCGGAATACGGTTATGAAGATGTATGGA
>NW_022733726.1:247-512 GCF_011630105.1 Anneissia japonica | reverse complement strand
GCGTATCAAAAACACGGTCTCGTTCCAATAGGTAACATCGATGGCGGATGCGGTTGCGGTTGCGGTTGCGGCAGTGGTGGTGGTGGCGGCGGCGCCGCAACTGCCCGATACGACTGCGATGAGTAGAATAGATGTTAACTGCATCATTCCAAAGCGTTATCTGAATTCTTTTCTTATCCAGCTTTTTCTTTTATATAAAGAAACCCGATCCACGTCATCGGATATTAGCATTCCAGATAGAGGAAAAAAAAAAAAAAAAAAAGAA
>NW_022733726.1:0-192 GCF_011630105.1 Anneissia japonica | reverse complement strand
CACTTGTAGTATTGGTGGTTACCGTCTCGTCGACCGAATTCCGAGAAACGTCGTACAGATTTCAAAATTCGTCTCGTGAAATATTTAAAGTTGTCAACTCTGCACCCGAGTACCGGCATAAGATGAACCAAGCGATTGCTTGCTACTGCGCAGTATCGGTGGGGACGGAGATTTCGTTGACGTCGCGATCGT
>NW_022733725.1:114-933 GCF_011630105.1 Anneissia japonica | reverse complement strand
CCAATTTCAAGACATCTAGATACGCCACTTACTTACATGGCCAGATGAATGAAAATACTCAATCGATGTTGCATCAAATCGTAACCAGCCTTCACCATGCCTTCACGATGTCACCACCGGGGACGCAACTGCCAACTATTTTTGGCAGCGAAAGGCCACTACCAATAAACAATCAACAAACTACCGGGTTTCTGGGTTGATTTGCAAGGTACTACATTGCTCAAATTTTTTTTATTGATGGGGTTAATTGGTAAAAATCGCACACAAATCATACTACGTCACTGACAACGCCGGGGACGGCAACTCGATTTTGAGATTAATTTTCCGAATAAAGGTGTACTAAATTATAATAATAATAATATTTATTCGGCAGAGTAAAAAGTATACATACAATATTCTTGCCAGGAGTAAGTAATAGGCATAAGCCCAAACAGTAAGCTGCTCTTACTCCATCATCAAATTACTTCTAATAACGAACTATAGTTGTCTTTGTTGGTCATTTAACTGTCATTTGTATCTATTTTTTGTTGATATTACCATTCTCTATAATCTATAAAACACCCACATAACAACGTCACGTTAGATCGATCGGTGGGGACGCCGTGGTGACGCTGGTAGGGTCAATATTCGTCGGAAGGTATCAAGATGATAAACAGTTTAATTGGACTGAATTCTTGCTTATGTTAACCACATGCTTACCTAAGATTATACTAACTCTGGTTTCAAATCAAGGTCAAGTAGTTAAAAATCACATAAAATCACCTTATTTTGCGAATTAACTCCCCTTAACTGATCATCGAGCCACACCCCCCAATTCAA
>NW_022733725.1:0-108 GCF_011630105.1 Anneissia japonica | reverse complement strand
CACTTCACCTTCGCGCTCCCCATCAGCACCCCCCCCCCCCCCATTTCAAGACATCTAGATACGCCCTGACTTACATGGCCAGATGAATGAAAATACTCAATCGATGTG
>NW_022733724.1:0-645 GCF_011630105.1 Anneissia japonica | reverse complement strand
ATAAATATGTTGGCGTAACTAGGGGCCATTTTAGTGCTCATGGCTGTACCTTGCACACACTCACGGCCTCAATAAAGACTTGGGATTCATCAGTGAATTTTCCTTCTGCCGCTAAATATTCTTCTCTTAGTTTTCGGTCACTTTTAACTATAATTTTATTTCTATTTATTCGGTTTTATTATTATTATTCTGTTAGGCCTATTCATTGTATATTATTGTTGGTATTTTCACTCTAGCTTTCACTATTGTAGAACTTATCTGTTTCATTTTTTCAAGATGCACTATATCTATATATATTATATGCCTTATACTATACTACATAGGCCTATATCATTTTGGCTTCTTGCTCCCATCATTACTACTATGTTTTATTTGCCTTTCAATAATTTTATATACCCACATTTATTTAATTTAAATATTGCTTTGTATAATTTTATATATATATATATATAATTTTTTTTTTTTTTTTTTTTTTTTTTTTTTTTTTTTTTTTTTTTCATAGCCGCTTCCTGTTCTTGATTTTAGTTATGCCACCACTTGCTCATTCATTGTTCACTGTTTATTTGTTCATTATCATTAATCCTTTATAGACGTATGCCGACTTGCTTTGACTTAATTACCGTACTGTTTCTCAAATTGTATATT
>NW_022733723.1:0-1290 GCF_011630105.1 Anneissia japonica | reverse complement strand
GGGGCAGTCGCGTAGTAGAATATTAAACGTGTTTAATATTTCTCACGACGGCTTAAGACTGTCCCTGACGATAAATCGGTCGGGCTGCGTCGGCCGACGCTGTCTGAGTTGGCCTTAAGCTTAAGTATCATGCATATATTTATATATTTTAAGATTACCCCTCAAAGATAAATGGAATCGCTCATACATGCCGTGCGTGTATTATTGGGTATACTGTACAGGTAAGTTTAAGTCACATGTATATGTATTTGTGTATATTGTATAGTTCATTTGTTGATATACAGCCTTTCTGTAAGGTTTGTGATTTCTTCCTGAATATATTTATATTTATTAATTTTAAACTTACCCCTTGAGCACAAAATGGATTTGCCCATAAATGCCTTGTGTGTAATTGGCTATGTAGGCACAGGGTTGAGGCATGCACTGTAATTTTTATTGTTGTAAAAACCATGATAATTGAAATAACTGTTTTCCAAGAAGATTTTGTTGAAAAACGGTCGGCCATCTTGAAATTCAAAATGGCCGCCATCTATGGTCTATAACAATATTAAAATCAAATAGGTTGACATTGAAAACATAGGTTAGCACTTGAAATTATGTCAATATCTGCTTTAATAGTAGAGTTATGGTCATTTTTATTGTTAAAATGGCAGCCATTTTGAAATTCCAATATAGCGGCCAAGACGTTATTGAAAAAATGGACCCTTGCATTTTTGGATTCAGCATACCCAAAATATCCGGTAAATGCAATAAAATTGCTTTTGGCAAGCCTATCTCGTGAAATGACACTAGGGACCACACTAAAATCAAAAACAATGTTTTTAATTTTATTTACTTGAAGGCTAATTTGGCTAACCCTTGTTTGTCCGATCTGCCAACCTGGTATGCCTAAGTAGGTTAGCGTGCCTTTTGTAGGACAAGACCAAGTAGTAATTTTTTGTTACATTTCTTCAAAGAGGATCGCCCTTCATCAGGTGGTACAGATAAAAAATAATAGCGAGTAAAAATACACTCAATGTGGACCTAGTATGATAGAGCAACGAGTAGCTAGGGAGCTACAAGGAACAATAAAGGGCGTGAACTGAATCAGATCTAAAACAAAAGCCATCAAAATGAGTCATACAGATAGGAATGTTATTTACAGCAGATTTTTTATTATAGGCCTATATTTATATATATTATATTTTATTCCTGTATTTTGCTATATTCCATCCGTATCAGGTACCACCTGATGAAGGGCGATGCCCGAAAACGTTTGAGTTTTTTACCATTAAAAGTTACGGCTACTCT
>NW_022733722.1:0-1197 GCF_011630105.1 Anneissia japonica | reverse complement strand
CTGTTGTTGATTGCTTTGTAGTTGACATAATAGTAGTTAACTCTTCGCTTGTTAAATCTTCTGTTATCGACTCCCTTGAAGTTGATTGTTGTGTAGTCGACTTGTCTGTAGAAAATTGCTGTGTGGTTGACAGTCTTGTCGTTGAATCATCTATATATGTTGACTCAACTGTTGTTGATTGTTGTGTAGTTGAGGCAATTGTCGTCGATTGGTCTGCTGTTGTTGATTCCTTTGTTGATGTGGGACTTTGTGTAGTCGATGCACTTGTAGTCGATTCTTTTGTCGTTGAGGCGCCAGTAGTTGATCCGTCTCCTGTAGTCGAGTCCTCTGTTGTTGATTGCTTTGTAGTTGACATAATAGTAGTTAACTCTTCGCTTGTCAAATCTTCTGATGTCGACTCTCTTGAAGTTGATTGTTGTGTAGTCGACTTGTCTGTTGAAAATTGCTGTGTGGTTGACAGTCTTGTCGTTGAATCATCTATAGATGTTGACTCAACTGTTGTTGATTGTTGTGTAGTTGAGGAAATTGTCGTCGATTGGTCTGCTGTTGTTGATTCTTCTGTTGATGTGGGACTTTGTGTAGTCGATGCACCTGTAGTCGATTCTTGTGTCGTTGAGGCGCCAGTAGTTGATCCGTCTCCTGTAGTCGAGTCCTCTGTTGTTGATTGCTTTGTAGTTGACATAATAGTAGTTAACTCTTCGCTTGTCAAATCTTCTGTTGTCGACTCTATTGAAGTTGATTGTTGTGTAGTCGACTTGTCTGTTGAAAATTGCTGTGTGGTTGACAGTCTTGTTGTTGAATCATCTATAGATGTTGACTCAACTGTTGTTGATTGTTGTGTAGTTGAGGCAATTGTCGTCGATTGGTCTGCAGTTGTTGATTCCTCTGTTGATGTAGGAATTTGTGTAGTCGATGCACCTGTAGTCGATTCTTGTGTCGTTGAGGCGCCAGTAGTTAATCCGTCTCCTGTAGTCGAGTCCTCTGTTGTTGATTGCTTTGTAGTTGACATAATAGTAGTTAACTCTTCGCTTGTCAAATCTTCTGTTGTCGACTCTCTTGAAGTTGATTGTTGTGTAGTCGACTTGTCTGTTGAAAATTGCTGTGTGGTTGACAGTCTTGTCGTTGAATCATTTATAGATGTTGACTCAACTGTTGTTGATTGTTGTGTAGTTGAGGCAATTGTCGTCGATTGGTCTG
>NW_022733721.1:0-991 GCF_011630105.1 Anneissia japonica | reverse complement strand
GTCCAAAAATCACCCAAATTAATGAAAATTTAAATGAAATATTCATGAATTATGTGTTTGAGAAACCTATTATGTAATGACCCTCAAAATGCTACTTTGTCGCTTTTCTCACAAACCCCCTCCAGGCCTCTGCCCTGGACCACCAAATTTCAAAAAGTCCAATTTTTAAAACCTGTTATATCACTAAAATCGTTCCTAAAATTATTACGGAATGCTATAATATGCATAACATTTTTTTGCCCGCTCTTCTACCCGTTGATTTTTTAATATGTGCTACGAAATCTGTTGGAAATTATCAGCTCCAGTGATTGCAGATTGATCCATGTCATCATTAGGCCTACAGATGTAAAGATCATGAAAAATTATAATTCCACAGTGGTGGATTCAAAGGGGTGGGGGGAGAGCCCCTAAAATTATAAAAGAAATGGAGATAAAAGAAAAATCATAGGCCTAATTAAAGTTTGTCTGAGAATGCCATTTTCCGGCCATTTTGAGGTGCCATAATCATAAATTGTCTTACCTAAGCCCCAACCATGGTGGGGCTGAGGTGGTATTGACCACCTGTCGGTGCAAGTTCCTCCCTTCACCCCCACCCTCTATTTTTCCTGCTTTACTGCAGGTCGGTAGACAATACTCAAATGAATGAAAATTGAAATAGGATATTACAAATATGGAATTTTAGAAATCCATTAAAAAGGGCCCTTAAAATGCTTATTTGTCAGAGCTTCCAGAAGATTCGCCCCACCCTCGCAGGGATCCCTAGGCAGTCGCCCATCGTAAGGTCCACTTCGGTTGTAAATTTTGCAGAACCGATGACCGCTGTCAGACATTCCAACCCCTCAACGTCCAAAAGCGGGACACGTTGATTCTTAAAGCAGGATTTTTTGTTCAAAAGCGGGACACACCGTGATTAACATTACAGATAAATTGTATGCATGAAAATACACAGTAAATAATATAAAAACGTTATATATATCTTATATATACATTT
>NW_022733720.1:0-696 GCF_011630105.1 Anneissia japonica | reverse complement strand
TAGATTGTTTATAGAGTGTTTATGGAGTAAAATAGACAGTATAACATGTAATTTGAGCAAAATGTTATTATATCATAAATATAAAGTATTACCATTAATCTTACTATTTTTTAAGTTTGTGTTCAATATTTCAACTCTAATCCCTAAAATTTAGTAATTTTATGAAGGCCATTCTACAAGAAACGTATGAGTTCACCAACTTTCAAACCGCCATACTTCGCTTCCAAACAATTTATTCACCTACACAAAATTCAGGCCCTACAGTATGTTCCGAAAATATTTGTAGTGCATCGTACTCTGGTACAAAGCTTACGTAAATCTATAGGTAAATGAAGGAAATAGCCTTGAATTAATTTAAAGAATACTAAACTGTTTCATGACCTGCTGAAAAAAGATTAGGAAATCCCTCTGGCAGTGAAGCGGACCAGAAATGATGTAGATTGCGGTTGAGTACATGTTAAGAAACTAGTTGTGGTTATTGAAACTTTAAAAAAAATATTGAAGCCAACAGAACAATCATCTGCACTATTTTCAGCGATGTGAAACTAAAACCTATTGATGAAGTATATTTACACGTCATGATTTTAATGACGTTGTATAAATTATATACTTCATTAATAAAACGTATACGGATGAAGTATATTTATACAAGGCCATTCTAATCATGTACAAAATAGTTAAACAGCTTTAAAGAAC
>NW_022733719.1:0-1058 GCF_011630105.1 Anneissia japonica | reverse complement strand
ACTCATTCTCTCACTCATTTATTCTAACTATTTTTTTCACTCATTCATTCATTATCTAATTCATTAATTTATTCACCCACTCACTCAATAACATATTCATTCATCTATTGATTTATTATTGCATTCATTCATTCATTCATTTTCATTTATTCATTTGATTTTATTTATGCATTCATTTGTAATCATTCATTTTTATTCATTCATTTATTCATTCATATTTTCATTTATTCATTTTCATTTATTTTGTTCATAGATTACTCTATGCATTAATTACGGTTGTAAAACACATGTGTGTTTTTTATTAAAACTAAAAAAAATAGATTTTTTGGAACAGTGGTGGATTTAAGGGCGAGCCTAGCTGGCCTGTTCTCCACCTAAAGTTTTTAAAATAACAAAAAATTTGGGAAAAAAAGGAAAATTATATAAGGATACAAGGATACAATATTGATATTAATAATAATTATATTAGTAATAATAAAACTATTATTAATAATAATAATAATAATAAAATATATTTAAATATATTTTGAATGTGCTGAGAGTGCCATTTCCAATCATCTAGAGGTGCAATAATCATAAATTTTCTTGTCTCAGCCAAAACCGTGGTGGGGCTGATGTGTACAGACCCACAACCTGTGGATTGGTCCCTCCCTGGGCCCCCTCTATTTCAAATTTCAGGATCCGCTACTGAGTGGGTATGTACAGTAAGTTGTGCCAAGGCATGGCACTGCTAAGGTAGCATCTGATCTAACAAGGATTATTGATACTATATATTAATTTTTTTTTAAATCACCTCCCAACATTAGTATTTAATTTTCACCTCCCAACATAAGTATTAAATTTTAAAGAGGTGATGCTAAACAAGTATTTTTTTATTTGGCCTAATTTAATTTAAGGTTTTTTCTCCAATATTTCAACATAGATGGTTATATATTATTATGCAGTAACCTTGGCCTTATGTTTTTGCGCACCTAGACCTACCTCCCTACCAGTAATTTTCTACACAAATATGAGTTAGATTACTTCTCAGTGGAATCCTACAAATTAAATACTGATCA
>NW_022733718.1:0-905 GCF_011630105.1 Anneissia japonica | reverse complement strand
GAAATTTGTTCACTAATATTTGAAATTTGTTCTGAAAGTTTGCGATCAAGTGATTTGATATCAGACTGTACCGCTAATATGACCTTGAGTATGGTCGACAGAATTGGTTCTGTAACGGGTTCGGGTATAATGGCGTCGATACCTATTTGGGTAGCAGTGGTAGCTTGTTTAACTGGCTTGGGTTTGGGCTGACTTGCAGAGCTCAAGCAAGACTTTGGAAAACTTTTCCGATGACCAAACAGATAAAGACAGAGCTCTTTAATGTCATAAGCAGCAATATCCACTGATCTACGTGACTTTAATGTTAAGTTACAAGTGGAAAGTGTACTTAATATTTTCATTGTAGGACCATTCAATGTCCCGGTGGTGTCCGTCTCAATCCCGACGCCACGTTGAATATCGTCATGGTACTTATCTCTGGCAGCCTCAAATATAGTTTTCCTGGCTTGTAATAACTCATCAATAGTGACTTCACTGCTCAGATTTGCCTTGACAGGAATAGATGGTGTATCCTTGAGGTTCACTATAAGTTTTTTAACTTTAGGATCGATTTCTTCCAGGAAAATCAGAGAGCCGGTGCTAAGCACGTCTTGTTCGTTCGAAGCCATAGTGTATATATTACACGAATAAACCAATTTATATATATTTTTTATATTAATAGGATATTAAATATTGAAAGGAACGCACTTTACAATAAGCATTAATTAACAAATACGGAGAATAGGGTAATAACTAAATAAATATTCTCTACTTCTTATACATAGCCTAATGCACATTACGAAGCATAGAGAGAGAGAGAGAGAGAGAGAGAGAGAGAGAGAGAGAGAGAGTACTATGATAATCTGCTGACCTAAGAATTCGAGCATTTGCTTATTTTGTATATGTATAGTAAATAATATTCCAAG
>NW_022733717.1:7957-11905 GCF_011630105.1 Anneissia japonica | reverse complement strand
CCACCTCCTCGACCGACCAAAAACATGCGCACGATTTTTTGTACATGTTCCATATGTCATGGTACTTGATGGGAAACAGGATTAATCTTTCACCATCAACGCTCTCGTTTAACAGGGGTTCCGACTCCATTATTGTTGATCGTTATAATGAAGGTGGAACGTGGAACCGTGCCACCTTTATACAGTTGAGTTTTTTTTCGTTTTTCGTTTTTTAGTTCTTCGATAGAGGATTTATGTAAAAGGGCGCCCTCTTCTTCGGTGAGCTGGTACGATTATCATCATCATCAACGTCAACAACAACAACAACTCGTAAAACAAACAAAAGAACATCAGAAAAACAAAAAAAGTTCATTGTATAACTATATTTATTTACTCTCTTTTCTTTGTGAGGAGATGAGGAAATGGAAGGGGGGGGGGATAGGATTGCTTTATTTATTTTTTTTTTTGTAGGAGGGGGAAAGAAAGGGGTGAGGCATTTGGCCTAAAGTACCCGTTTCAAACTGAACGTCGCCTCTTCGACGATCGTTTTTTTCAGATTGGAAATTGCCAAGTTAAACTCGCATGAAATGTCCATTTTCAATTGTTCGTGCATCTCTTTCAGTCGTTGTTCTTTTTCGTTCCACTTTAGTTCGGCTTTCTCAAATTCAATTCTCAATTCGGTTATCTGATTCGGTTATTTGATTTTTTAATTGTTCGACTGTTTCGTCGGCAGCTTTCAAACGAATTCTAGCCTCGGCTAGTTCCGAGATCAAATCGGCCAAAGCTCCGTTAGATACCACCTCCTCTGCCAATCGATGGTATTCGGACGTTCGACCTCTAGTCACCGGTCGTCCTTCCAGTCTCTGCACTTCCTTCTGCAACGTCGATCGTTTCGCCTCGGCACTCCGCAATCTGCCTTCCTGCACGGTCAACATATCCGCAGCGCCGACCACTTCGCACCAAAGCGGATCGTCCGGAATGGAGGCCATCGCCCGTCCGACGAAACGCCCGAACAATGCATGACCGAACCTTTTCTCCACGTCGGTTACGTCGTTGATCACCGTAGCTACCGACGTTACGGTCGAACGGCCTCGCTCCGACGTTGCCATCGTCGACAGACTACCGTTCAAGTTGACTTCCGTGAACCAGTCGAGCAAATCCGTGCCGCATTGCATGTGGCGTTTGTCCTTACTAGCGGATCCGACCAGGTGAACAGTGTTACCTTTAAAACAAAAACCAAACAAAATTAAGACAAAAAAAAATAGGAAAAAAGGGAAAAAAGAAGGTGGGAGGGGGGGAGAAGATGAATACATACCTATCAAAGTATTTCCAAACGGCAATCCAGTTAGTCTCCTTTTGCACGCATCAGTTTCTTCTGCGCTCCATTCCAATACGATTTCGTGTCTCTGCGTCATGCGTCTAATGACCGTGAACGGTAACAAAGCTGCATTTCGAACCGTTCCGTCTTCGGTTCGCAGTCGCACGCCTTCCGACCTGTCGTCCGAATGCACGCACGCCATCGCCAACAGCATGACAAGATCGAATCTGTCGGTTTTCCCTTGGCTCGGTCTGGTCACCATCAACGGCATGGGTAGATCCGCCGGTGCGCAATCCACAAAGTCGGCGACCGTGTTCGAAGTTCTCGTTCGCGAGGGTACGTTCACGTAAGTCTGCCTTCTCCCGCATACCCTCAATCTCTCGGCCCGATTGGCATGTCCAAATGCATCGACGATCGCATTTTCTTGGTAAGCTGCCATCAGGCGATATGCTTCGCTGACGGAACCGACTACGGCGTACGGAAGCTGGGTTTGCGAATCCTTGCAAAATAGTAGCGTTGGCATGTCAAATTTTCTCGTTCCCGATCTGGTCAGCGAATGTACACATGCTCCGAAAGCTCCGGCGTAGCTAGGGTTTTCTCCGCCGCCGCAGAATGAGAGTAACTTGCCGATGTCTCCTCTCACGTCCACGATTGCGTTCGAGTTCGGCATTTGAGGGGAAGGGGGGTCGTTAAGAACGGACATTGCAGCCTGTAGAATATCATCCGATTCAAATAAAAAATCAAACAGTTCAAAGTCATCTCCACCGGTAGGCTCCATGGTCTTTCGTCAAATACCCCTTTTCAACTGTTTTTCTTTTTTTTCTCCACAATACAGAATACAAGCCCTATCACGTCGTCTTCGTCGTCGTTGTCGTCATCGTTCCACAACGTTACACTCGAATAGGACTTGTCATGGCTCGTTTTTAACCCCCGGTGTTTCACGGGCCTACATTGACGTGTTTTTTTTTTTTCTTTTTAATTGTGATGGATTAATCATTTTATTCATCTTTTTTTTTTTTTTTTTTTTGTTTACCTTTTTTTTTTTTTTTTCGTTTTGCAGATAAAACTAAGCTTCATTTCACCTCGTTTAACCTGTTTACAAGTTAGGCCATTCCTAGAACATTCTTTGACAAGCGCGCGCGTGCGCGTGCTGCTGCATATAATTAGTTTTTAACTGGAAAGAAAGAACAACGACGGCAAAGACACCGATCACCATGTTATTGTCGACAACAGCGAAGAACCTGCATAGATTCTTAATATAGGTAAGAAGATATTCATTTATTTCAATAGTATTTGTGTCAAAATAGTTGACAAACGATATAATTGTACCAAGATGCATCTTTTCGTAGTCGTTTAGACATAGGGCAGAGAGCATATCTGCACCAAGCCAAAGCTAAGCACATCGATGCATTGCTTTCGTACTAGGCCTAGCCTATATTCTGAAAAGGGATAATGAGATGGGGATGGTATAATAACAGGCCGACTACGTATAGGCCCTTGTATGTCTGTCTGTTTCATCATCAACCAAGAGTAGAATACTATTGTAAAGGTATTTACTTCTTCTTCTTCTTCTTCTTCTTAATAGATCTAGGCCTATGCACATTTTCCCGTGGTAGCTCTGTCGATATATCATCAGCAAGGCATGATTTCGAAAAGAGAAGATTACTTTCCGGCGATCGAAGATTGTACGATAGATCGAGAACGGTTATCCCAGTGGGTAAGTGCAGCAGCAGCAGCGGCGGCGACGTCGTCATCATATGCATATTACTATATCATTCGTTTAATCAATTTAAATAAATGTGTGTGTGTGTTTTTTTTTTTTTGTTTTTTTTTCCCCATAGCTTGTTCACTCGTACCATCGACTTCTCATCAGTCTATCATTTTCTTCTCCCTGCACAAGCGGCTGCTAAGATGAAAAATAATAAAAGGCAAGCAAAAATAAATAAATAAATATTATAAACAAACAAAAAAAAAAAAGCAGATGTCAAATTTAATAAATATTAAAATATATGCTGTCTCTTATACACATCTAGATGTGTATAAGAGACAGCCTTTATACAGTTGAGTTTTTTTTCGTTTTTTAGTTACTGATCATCGATAGAGGATTTATGTAAAAGGGCGCCCTCTTCTTCTTCTTCTTCTTCGGTGAGCTGGTACGATCATCATCATCATCAACATCAACGTCAACAACAACAACAACAACTCGTAAAACAAACAAAAGAACATCAGAAAAACAAAAAAGTTCATTGTATAACTATATTTATTTACTCTCTTTTCTTTGTGAGGAGATGAGGAAATGGAAGGGGGGATAGGATTGCTTTATTTATTTTTTTTTTGTAGGAGGGGGAAAGAAATGGGTGAGGCATTTGGCCTAAAGTACCCGTTTCAAACTGAACGTCGCCTCTTCGACGATCGTTTTTTTCAGATTGGCAATTGCCAAGTTAAACTCGCATGAAATGTCCATTTTCAATTGTTCGTGCATCTCTTTCTGTCGTTGTTCTTTTTCGTTCCACTTTAGTTCGGCTTTCTCAAATTCAATTCTCAATTCGGTTATCTGATTTTTTAATTGTTCGACTGTTTCGTCGGCAGCTTTCAAACGAATTCTAGCCTCGGCTAGTTCCGAGATCAAATCGGCCAAAGCTCCGTTAGAT
>NW_022733717.1:7012-7874 GCF_011630105.1 Anneissia japonica | reverse complement strand
GGGATAATGAGATGGGGATGGTATAATAACAGGCCGACTACGTATAGGCCCTTGTATGTCTGTCTGTTTCATCATCAACCAAGAGTAGAATACTATTGTAAAGGTATTTACTTCTTCTTCTTCTTCTTAATAGATCTAGGCCTATGCACATTTTCCCGTGGTAGCTCTGTCAATACATCATCAGCAAGACATGATTTCGAAAGAGAAGATTACTTTCCGGCGATCGAAGATTGTACGATAGATCGAGAGCGGTTATCCCGGTGGGTAAGTGCAGCAGCAGCAGCGGCGGCGACGTCGTCATCATATGCATATTATTATATCATTCGTTTAATCAATTCAAATAAATGTGTGTGTGTGTTTTTTTTTTGTTTTTTTTTTCCCATAGCTTGTTCACTCGTACCATCGACTTCTCATCAGTCTATCATTTTTTTCTCCCTGCACAAGCGGCTGCTAAGATGAAAAATAATAAAAGGTAAGCAAAAATAAATAAATAAATATTATAAACAAAAAAAAAAAGGCAGATGTCAAATTTGATAAATATTAAAATATATGTTTTTCCCTTTTTTTTCTCTTTTTTTTTCAATCAGAATTCTTGTGACTTCGCTGGAATGGCAGTGTGACATGGAACACGAGCTGAATCGAGGCCCATGCAAACAGAACTGTTGTAATCCTTCGTCAGAATTTGCACACTTAAACACGGTCAGCAGGAAATCGTCCGCAGGAAACTGCATAGCGTTTGATGTTGACGCAGATTGCTGTTATCTTTCTTCTCGATGGAACTTTGACAAGGTGTAACTTTTGCTGGCATTTGGCCTATTTCTTTTTACATTGCATTCAAAGTTAATTTGACATGGAACACGAG
>NW_022733717.1:0-7007 GCF_011630105.1 Anneissia japonica | reverse complement strand
TAATTTGACATGGAACACGAGCTGAATCGAGGCCCATGCAAACAGAACTACCTTAATCCTTCGTCAGAATTTGAACACTTAAACACATTCAGCAAGAAATCGTCCGCATGAAGCTGCATAGCGTTTGATGTTGACGCAGATTGCTGTTATCTTTCTTCTCGATGGAACTTTGACAAGGTGTAACTTTTGCTGGCATTTGGCCTATTTCTTTTTTACTTGCATTCAAAGTTAATTTGACATGGAACACGAGCTGAATCGAAGCCCATGCAAACAGAACTGCCTTAATCCTTCGTCAGAATTTGAACACTCGATGGAACTTTGACAAGGTCTAAATTTTGCTGGCATTTGGCCTGTTTTTTTTGGTTTTTTTTTCTTGCATTCAAAGTTAATTAAGATTGCTTTCATTCAAATTTTGACTCGCTGTTAGAATCTTTATTTATTTACTTATTGTTGTATTAAGGAGTTCAAATTCCTTTCTTTCCATGTAGATATGCATATATATATTTGTTAAACTTTCATAAACATTTAATTATGTATAAATCTTTATCCCTTAGTCGGGATGGTGATGTAAAATTTAAATACCTGTATATTGTAGTCTCCTTTTAAACTTACTGTACTTTGACAAGGTCTAATTTTTTTTTGGCATTCCATTTTATTGCATTTAAAGTTAATTAAGATTGCTTTCATTCAAATTTTGACTCGCTGTTAGCATCTTCACCTTTTTTTTTTAAACTGCATTAAGGAGTTGAAAATTCCTTTCTTTCCATGTAGATATACATATATATATATTTGTTAAACTTTCATAAAAATTGAATTATGTATTAATCTTTATCCTTTAGTCCAATTTAAATACCTGTATTTGGTAGTCTCTTTTTAAACTTATTGCATTTTGACGAGGCCTAAATTTTGTTGGCATTTGGCCTAAAGATTCCATTTTATTGCATTCAAATTTTGACTTGCTGTTAGCATCTTCATCTTTTTTTTTTAACTGCACTAAGGAGTTAAAAATTCCTTTCTTTCCATGTAGATATACATATATATATATATATTTATATATAATGTTAAATTTTCATAAACATTGCATTATGTATTAATCTTTATCCCTTGGTCGGGATGTTGATGTAAAATTTAAATACCTGTATTTTGGTAGTCTCTTTTTAAATTGCATTTGGCCTAGAGATTGCTTTCGTTCAAATTTTTTGACTCGCTGTTATCATCTTCATCTTTTTTGTTTTTTTACTGCATTAAGGAGTTCAAATTCCTTTCTTTCCATGTAGATATATTTATATATATTTATTTATATATAATGTTAAATTTTCATAAACATTGCATTATGTATTAATCTTTATCCCTTGGTCGGGATGTTGATGTAGAATTTAAATACATGTATTGGGGTAACCCAAACATGTTGTTATATTGCATTCCTTCGTTCTTTTCTGCATTTATCAAAATGCTATAGCATTTGATGCATGGTTCCACCTCTTCACTCACTGCAGTCTCCATCAACTGACAACCTTCTTTGTTTGTTTTTTTAAATCGTCTGTTTCATCCTCATACTCAATGCCACCGTAGTCAGGTGGCATGGGCTGTGTATCACAGCAGTTGCATTTCCATTTCCCGTCCTTCTTTATTGTTTTACTTGATTCTTTTTTTTTTTTTGGTAGGCCAAAACGATCCGTCGTTTACAGTCCCAACTTCCACCTTCGACGAACGTTCGTTCGTTGTTGTTGTTCTTGTTTGGTTTTTTTTTTAAGGCGCCATCTTACTGAATCTCTTCTCTTTAGCACACATTTGATGACGATCAACAAACTTTGCTGCAAAGATTCAAGGGTGTATTTGGTTGCATTCTTCTATTTTTAGCATCATCCAAGTTTCTTTTCTCGACCGATTAATAAATGCAACATTAGTATTTCTAGCAAAAACACCGTAGACTTGTCTGGTTGCGATATCGTAGCCACGCATATTTTTCTCCAATTCACGTTGCGTGGGTGGAAAACTTATCTCTTTTGCTTTGGATGAGGACCGGGTCTTTAACATCTGCTGTCTTTATCACTTTTTGTCAGTAACAAATAAGTGTTGCATTCCATTAAAATCTTTTCTCTTTCGATTGGATGGTAGTTGAAAAACTGCATTGCATCTTTAAACCTCATACATCTGACGTACGTTAAATGGAATTTGAAGAAGAGGGACATCAAATACTATAATCCATTTCCAGCAAATTGTTGAAGAAATTTGTACCATCGTCTTTTGTACACGCTCTCTTTCTCTCTCGCCTTTTTCCATTTGCATTGTCACTCGAATTCATTAAATGAAGTTTGAAGAAGGAGGCTACCGAATACGGTAAAAGTCTTCCATTTAATGTCACGTTTTCACCCCCAACAGCAACCATTCCATGCTGCACCTCTCCCCCCCGAATTTGTTCTTTTTCTTCGGATCTGATCTTATTTGCATTTCTATGACGATACAAGTTTTTTGTCCGTCTCAAATTAACACTTTTATATTTTTTTTTTCTTTATTTTATCTTTCTTAACACTTTCAACTGCATTAATTTGTCAAAATTGACGTCCAGCGATTCCACATGAATACCTGGAATATATTAATCGGAATTCGAAGAAGAAAGTTGTCGTTTGCTACTTTCATCTAAATCATCCTGTTTTCTTCTTATCTGAAGGTCTTTTTTTTTTTTTCTTTTTTTTTTCTTTTCTTTCTTAACGATCCTGTCGCCTTAAAATATAAAGGCCTGTATACACATATTATACACCAGAGATGTGTATAAGAGACAGGTATAGGCCTAGGCCCTTCAAATGGCGGTAGGGAGTGTAGATGAAGTTAAAATGGCTTTAAGGTTGGGGGTTTGTCTCCTGGCCAAGATGGGGGATTCATGAAAGGCACTGATGTTAGGTAGGTTAGCTGTAATTTGTTTAAAATCTTGCATCAATTTTAAGCATATATATTTATATTTTTGTTCATATATGCCCTGATTTTATATCTCCAACCATAGCACGTCCGATATCTCGATCCGGAATAGACCTGTCTCTTATACACATCTAGAGGTGGATAAGAGACAGCACACACACACATCATTTGCATCGCATTTGGCGAACATTTTAAATGGAATTCGAAAAAGAAAGTTTTTTTTTTCCCTCTTCTTCCAGATTCTCATCCAGTGTCCAAATATACTTGGAAGAATCATCCTGTTTTTCTTCTTATCTGTTTTTTGCTCCTTTTCTTTCTTCACGATCCTGTCGCCTTAAAATATATAGGCCTGTATACATATATTATACAGCAGCATATACTTGAATGAAAATCATTCAGTTGCTCGATGGTGTCTTACCTTTCTCCATCGTGGCTTCGTGATTTTGCTCTTCCCCTCTACCACCCAACACCCCCCCCCCCCCNACACACACACACACATCATTTGCATCGCATTTGGCGAACATTTTAAATGGAATTCGAAAAAGAAAGTTTTTTTTTTTTTCTCTTCTTCCAAATTCTCATCCAGTGTCCCAATATACTTGGAAAGACACTTTTGCTTTTTCTTCGTTTTGTCTGACCGGCCTCGTGTTCGGTAACTTCTTTAATGTGCTGATGGCATCATCTCTCCTCCTCTCCCCTCCCAAAAAAAAAACACACACGCACATAACGTGCATCGAATTTGGCAACCATCTTCTTCAAAATCCATTTAATGTATTTCGTTTCTATAAACCATTTAAATAAAAATGAACAAATATATTCTTAAATTTTGTTGTTGTTTTTTTTTTTTATTCGTATTCAATTCATTATATTACATTGTATTTGCATTCTAAAATATATATATATATATTATGAGTTCAATAAATATATGGAAAACTGTACTTTCTCTATATGTCGTATATGCGTTTTCGAGTTGTTGTTGTTGTGATGATGATGGTGGTGATGATAGCTTATAAAAGCGCATAATATAATATAGATGGCGCTGCTCACACAACACGCATCAAGCTAGCTCACACAATACATGGATTCATATACGAATCACATGAGATGAGGTGGTAAATAAAGGGATCTGTACGTATTCCTCTTCTGGCAAGCTAATGCGAAATGGGTCAAAAACCGCGTGTCGCAGTCCACCAGAATTGGTCTGATCGTGCTGATGTGCTTCGGATTGTAATTGATATAGCGATGGATCTTCGTTACCGCACCGTCCACGATGGTCGCAGAAACTCGAACGTTACCGGAGAGTACGTGCGACCGGATGCCGATCACACGATACGTGCTGCAAGTAAGCGACACTAATTCGACAGGCAATTTGTCGTCGTCGTCGACGACGTCGATGAGAGGATCGAGTTTCATGTCGTTCAGATTCCATTGCACCGATGCCGTGTCCGGAACGTTCTTGAGATACAAGACGTCGGTATTCGGAAAATTCTCTTTCCACTGCTCTTCGTAGGAGATCAGTCGCGGTTTCGGATTCGATTCGACGAAGGATGGTAACGGCTTCTTCACAATCGCGAACTCGCGATTGACCCTCGTAATCGATGAATAGATATCGAATCTGCACATATCTTCATGATGTATAATTCTAGAATTATGATGATTGACGAGAGTGGTTTCGGCGTCGTTTGAAATTCCATCCAATCCGACCACGGTTTTGTTGCTACTTCTGAACAGGTCGTCGTCGTCGGTGTTTATTCGGAACACGCGTACTCTACCTCTGGCGCAACGGCCCCTTTCTATCAGACGGTTGGGAACGGTTCGTTTCGGACCGCGAACGAGCGAAGGTAACAGCGTTTGCACGTACACGCTGACGAGGTCTTCCCTTATGAGATTCGCGTTGTATACGCTGAACGCGATGGAATCTCCAACCGATGCTGTGTCTGCGCTCTGCACGCCGATGAACTTTAAATTATGCATGTTGCACGGATGATGGAAAGGCAAAGGCGAAGAGGACGGAGGCGGCAGGTTAGCGCAGTCGTAACCGGACTGCATTTCGAACACGGTCACGCCGCCGTCGTAACACGTATCCGGCCTGCCCAAGTTATCGACCACGTTGTTCAAGTAGTAGCACGAAAGCATGTTTGTCTCCCAATTCGGTACGGATATCGGAGGCCGGTCTTCGTACGAATCTCTCGCGTTCTTGCACACGTCCACCGTATATTCCAGTAACAGGGGAGGCTTCGTTCCTTCCACCACGTCGACGAGAGCGTTTGCCGAGTAGGTGTTGTACGCGCACTCGTAAATTCCTCCGTCTCTCATCTGCACGTCGATCAGGGTCAGCGTGTGATCGTACCCGTTGTTGCACGTTGAAATGTAGGCGCGTTCGGACGATATCGTCCCTTCGTCTCGTTTCCACGATACGGCTTGGACCGATCGGACGGTGGTGCACCGTAACACGATCATTCCCCCTTTTTTTGCGATCTGTATTTGCGGTCTGAGAGTTACCTTTTCCCTTAGCTCGACGACAAAACTTTCGACGTACGTGGCGTTACATATGCTGCTGCTGCTTTTACCGGTCGAAGCTACGGACCTCCGCACGTCGATATTGATCGCGTTCGATTCAAAATCGTTAGATCCTCTGCACGAGTACAGACCCCGATCGTTTAACGACACATTGTCGATCACAAGGGTATGCGTTTTGTTCTCCCTACAACGTTCTCCGGTCATCCGGTCGGTGTTACCGAAGTCCGGAATCCTCCACGAGATAAAAGTATAAACCGGAAAGTGACATGTAAGTCGTATCGATCCGCCGACCTGCACCACCGTGGCGTCCGCCACCAGAACGGCGGTATTCGCCAACCGACCCCTCCGACACGGGTTGTCCGACATCAAGCAGCACATTCCCGGATCGATCGTGTCCTGGCAGGTCGATCGAACGTTCGAAGATTCCGATACAATCACGGACGATATGGAATCCGACACGCAACCTCGTTGGAGCAAGGGCGTTCGCGCGGATACCGTGGCGTAACACACGCGGTATTTCGCGAAATCGTCTCGATCGAATTCGACGTCTCTCAGAATTCGCGTGCGGCAGTACATGATCATGCGATCGATTAGAGGGAAAGGGTCTGTCGCGTAAAAGTCCCCGACCAAAACGTGAGCGTATTCGTGCAATACTTTCCACGTCTTGCTTTCCGGGTAGTATTCGTGCAGGTAGCAAAAGTACAAGTCGGACGCATCGGGATCTACGGCTATCACCTCGAGCACGCTCGTGGTGCGATCGCACGACACCTTGACCATAGCACGTCCGATATCTCGATCCGGAATAGACCATCGAATGTCGGATGCCTTGTTTCCGTGTTCGCATCGAAGATGAAAAGATGACCGATAATTGACCATCACAAACTTTTTATCTATCGTCAGACCCGAACACATCATCATCATCACCACCACCACCACCCCCAATACCACAAAAGTCAAGAAACTATCAAGAGCCATGTTTTTTGGTTTTGTGTTTTAAAGCTTTGCTTTTTTTGTATTTTAATACTCGTTCCACAAAATATTCAACAATGCATCGGTACGATTTTGAAAACGAAAGCAATGTTCAGTGTACTGGTAAATATGCTCCAAAGAACAGTAAAACGATAAACATGTAACTATCTGATGACGATTGATTGCATTGTGCATCATATCGCATAATTGCTTAAAGTTCGTTTCTAACACACTCTTCGAAAGGTTCGGAATGTCGTACACGGGAACGTAATACGGAAGTTCCACGGAAGGCCAAACAAACTTGATCGAGTTGGTCAAATTTTCCTTGAAATGATGACGTCTTTTATTCGACAGTCTGGCAAAATCAAATTTTCCGCATCGTTTCCATCCGTGTACGCCGAATGCGATGTTGAGAAGAGCATCCAGATCGTCGTCGTTACTGCTGCCGAAAATGCGACGCTTGTGCGGGAACATGGATCTGTACAGCCGCAACACCTCGACGCACCTTTTCATCTTCTCGACGTCATCAGCACCCATTATGTATTCTCTCAGACAAGCAACGTATCTGAACGGTTTATCCGAAACGGGGATTTGCTCGAGCT
>NW_022733716.1:0-537 GCF_011630105.1 Anneissia japonica | reverse complement strand
GAAATAAATGTTAATTGCATTGCTTAAAATCAATTAAAATGCTATAGGCGCCAGAGCTTCTCGGGGACTTCGCCCCGTGGTACTCAACCAAGACTTTATTTTTCATTTCGTTCCCCCACCCCACTTTCAACCACGGATCGACGCCTTTGATTGTTTATTCCATCACGATAATAACAATTACCATTCAATAATAGTAGTAAGTATTATAGGCCTGAGCATTTTTTGCAAGTGTTTTTACACGCATGGAATATTCAGTACATTTCACTACAGGTTGGGCAAAATTGAACATAAAAGCCCCCTAACGTAAATCCAGGTACACAGTAGTTGAACCAACTTCAAAATACCACAAATACAAATGTGAGTGACGATGCTTTAGAAATGTGATTTAAAAATGTATATTGAATCACGCACTGAGTATTCAATATATTTTCACGACAGGTTGGGCAAAATACATATAGGCCCCCCTAATTGGTTCTCCTGACGCAAATCCAGGTATTGTCTATCGTCACGAAAATAACATTTACCATTCAATAATAG
>NW_022733715.1:0-905 GCF_011630105.1 Anneissia japonica | reverse complement strand
GAATTACAAAAAGAATGATCAAAGACGCATTATAATTATGCCAAGGGTCTTTTGACAATACACGACAATACATTCCTAAAAAAATAAGGCCTGGACCTACATATTTTTTGTAATTATAGTAATAATCATTATCAATTTAAAACATAATATTTTGGAATTTTAATAAAAAGGGGGTTCAGGTCTGTGGTGACCAACATTCCATTATAAATATTCATGAATTTATTGCCGAATCAGGAAAGTGATATTATAAACTTGTAGCGCTACCAATTTTCACGCTTCAAACGTCCAAGAAACAAAAATTCAGTGGTAGAGGGCGGGCAAACGGTCAGTGGTCCAGGCCTTCTGTCAAAAATGATGTCCCTATTGAGAGGATTTTGGGTCACTACTGAAAATTATAAAACCGACGCAGGGCCACTCGTAAATTTGACTCGTGTTCATAAACAAATTAACATCACGGAAGGAGTTAAATTCATAGGCTAAGCTGAGGCATCGAAACGAAGTGATTTCGTGAAATTCTCAAATATATTGTAGCCAGATTTGGTTACCCTAAACAAGTGCATTTCATTGTCATATTCTCTATTCAAGCAAAGACGCTAAAAATGTTCCTGTCTGTTGTACAAGCGCATGCAGTGGACACAAAAGTTTTTTTATATATAACTGTGATTAAATCAATCTGAATACAACGTTGTTTCGTCCTTTAAGTGATCACCAGTGCAGCTCCGATACATTTGAGATTGAGCCTTAGCTATGAAACAAGCAAGCTTGTAAGAATGCAGTTTAAAAGCGCTCGTAATACCATGCCAAGTGTGCATAAACTACATATATAGTAGTGGGCCAGCTAAACGCAAAACAGCGATGGTACTATCTCAATAGAGTGCTCAACAATACAAATGTTAAGGAGCTAT
>NW_022733714.1:0-2309 GCF_011630105.1 Anneissia japonica | reverse complement strand
GGGGGGGGGGGGGGGGGGGGGGGGGGGGGGTCAGGACCTCTGATCACCCAGATCCGCCAATGTGAATTGCGAGAAAATCTAACTCGGTCGGGGACTGGATAAACACTCTCTTACCCCTCCCTCTCCTCCTTCTTCCCTCTTTTTTTTCTTGCATTTTTTCCGATCATACAAAAATCTCCATAGACATTTTTTTTGTGCCAAAAAGTTGGGGGGCCCAGGCTTCCTGGCCCCTTCTGGTTCCGCCGCCCATGAAAAAAGCCAGTAAAAATCTTGCAGAATCTAATTCTCTGCAAATTCATATTTGTATGTTTTACTGCATTATCACCACACACACACCCAGGAGTATAAATGGGTACCTGGTGGTGTTGCCTGCTACTGCACCGATAATGACAGCAACACTTAAACTGTGAATCCAATGACTAGGGAAAACAAAAAAATAATAATAATGGTAGACATGTATAACGCATAATGTTATGCCCTCTATGCGCTTCACATTATCACTACCCCGGTCATTGGATGAAACGGCCTACACAAGCTCAAGCTCCCTTGGGGAGTATTCCATAACATTGCAGCAGCTACATCAGTGCTATAAATACCAAGTAACAAAAATAACAAAATGCTTGTTGAGAAAGCTCATTTAACCAGATCTTCCAAAAGAGGCTTCTTCCAAATTGGAACCCTGTAAGTGTTGAGCATGTACTTCAACAGTAAAATTAAATACAGTACAGTACAGTATTTACTTTGTTTATTATGTACCAATGTTCCTTTCCAGAGTGTCGATCAAATTTAAAAACTGACAAATCAGAACAGAGCCAGGGATATGCGCATGTCTAACAAGCACAGTGTTTCCCCACAAACGCATGAGTTTGCGTATATGTTTAATGCTGTTGTTTTGTGAGACCTTAGCAACAATATCCAAGGGGTGGGGCTTAGCGGAAAGGTCTATAATATTCACTATTCTACAAATCCAATGTTCACAATATAGTAATAACATTTGATAAACAACACGTTGACATACCTCTCGTGTTCTTTTATTGCATAACAATAAATCTACCAACCAGAACAAAAAAAATATTAAAATCAAACATTGCACACAAAATAATGCTAAAAATAATCAATCATAAAACATAACATAAACATTTAACAAGAATGAACAACAAAATATATCATTCATTTGAAATAAGTAACTAGAGTGTTAATAACAGTATTTCTTGGAAAGAAAAAAATGACAGTACATTATTTGTTTTGTAAATAATTGATACCTGAGAATATAAAGCCATTGACAACTGTATTTAAAAATACTGATATAAGTAAAAGTATAGCAATATGAGGTATGAATTAATAAGCATTGATAAAGTGTGTGTGAAGAACCAAGTCTGTAGCCTGGAAGCATAGGGGGGTGGTTTGAAATTACAACTTACAACTGCTGAGTATAATAACCACATATTACAGTACAGTAGAACCCCTCCTTTGGGACACCCTTATTAAGGGAACACTATTTCAGGCACTAAATGAAAGTATATCTTTTAACACTACGGCCAACCCGCATTCAGGGGATATCCCTATCAAGGGGACACTTGTTTGATCCCGAAAGTGTCCCCTTAATAGGGGTTCTATTGTATTTATAAATTATAATATTTTAGATTCTGTCTTCTTTTTATTTAAAAACCTGAACCTAATAATCTTTTTTGACAGATATGTTAAATTTAAGGAATGAAATTTATTAAGGAATGAAATTTAAGGGTCCTAGAAAATTAATTAAAATAAGTTGGATCACGTCTGCAAGGGCTTTCGATGGCCTCATGCCCAGCACATTTGGTTTTCTCCACTAGCATGTGTTCTCTCAAAATTAATTAGAAATCCACTCCAATGCCCCTGCCCCGTTCCTTTATAAATCCTGGCTAATGATTTGAGAACTCATTACTGGATAAAAGATATGCTGTCTTTGTTGAGATAATAAATTAAACAATAAACTTAATGGATCTTTCTGAAGTGTCAATCAATGATCAACCTTAACAACTGACCAATCAAAAGCAAAGTATTAGCTTGTGTTTGAACAGTAGAATGTGGATATCCTCACTATATATATTCTTTGCATAGACTACAATTGAACTTGTCTAAGTCAAATCTAAAATGGCATTGGAAAATTGTTAAAAGTTAAAAAAAAATAGATAAAATTTGACTTACAGATTGTTAATTAATGGAAAACACAACCATTTGGCATGTAAAGTAAGATCGACTTAGGAAATTAATCGAGTCGACTTAGACAACTATATTAAATTGACTGACAACAACAAAAAATCTAATAA
>NW_022733713.1:0-636 GCF_011630105.1 Anneissia japonica | reverse complement strand
TGGTTGTTTCCAATTCATCAACAGTATCCAGGTCCATCTGACATACTGAAATTTAAAAAAATACACGATTCTTATTTTGTTGTTTTATAGTAGGTTCATTTTGCTAAAAGCTGGAAGGAAAAGAGTTGACATAGTTAACTAAAAATCATGACAATATTTTTGTTTAAATTTGATTAAATGCTTGCAGTACACCACATAGATAATTAAACAAAAAACTGTTCATTTCTATAAGAATGTCTCAACATTTCTATTGAATTCTTTCAACCATCATCTGGAGAATAATATCTGCAGAATAATATTTTTAAATTTTTTTTTCTAAAAATAAATGATATAAGTACAATTTAAAAATCAAAACATAATGTTTGAAACACAATTTTACCTTCTTCGGTTGTTTGTACTACCGGCATTGTAGTGGCTGGTGCACCTGTTCCTCTTGTACTTGGAGCAGATGCTGTGGTTGATCTTTGTGGTGCTACAGTAACTATACCTGTAGGTGCTGGTCCTGTTGTTGGAGCTCCAGATGCTGTTGTGCCTGGTGCAGCAGAAGTGGTAGCACTCACTGGAACAGTCGCAGCTTCCGTTGGTAATACTGTTGTCACCTCATGTAAACATCCAAATGGCGCCACTCGTAATGTT
>NW_022733712.1:0-625 GCF_011630105.1 Anneissia japonica | reverse complement strand
GTTATTTTTCGTCACTACCTCCCTGTGTCAGGAGTGGGTAATTTGCGCGCCTGCTGCCTTCCTTCACGGCAGTTTCTACTAATGCGTTACGGCTTTCGCTATCCTTTAATAGCAGACGACGCTGACTCAGAGAGACCTCCGCGCGAAGTTCGAATTCCCTTGCTACGGCTACCAGTCCGATATACCACCTCATAGTTCGACAGTGTTTTCTACGAAAATACACAGAGTTGAAAGTGTTAAAAACATGCACTGCATTGAAATACGTTTATATGATTGAACTGGACAGTGAAAAACAAATAAACCATTTAGAATACGACTTTTTATCAGTTTTATTTTTGAAGAAAATTCGTAATAAATATTGAACAGCGCCACCAATTCAAACTGGAGGTAAACAAAAAAATTGTCGGCAAAATCATCGTAAGTTTTCACTGTTTACCTTTACATTAATAATACTACAGAAATTTCATCAATGCATTCTTTATTATGAATTATCCATTGTTTATTTTAACTAGGTTTTACCAATAGTTGATGGTTAGATTTTTAATAACGTTTAGATTAATATACACCTCCGAATGGTGTTAAACTGTGAATTATTATAGGCCTAGGCCCTAGGCCTAGCTCAGAT
>NW_022733711.1:0-1065 GCF_011630105.1 Anneissia japonica | reverse complement strand
GCAAATGCATATTTTCTAAAAAAAGTCAATTTTTAGTGAAATTTTGCCGGGAATGGGGCTTTAATATAATAAAAATACAGTAGAATTGTGTGATTAGATATTCCCTCAGAGAGCTGAGTACTTTGCCTTTAGTGTTTGATCAAATGTTATTATTTATTAATTTGATGGTTTGCTCAACAACAAAAAATGAAATACAGTAAGTCAGAACACATTTTCTATTTTTCTCTTTATTCACTCTATCAGGCACTCAACATACAATATTCATCCACATTGCTTTGATCTGTCTTCTTCGTCCTGCACAAGTAATTATAATCCTAAATTAGAACTTTGAATATAAATACTGTAACAAACAAGTACAAAAGAAGTATAACAAGGCCTTTGTGCATCGATTCAAAAGCACATTACACATGTATGTCACATCTTGTTATTAGTAACATAGGCTTTGAGTCTTTGACATTTACATGTAGAAGTTCTATTCTTTGCAATGATTCCCATCAGAGAATTTGCTAAGCAGCACAATATTTACATCCGCTTGTTAATGGCCTAGTTCAAATCTGTGACAATATCACTGGTTGCCATTATCTCTATCTGACAGGAATCCATCAATTGCTGTCATAGTAACAACTTTTCAGCAGGGATGATATTTCCTACGAATAATAACAAAAGCTTCTAGCTCACAAGACCTGGGAGAAAAAAATAATTGAAAATGATTATAATCATGTAAATATCAACTACAATAAACGTAATAAAATAAACATTAACTGAGATGCAGTCACACCCATCGAGTATACTCGTGATAGATAATAAAATATATTTAAAATTAATTAATATCAATATAAATAGTTTCTTACCGAGGTAATCATCCATGAGTGATCCAATTGCAAACTATGAAAGCAAAAACAAACAAACAAAAAAAAAATTATTAACTTTACAGTAATATCAGTCTCGCACATCATCAGATCAATGCAGCTCAGTATACGCAAAACGATCAAAACAAAAATTTAAAAAACTCACAATATCTGAGGCATCTACCCTGGTTCCCACAATCTTTAACCTAATTTCATC
>NW_022733710.1:0-518 GCF_011630105.1 Anneissia japonica | reverse complement strand
GTTTGTATTGTCTTAAGAATATTTCATTTATTATTTGTGATTAGGTGCCTAACATTCCCCTCTAAAGTGGTACGGTCCAACGTGGTTGTGTGAGCTACACTGTGTGGCGGAGAGATTAAGATCGAGTGATAAGAACTCTACGCACTGAAATTAAATAGGTTCAAAAAACAAAACAAATTGTAATGTAAAGAGCCTACAAATTTCTCATGATCTTTTATCAATTAGGAAGATCGGCAACCACAGATATCTTATTAATATGTGTGATGTACCATTGAAAACAAAGCTTTAAAACAATGTCTTTGATGTATGTACTTCCTCAGCCCCACCATGGTTGGGGCTGTGTTAGTAATAGTCAAAATGTAGCACCAACAAATTTCTCATTTTCTTTCTTTTTCGTCTTGAGGACAAACTTCTATATTATTCTCTTCTATTATAATTACCATCGTCACTGCCGCTGCTACTACTACTACTACCGTACTTTATAAAAGTTTGCATGAGGATAAAAAACCAAGCTAAAT
>NW_022733709.1:0-1036 GCF_011630105.1 Anneissia japonica | reverse complement strand
ACTGTCACACACTGTGCTTTGTTTACTATACAGTATATACAGTATGAAAAAAATTAACATAATTTTTATTCCCTTCGGGTCTACGCCTCTCAGTGAACAGTACTATAGTATTTCAGGGGTTCCGCGAATAATAATAGCCAGAAAATATTAATTTGCACACTATCAGTATAAATTCTGATGATTACTCTATGGTCTCTATACCCTATTATTTAAACATTCATGGAAGATTTTCTGTGACCATTATTTTCGTTAAAAAACGTTACATAAAAATGAAATTGTTTAAAAAAAAATAATTCATTTTTAAAAAGGAGATAATGTTGTCGTTATTTTTTTATTAATTCTATAAATTACTGTTTGCTGGGGAGGGACAGACTATAAAAAATTTTTCAATAGATTTCCAAGAATAATTGGTTAAGAACAGCAATTATTGTACTTGTTCCAACTTAAGCAAATTAGTTTGAGGATATGATGATGGACTGTGTACAGTAATTTCCAAAGATTTGGATGAATAATATAACATCTATTACTATTTGTAGAAATGTTCTTTTGATTTAAATTTGTTGTATTACAAAATAATGTTTACCTCTTTTTTGTAACATGTAATGCCAAACCTCGACATTTTCACTGCCAGCATCGGATCGGACACGCAAAGGGATCCCATAACACTCTACAGCTTTCTGGAATGATTCCATAACAGTTATGGCTTTATTGTTGGTAGAACATTTCATGTAGACTGGAAGACGACTTAATCCATCAACTCCTCCATGAATAATAAATCCCCACCTAGAATTAATGTTATAAAAAAACCATGAAATTTATTAGGGTTCACTTTGTTATTAAACAAAACAATTTTATAATTTTTGACCTATGGCTAGATATTAATTTATATGGTGATGAAAGAAAGTTACTACCAGTACTGCAGAAAAAGTAAAAACCTCAAAATATTTTAAAAATCTATGAATCAATCATTAAATTCCATGCATGATAATTGAAGTTTTCTCTGGTTTCCTGAATGGGTTTATTTAAATAGTGAATT
>NW_022733708.1:0-609 GCF_011630105.1 Anneissia japonica | reverse complement strand
TGATGCAATCTACAGTGTTTCTTTGTGTCATTTTACTGCTTATATGCATCGTGCTAATTGACGTATTGGAAGGTAGTGTAGAGAAATATTTCTATATTATTCTGGGCACATCTGCATCGTTACGGCTGTCGGCCGACAAATCTATCTCGCTTTACGACGCGACGCCGTAGATTGAGCGGGTTGTCATTCAATGAAAACGATCAGTTGCGCTCCTCCGTGTTGCGTTTTCCAAGGAATCGCGTCGGCCGAGGATTGACGGCGCAGCGTGTGCCCGACTTTAGACCCATAGTCTTTATCATAATTAGCTTCTTTATCATTATCATTACAATGTGTAGTCTACAGAGAAAATATTATATAATATTATAGGTTTACTTATTAGCATTTGTATTGTCATCATCAATCATCGTCACTAATATTAATTATCAATCGTCAATATCATCGACTAAACGATCTCCACCATCACCTACATTAAATTGATCATCACACAATGGCAATATACACTAGGATGAAAATATATATATTTATATAGGCTAGTTGGTAAGACGTTTTCCGTGTAAGCGAAATGTCCCGGGTTCGATTCTCGGTGGAGGCTGAGACTCTTTTTCTATT
>NW_022733707.1:0-4592 GCF_011630105.1 Anneissia japonica | reverse complement strand
ATAAATCATCAAAGAAAGTTAAATACAGTGTTCGAATAAAGGACTTAATAAATACATCGTGTAGCATAGCTCTCAACGAATGTAGTCCTGTAAATAAATGAATAAAAAATTGTGTAATAAAATGCCTCTGGCGGGACTCGAACCTGCGACCTCTGGTGGTATTTGAAAATTTTTTTTTTAAAAGAAGCACTTCATAAGACGAATTTTCTGTAAACATGAATCACTGTATCTAGTCCTAAAATTGTCATTCTTTAGATTCAAAACACGGCTCCTAAAAAACATCGGATGTTTTATGGATTCCACAACCCCACAGGGGAAATTTGTGGCTCCTACCACACACCTTCCCGACCCACTAGCCATAACTTAGGCCTACGGCCCTCGGTTGATCCTTCACATCACGTTTATCCTCTCAGCTCATCGGCGTAGCTTATCGCATCCTCTCGCCAAGAACTCCTACCGTCTGCGAGAGACTATTCTATATCTCGTGATTTGTAATATAGCCTGTTGGATAAGCGACAGTTTCATTGGTACGGTTAAGTATAAAATAGAATCTCTAACTGATTACAAATATTTCGGATCATGGTGGCCTATTTTGCAAACTTTCATCTATCCCGTTCTATTCTTCTACAGATTTCATTCTTTTCTAATGCTATGTGGTATAGGCCCTAAAATTTAAAACTGCTGGTTTACGCACACAATTAATAGAAAACTGAATTAAGGAATAGGCCTATGTCAAATGCGAATTAATAAGGAAATGGGAAATACGATGTTTTTGTTAGTACCAGGGAACAGTGAAATTAAAACGAGGGTCCTTGTGACGTGGCCATTTTTCGGGGACCAATGTTTCTCTACTGATTTAACATCACTAGGGTATAAATACAAAAAGGCGGAACAAATTTTTCGTCGGCCATTTTTAAAATGACTGCCATAATTCAGATAGGCTCATATTTTTACTTGTCTTAGTGAAAAAGGCTAAATCTGGTGTCCAAGTCTAAGTTATTAGGATCACTGAATTCAATGAGACATGTTTCAAAATGGTTAAAAATCAAATATTTAAGAAAATTCAGGAAGTCACTCTCCATACAATCGCCGTGCGTTGGCCGTGACAGACATCTGTGATTTCCTACAAATAGGCATGAATGATAAAGCTTGGTTCCCACTTGCAGAAAACCTACCGCAACGCAATTTCGTATCTTCCCTCCTTACGGAAAGTTGAATTTGAACTTCTTACGTGACACAACAGAACAAAATTACGTTGGCTGATTTCCGCCATCAATTTTTAAAAATATAATTACGGCGTTATAACGCCATATTTACGGCGTTATTACGCCCTAATATGGCGTTATAACACCCTATTATTGCGTTATTACGCCCTATTACGGCGTTATAACGCCCTAAATTACGGCGTTATAACGCCCTAAAATACGGCGTTATTACGCCCTAATATGGCGTTATTACGCCCTAATACGGCGTTATTACGCCCTAATACGGCGTTATTACGCCCTATTACGGCTAAATAACGCCCTAAAATACGGCGTTATAACGCCCTGAAATAGGGCTTTATAACGCCGTATTTTAGGGCGTTATAACGCCGTATATTTAGGGCGTAATAACGCCGTAATAGGGCGTAATAACGCCGTAATATGGCGTAATAACGCCGTAATAGGGCGTTATAACGCCGTATTAGGGCGTAATAACGCCGTAATTATATTTTTTTTTAATTGATGGCGGAAATCAGCCACCGTAAGAATGAGCTCTTCACGTATTTTGCATTTAAAATTGGTGTAACGTCCGCCCTCTCTAAAACGAAGGAAATAATTGTGACCATTTGATAGAGTGGAGAAACTAAGGAAAACAAACAAACCCGAGCAGCACCTTGGATTTATTTGTTGATTATAAACGTGTGACGCCGCCTCTAGGATGGAGGAAAATTGTCGAGTGTGCGGAGCCCCCTAGCACTCAGGCATTTTGATAATTTGAGGTCTGAATTGATTCTGAAGATGCAATATTAACAGTATTTATGAACAGGTTTTCAGTGACAGATTCAGGAAGCGAGGGGGAAGGGTTAGGAAGGGATCTTCACAGATGGAGGGTTCATACCACCTCAGCCCCACTATGGTTTGGGCTGAGTAAGAACATTAAGTTATAATTATAGTACC
Source organism: Anneissia japonica (assembly GCF_011630105.1). NCBI lineage: Eukaryota > Metazoa > Echinodermata > Crinoidea > Comatulida > Comatulidae > Anneissia > Anneissia japonica. The sequence continues at coordinate 2,433 of NW_022733707.1, read as the reverse complement.
CATATATGGCCGGAAATGGCACTCTAAGACTAATTAACACAAACAATTACAATAAAAAATGGTTTATAAATTGAACTAAAAGGGAAACTATACATGCGAAAAACATTTATTTTTCAAATTTTAATGCATTTTCAGGAAGCTTGGGTAATTTTGGGCAATTTTTGCTGAATCTTGAGTAATTTCGACCCAGTCATTGGGTATATCAAAAATGTTGAGTGGTCACGCTGCTATCGGATTACTAAATAAAGCCTGAGGTGACGGAACTAGGGAGTGCTGCGTTATGGAGAGTAATGTGTAACCGGAAATGGTCTGCAGTTAGTTTTTTTGTTTGTTTTTTTTTTAATTTTTTTATTATTTCAGTAATTTCAAAAACATACAAACAAATTTGAATATAAACATGTAACGCCGCCTCTAGGATGGAGGAAAATTGCTCCCTGGACGCCCTCATTGAGGTTTAACTATATCGCGAACCACTCTATCTTCTATTTATTATCTTCGTTATAATAAGAATACCAGAGCGCTAATGGCAATGTCAGGCCCGTACGCAGGATTTTTATTGGGTGAGTGCGAATTTGTGGATAGTGGACCAAAATGTCTAAGGGACACAGATTCTTGCTGGGGTCGAGTGTGCGGAGCCCCCTAGCACTCAGGCATTTTGATAATTTGAGGTCTGAATTGATTCTGAAGATGCAATATTAACAGTATTTATGAACAGGTTTTCAGTGACAGATTCAGGAAACGAGGGGGAAGGGTTAGGAAGGGATCTTCACAGATGGAGGGTTCATACCACCTCAGCCCCACTATGGTTTGGGCTGAGTAAGAACATTAAGTTATAATTATAGTACCCATAGATGGCCGGAAATGGCACTCTAAGACTAATTAACACAAACAATTACAATAAAAAATGGTTTATAAATTGAACTAAAAGGGAAACTATACATGCGAAAAACACGTATTTTTCAAAGTTTAATGCATTTTCAGGAAGCTTGGGTAATTTTGGGCAATTTTTGCTGAATCTTGAGTAATTTCGACCCAGTCATTGGGTATATCAAAAATGTTGAGTGGTCACGCTGCTATCGGATTACTAAATAAAGCCTGAGGTGACGGAACTAGGGAGTGCTGCGTTATGGAGAGTAATGTGTGACCGGAAATGGTCTGCAGTTAGTTTTTTTGTTTGTTTGTTTTATTTTTTTTATTTCAGTAATTTCAAAAACATACAAACAAATTATAAGCAAAACAACACACAAACACACACAAATCATGACGAAAACAAATTGTCTTATGCTTAACATGGTAGCTTAGGGTACTCTCGGCCTATAGTTAAGTAAATAATGGGATGAAGATATTCCATCTATCATTGAATTGCGTTATTTCAAAATTTGAAAGATAAATATGTTTTTCCAAAAGAAAATACCGGTATTCTTTTAAGAAATTTAAAACACCATCATGGTTTAAAGGAAATTTTCTAAATTTAGCTGTATAAATATAATATTTTATTAAAATAAGCAGCAGATTAATGATAGATGGAGATTCAAAACCAAAGAGAATTACTTTTTTTGTAAATTTAAAATGCCCTAATTGTTGATATAAAAACTGTTGAAACTTTTTCCAAATTTGGTACACCATAGGACAATCGCATAAAAGGTGAACAATTGTTTCAGGTTCTAGATAACAAAAGGAGCACATTTTACAATCTGTAATTCCAATTTTAAAGAGGAAACTATTGGTTGTTAAGATATTATTAAAAATTCTATATTGGAACCATCTGAGTTTAGTTTACTGTCCTGAGTACATAAGAAATTATTTACACAGAATTGTTTCCATTCCTCTTCAGTTACTAAAAATTCATTTTACTGGACCATTTCTCTAGTGCCTTACTGTTGTAATGTTCTTTGTTCTTTTTACCTCTTATTAGCTCAACATAGAATATTTGGCATCCTTTTTTACACTGTAACAAATATCTATATAAGATAGGTCTAAATGGACAATGCAAATTTCTATCAAGATTTTCAAGTTCTGTATACGCATGGAATAAAGCGTTTCTTATTCCCAGATACCTTAGAAAATTAATATTCAATTTAAATTCTTTACAAAATTCCTCAAGTTTTTTAAATTTACCTTTACTATCGAAGAAATCGTTAACATATTTTACACCTTTCTCGTACCATGCTTTGTAAAATAATGTGTGATCACCAATTTTAATGTTGTCATTAAACCAAACATTTTCTTTAAGAGCATCATATATATCGTCATTTCTTACTTTTACCTTGAATATTTTCCATGCTTTTAGTACATTTTCCATACTACCGGCCATTTTTTCAAAATCGAAGTTTACCAAATCCAGGACAGAGGGGCAACATTTAGAAATATCAAACCAAAATAATTTTCCCCATTTAGCATCAGTTAAGTAGAGTCTCCTGATCCATGAAATTT
>NW_022733706.1:0-535 GCF_011630105.1 Anneissia japonica | reverse complement strand
ATCTCAGATAAATCCGAATCTGAAGTACTTCATCATTATTGCACGTCACTATTGACGCGATGCCTTGTCAATTATCATGGTTTTTTTTTTCATTGAAAAAAATATACATACAAAAAATTTACACAAAGTAGCTGATAGAACTTTCCGTTCCAATTTCATAGCCTTTTTAGATTTTTTTTTTTAATCAGGTTGAAATACTTCTAAAGCATAATTAAAAAATCACCTGTTGTACTTTACAGGTAATCCATTATCTCATTGGCGCTAAGTTTTTCTTTACCTATCGTAGGCCTCTGTATAACACCTATTCACTATTGCTATATTTCTTAATAATTATGAATAGGCAGTATTATGTGCCTAAAGGCACGAAGTCTTATTGCCTCATTGGTACAATTTTGCATGGTGTAAATAAAATTCTTTACTCCATGATGTATGACAGCTTTTGTGTCATTTACAATAGTTATAATACTTACTGCTAACAATAAAGTTTGGCTTCGTTGCAACTATGCGCTAGACTGAGTCAATATGGGTTTAATTC
>NW_022733705.1:0-851 GCF_011630105.1 Anneissia japonica | reverse complement strand
ACCATCATCATCATGAGGATGATGAAGATGAGGACGACGAGAATGAAGATAAGGACAAGGGTGAGGGAGGATGAGAGGGATGATTTTCATCATTCATCATTCTCATCAATCATTTTCTATCATTCTCATCACCATCATCACAACTATTATCATCAACAACTATTATCATCAATCATAATCACCACCATCTTCTTCCTCACCATCATCCTCATCATCTTTCTTCTCCTCCTCATCATCATCATCAACATGCTTCTTATAATGGGGAATATAATGAGGATGGGGATGACAATAAAGAAGATGATGATGATAATAATAATAATGACATCAGTATATTAAGAATAACAGTACTAACGCTAATATTAATGTAAATTATAAACTATAATTTTTTAAACACATAAGAATAATGATATACTATATTAATAATATTATAGAGTAACAACATAATAGTATACTAATGATGATGAAGAAAAATGTAGTGTAGAAAGATTAAATTTAAATAGGTAAACATTTCCTTTAATTTTGATTGTCGTAGTCTTGGAATTTGGTGTTGACGTCATCATTCCAAATTTACTTGGGAGGTGGGGAATTCCCGTTTGAGGCCTAGACTCCCAACGTCCGATGCCATGACGAGGTCACCATACCACAAATAATGATTTGCTTATCCATATAACATTATTTTGATATATTTTGGCTTAAAAGCAAAATTTTGGGCCATACAAAGCTAAAAAAACTCTCCCATAAGCCCAGGGAAGTTTATTCCTGGACTCTGACCGAGGGTCTAGTCGGCTGTGTTTGGACCCATCCTATCAGACCCACTGTGACCACCACTGAACGACTATAATGGGTAAGTA
>NW_022733704.1:0-1114 GCF_011630105.1 Anneissia japonica | reverse complement strand
ACCAATTATAATATGCTAAAGCATCGTTAAAGTTTTGAATATACCTATGTTGAAACTCGGGTGTAGCGGTGTAGTGTACACAATTTCGATTTTCATTCCTTGGTACAGTACTTCTTTTTTAAATCAGATAATTTATTATTATTAATAACAATGGTTAATGAAATAATAGTTAGGGGCTTTGTGGGTTTATTATGTATACTAAGCCTAAAGGTGGCACTTTGCTACGGCGGCCATTTTTGTAATAGTACACACACAACTCTGCATTGCTTCATCACCTTGTCAGCACTTCAGTTGTTTACTAATAGCTCTATGGGATGGCCGCATTGTTTACTACTACTGTTGTACTCAGTGGCAGACCGTAGGGTAAATTGTAGGGTAACTTTAATCAGTGAGATCACAGAATGTCTCATAATACAAATAACCTGATTGGCAGCAGAGGTCCTGATGGCTACTGTAGAGAGAGGCAGGCAATGGGAAGAGGAGCATGCGCACATAGATAGATAGATAGAAATCTTTCTTTATTCTGGATACTCAGTCAGTATTAGTACACTGTTCTTCCCTGAGGTCCAGGGTATGATCTTAAACTACTTTAAATTAAAAACAGAATTGATAAAGAAATATATAAGTTACATAAATATAAGAAGCAGAAAAAAGATTGGTAAATTAAATTAGATTTTTAAAGGATTGTAGGGAAATAGAATGAATATTACTGCGGATATCTGATGATAAATTGTTCCATAAATTAACGGATCAGTATTTAAATGTTCTTTTTCCAAAATCATTCTGCCATTTTGGTGAGATCAAAGTGTTTTTTGATTTGCTTCTTGTATTTATGTTATGATATTCATCGATGATGCAATAGGCCCCAGTAGTTTAGGTTATTTCTAGATACCAAGGCAAAGTAGGCCAAAAAAAACCAAAAAAAAACAAAGCAGTATTAACTTAGCTTTTCTAATGAACTGTAGCAATCTACTAAAAATTGGCTGGCATAGAAGATTGTGGCTAAGAAATGTTAAATAATATGGTGAAAAGGTACAATAATTTTTAATTTTTTTTTTTTTTCAGTTTTAGCATGGTATCTCTGCATACCTTGCTTGCCTTGACAGTCCACCAC
>NW_022733703.1:0-525 GCF_011630105.1 Anneissia japonica | reverse complement strand
AATAAATTACATCAAAGTTAGTCTCAGATTGCTGCCTTTTATAATCTGTGTATATTGTTTAGACAAACACGGCTTCATTACAACTTTTATAATTATTTTTGTTACTTGGAGAGGAACTTGATCTAATTTAGGTTAAAAAAAAACTTGACAGCTTGAGTACAAAATTGAAGATTGACTTCATCACAAGTACTGTAATGGCTTACTAAGTCACAATAAACAAGATGACTTAGTTTTAACGACAATAACAATATAATCATCATTTTGATATTTTTACAAAAAGTTATAATTAATGATAATTAGAGTAATTTTAATCTCTTATACACATCTAGATGTACTTTATATTATTAGAAATAAAAAATCTGGAATTGAGCAAAATACAGTATTAAAAGATGTTCTGTGTTGCTTGAATGTGCTGATGTTAGTTGCTTGTCATTCCAAAGGGGAACAGAGGCACATGCAAGTGACTGACATCTATTAAACTCTGTTGAGTTAAGTGACGTTAAAACAGAAACTGAGGATGATCTC
>NW_022733702.1:0-835 GCF_011630105.1 Anneissia japonica | reverse complement strand
AAGATGTGCATATTAAAATATGATGTCATTTTAAATATTTAAAAAATGGGTAATTAAAATGTTATGTTAACAAAATTTGTGTTTTCTTGAGGATTTCAGACTAGCTACAGCTTTTGACTTTATTTAATTGCTCAAACTACAACTAAAGTTGCCAATTTGTCACCTATGAAATGCACAAATTAATATGAAAGTCACAAATGAACAATTTGGATCGAAGGTCTAATGTCTGTCCAACAGAAGTTCACAAACAAATTACAAACAACTTTTAAGTTCAACAATAAATAAATATTTATTTCTTCTAAAACAATAATCTTCTCAAACAAACAATAAACAATACAAACAATACATAGATCATTCAATTAACAATACTTATAATTCATAAATAGCATTACACAATCTGAAAAATTGCTAACAAAATCTGCATGATTTTGTCCACTACTATATCTAGATAGCAATTACTAATAACTACCAGTATAATTAATATAGCATAGTATCGTTTTAATTATAGTAAAGACGAATGTTCTCGTGATACTATGCGTCCTTATTGCAATCGCTGTGTTCCCATGTGAACGCAACTGATTCAATATGTTAAGTATCCACTTTCAACAACAGCTTCCCATTCTTGATTGGCTTCGGTTTACCATACGCTTCATCATTAGCTTAAAAGTTCCATACAACAATAACCAGTAGCTCCCAAATGGAAAGTTAGGTGACAAATGTCCACTACCGTACAATAGGTTAACATACACGAGCTCCACCACGTTCAGCTACAAGCCTTGTCGGAGTTTCTATCGTAACTCGCCCCATTCCGTCGGTTTATAACTGAACAAAAACC
>NW_022733701.1:0-692 GCF_011630105.1 Anneissia japonica | reverse complement strand
TTTGGTGACTGTATTTACTATTTGCTATTTACTGTCTTGTATACTTTTTGGTAAGTGGGTTAGTAATAATAAATATTATTTTTTAGAAAAGAAGTATAATGGATATTTTAATGTATTATCTGTAATTTATGTTTCCACCACTTCTTAGACATTAGCAACAATTTTTCAGATAATCATGCTTTTATTTTCCATGGAAAATTATTGTTTTCTTTTATAAAGCAAATAGTAAATTTTTTTCAATGAGGCTCCAGTATTTGACAAGGGCAGGGATGTGCAACTAGCAAGCAATTTTATTTGGCCTTATCTATTTTGTTATCATTACGGTATCTTCTTCCATGTACTGTGCAAAATGCTTGTTATTTCCAACTTATAACAACAGTTTTACAATGCAGTATAAACATTTTCACATTCTGTAAGCATTTTAAGAATATCTACTTTGAGTTGCTGTAATGACATGCTTCTACCGTACAGTAGTTCTCTGAGATAACCCCTCTGAACACAAAATTTGGCCGATACTTGGGGGTATTCTTATATAATTCCCAAGGCATCTCTGTTCATAAAAAGTATTTTTCAACTTTCGAGATGACTAATCAATAGGCAAACTTTCAACAATGCAGCCCAAATGAAAGGTGATCTTTGATTTAATTTTTATTCCTGGAAGTTCACTGTTGCTCATTCAAATTATATCCTGG
>NW_022733700.1:0-1083 GCF_011630105.1 Anneissia japonica | reverse complement strand
ACCTCATGCCTATCTGGGTAATATTCCTTGATGCACGCTACCCACCAATGGTTATCATAAGCTGCTTAACATATCCACTTAAGACCAAACCACTCAGAACTGTGGTATCTGCAGTAAGAGTTACTAGTTCCTGTCTCGGCTGCAGATGAAAAGGATCGAACTGTAACCACTTCTTTGGAGACTGGAATAAAAGAATGCAAATTCCGTGTACCTGGAATTGTGCGAGCATTTTCAAATCTGTCTTTCAGGAATTCTGCTTGTTGCCGATATTGCTCTGTTGTGGCAAACTGGCAATGTATTTTGTCAATCTCTGAATCTGCAAATTCAAAAAGTTGGCGAGCAGTGATAATCTGTTAATCAAATGGGCGTTGTAAACTTGCTCTGGCTGCTAACCGCTTTATTGTCCCCCCAACACCATCAGATGGTCCCTTTCCATGCGAGGTGGAAAAGAAGTGCCATTCAGCTTGAACACCAAAGTCTTCTTCATGGAGGCACAAATTTAAAAAGTTTTTTCTATTTTTATACTGTGCAGCACAGCCGTCAGAAAAATAGCATATTTTCTTAACATGTCCAAGTGTGTCTGTTAAAAAGGGATGAAGTGTTGCTTGCAGATTGTTCCAATGAAAAGACTGAGAAGCGTCCTGCACTACAAAGCTGTAATTTTCAGCAAAATCTGCAATGACCAAGACTATTCCTGGTTCAAGTGTACTCCTTAGATCTTGGAGGTAACCCGCTTGTTGCTTTGCAATGAAATCATGAGGTAATAATTTTTGAAGACCACTTACAAATGAGTCAAGAAACTCTGAAACAGTTTGAACTTTGGACTCAAGATTTGAGCGGTCAGTTGAAGTCCACTGTTTATATTCGATCTGGTCAATCATGTTGTCTTCCATATACTTTTCAAGTTTTTTACGAATATTACTAATGTCTGGACATGCATTACACTTGCTAAGAAAGCAATTGATGTGTGGAGGATTGCACATCATAGCTGCAAGACAGTGACGATAATGTTTAAATTTTCCACCAGTTACTTCATATAATTTTGCTCCTGTGAACATGAGTTTTACATTTTGATGGATTGTA
>NW_022733699.1:0-2007 GCF_011630105.1 Anneissia japonica | reverse complement strand
TAGTGCAAACAAAGGTACATGATTCAGGGGCGGATCCATGATTTGGAAAAGGGGGGTTCAAAACGTTTCCAAAAATACCCAAAATGAAAGGGGGTCCGGGGGTCCTCCCCATGGAAAATTTCCCCCTTTAATCCGCCACTGTATGGGGAATCCTTTAACGCTCAGGTGAACTAGGGTTTTAAAACAAATACCGTATAGGCCTATACTCACGTATAAACGAGGCGTAAAATAGCAAACTACGATCGAAAAAAGGGGGTCGTCTTATACGCACGACATTCAGATTTTAGATTTTTATATTTAGATTCATGTTCGTCTTATGTGCGGATGTTTTTGATTTTTATATTCATTATGTGCGGATCGTCCGTAAATCTGGTTTTCTACTAGGCGAATTTATTCACGCGAATCCAAAGCGTCGGCTTATGCACATGCGCATTCACATTCGATCCTATCGGAGTTTTTGAGAAGCGAAAAAATGCGCAACCAATCAGAGCTCAGAAGCGAGCCGACTCTTTGATTCGCGCGAATAAATTCGCTTAGTGAAAAACCAGCGAACTTACTACTGCAATGAAGCAACTAAATGTTGTATCAATGAAAGCAATTTTAAATATGGGAAAATACGATTTTGGTGGTGAAGATTTAAAAACTCATAAAATGGTATTATTTGGAAGATTACCCTTGCATTTGGCTCCATTTATCCAGCTAAACGCAGTATACAGGACCACAAAAAATTAGGAATTCCGACCATGAAACAGGGAGTCGTCTTATACGCCAGACATACAAATATCAACCAAAAATCTTCTAAAACTCGGGGGTCGTCTTATACACGGGTCACTTTATGGGACTTACGCGAGTGTATACGGTATTATTACGGAACCAAGTGCGTGGTTGGCTGGGTTGTTTTGGTCGGAAAGGAGAAATTTTCTCTGTGAATTGATTCTCGAATGAGATAAAGAAAGCTCCCTAATGACTCAAGCTACTGTATATTCGGGTTCCGTCAAATTTTAAACGTTTGGTTGTAACGATAAACTCGCAAGACTACTCGCGACTACTAGATTCTACAAGTGCGTGGTTGGCTGGGTTGTTTTGGTCGGAAAGGAGAAATTTTCTCTGTGAATTGATTCTCGAACGAGATAAAGAAAGCTCCCTAATGACTCAAGCTACTTTATACCGTTTTTATATTTTTAATAAAACCAATTTCTTCTAATTTCAAATACGTTTTCCCCTGATTTTGTGATAATTCGTTATCACGCAAGTGCTAAATGCGTGACACATTTATGACCTCGCATGTGTTTCTGCAAAATGCGTTTCAACCAATATCACTTTGAAGTGATGCGTGACGGTTGGTAACTATGGCATAGATAACTGCCGGGCCCTAGGTAAAATTGGTAAAAATGCACCTGATCGGACATAGAGACAGAGCCTCTAGTGGGGTCTACTCAGGCGAAACTCTGAATGCTTATACGTTCTGAGGTTTTCTAAAACAGATACGGAACGGCATTAACGCTCAGAAATATCTAAAAATATTTTGTTAAAAAAATTAAAGAATATTGAGAACAAACTATGGTCAAGTCATGTTATCATTTAGGACCTATTAAGCATTTCATGAATCTATGATATATTATAATATTGACAACATCATCAATAGAACATATAGGTGGAATTGTGTCCAACCCGTCGTGAAAATGTATTGAATACTCAGTACATGTGAAAAACACTTGCAAACATAGTACTCGCTGCTTACCGTACTTTGGCTCGAATTCAACCCTGGCCATCAGGTGCAAGCTCGGTGGTCTAAAGGCATGATGCCAGGCTAGTGATCTGGAGAATGTGGGTTCGAGTCCCACTGGAGAACAACTTGCAAATATATTTTGCAAGTGTTTTCACACGCACTGAGTATTCAATACATTTTCACGACAGGTTGGGCAAAATTACACATATAGGCCCCCCTAATTGACTCTCCTGACGCAAATCCAGGTATTGTATATTCCATCACGATGATAACAATTA
>NW_022733698.1:0-1300 GCF_011630105.1 Anneissia japonica | reverse complement strand
CGATGATAATCTACTGTTGAAATGACAGATACCGCTGATCCGGTATCTACTTCCATGCGTAATGGGATATCATTAATACGTAGAGTTGCCCATATAGCGCTGACTTTACTTGGCCGTCGTCCTGCAGTTCCCAACATTCCAACATACTCAATATCATCATCGTTACTACTATCCGCAATTTCGACATACTTAGTTGGTTTTGAAGTGGTTTTAAACTGAGGGGTAATTATGGAATGATCGGATTTAGACAAAGAAAAGCAAACTGGCCTGATATGACCCCGCTTGTTACATCCATGACAGATCGCGTCCTTGAAACGACACTTATCGGGTAGGTGCCCTGATTTCCCACAACGATAGCACCTTGCGCTAGTTTTTTTGGCATTTCGAGATTGTATCGCTGTGAAACTATGTACCATCAGGGGCGGATCCAGCCTGCCAGAAAAGGGGGGGGGGCGCAGCCTGCGAGCGAAGCGAGCAGCCTTAGGCTGGGGGACAGGGGGCCGCCTAGGGCCCCCGACGAGGTCCAGAGGCAGAGCTCCTGGTTGGGGGTGCAAGGGTCCCTTGAAGCCCAGCACATTTGAGGAATATGAGTTTGCATTAAGTCAATTTTGACTATCTAGCATGGTAGTTTTCAGTAACAAATAAAAAAAAATAAATAAAAAAAAATAGGTGCATGTCTTTTAAAAGAAATTTTAATATTCAGGGTAGCCGCAATATGCAACTATAAAATGTGTCATTAAAATAATAATTCATCTACTCACAGCTTTGAAAATTCAAGGTTTTCCCCCTCTTGAAAACGGTCAGTTAAATTTTTCTCATGTCTTATTTTATGTGTGTTTACATACATAAACACATTGAGTAATTGCATACGATTTTTTTTTCCATGAATCAATAAATTCCAAAAAAGAAATGGGGGTCCGGGTTCTCCCCCGGGAAAATTTTGATTCTTAGAAGGCGGGAAATAAGCTTTCCCGACTTCTGAGGTGTCTTTTAATTTCTTTTTATTTCTTCAAAATTCAATTTTTCCCCCTCTTGAAAATGATTTAATGAATCAATGAATTCCGAAGAAAAAGGGTGTCCGGGTTACCCCGGAAAATTTTGATTCTTAGAAGGCGGGAAATAAGCTTTCCCGACTTCTGAGGTGTCTTTTAATTACTTTTTATTTCTTCAAAATTCAATTTTTCCCCCTCTTGAAAATGATTTAATGAATCAATGAATTCCGAAGGAAAAGGGTGTCCGGGTTACCCCGGAAATATTTCGATTTCTAGAATGCGAAAAATGAGCTTTCCTGACTTCTGAA
>NW_022733697.1:0-1674 GCF_011630105.1 Anneissia japonica | reverse complement strand
TCTGGTGTCTAACTATATGTTATTAGGGTCACTGAATTCAATTAGACATGTTTCAAAAACCTAGGTTGGCAGCCATTTTGAAATTCAAGATGGCTGCCATAGTAATCTTTAAAAATCAAATATTCCAGTATAATTCCACTTCCTGTCGTTGAAAAATGGTAAATTTGATGTCTACTCATATGTAATTAGGCTCTCTGAGTCCAATAAGAATAACTTCCGTAAGCTAGGGTGGCAGCCATTTTGAAATCCAAGATGGCCACCACATAAAATGTCAAAAATCAAATATTTTGATATATAATTGCATTTTTCCTCGCTCAAAAATGTTAAATTTGGGGTCTAATCATATTTTATTCACATTTTTGAGTCCAATGAACATAGTTTCAAAAACCAAGCATGTCAGCCATTTTGAAATTCAAGATGGCCGCCACAAAAATCGTCAAAAATAAAATATTTGGTATATAATTCCACTTGTCGATCAAAACTTGTAACTTTGGTGAGAGTAACCTCTAAATCTCTGGCCATATTCAATGCTAATGGTACATTTAGAAAATGCCAGAAATCAAAACTTGTCCACTGTATGGATACAAAAACCAATTCTGCAGATACAGAATCTACTGCTATCATCGATATGGGCATGGTCATCAGAAAGGCAATCCCTAATAAAGAACAAAGGCTTAATGAAGATGGTTCCTTGTTTACTCGGGAGAATTATGTCAACAAATGCACAGATATTATATTTAAAAGACATCACAATGCATCAGCCATTATATGTGTTAATGACCCATACAGTAAAGAAGAGTCGATCAAATATGAAGAAAGAGAATGATGATCAAATGGGCAGAAAATACCTAATACACACATGAAGTTACAGGACCAGTTTTTATCAAGTAAAGAGTTTAACGAAATCCCGAAGAGCGATTACAACAAGTCAAGAATGCAAGAATTTATTAAAGAAACCCCAGCAAGAAGAAGTATAAAGTTGAAGGAATTTGAGTGTTTTACTCTTTAGAAAATTGTGTTGATTAGCAGATAATAGTGAGATACCAGAATTTAATTGTAGTCAGGCAGAAGCAGATAAATCGATGCTGACTATCTACTACTATCGCAGAACAAGCTGCAAAGTTACTAAACCAGTAGTAATAGACTCGGAGGATACAGATGTGTATGTTCCGGCTGCACGTTGCACACAAGTTGCCAGGAGAACTAAAGATGTATTTAAAGTCAGAAGAAACTGTGTTTGTCAATTGTAAGGATATGTGTAGGCATTAAATGGCAGAAATCATAATTCAACTTCATGTTTTGACTGGCTGTGACAGTAATTCTGCATTCTTTGGACATGGAAAAGGCAAAGATTTTCAATAATGTTCGAAAAATCAAAGAAGCAAAAACATTTGAAAAACTTACTTAAGTTTGTCTTAAAGTTTATATACAACGACAACAAAAGCAAAAACACAACAGAGGCAAGGTTGACCAAGTGGACGTCCTACAAAAAGAGAAAGCCACTTGTAAGATTAGCACCAGACAAACATTCACTACTTCAGCATATTAAAAGAGCCAACTATCTATCATACAATCAATTAAACTTCTCCTTAAGAATCAATCAATCACTAACAAAAAGTGGGTGGAAACTGATTAATGTAAAGTGCTATGCCGAAAGAAGTACTGAGCCAAACC
>NW_022733696.1:0-504 GCF_011630105.1 Anneissia japonica | reverse complement strand
GACGCTCGCTGTCCTTCTGTCTGTGCTCTTCTGGGACGGCAATCGGATGTCTGAGGATCACCTTCAATTCCCCGTGCGTCCTCCTACCCGCTAATCCACCGCTCGCACGTCTCATCACGATCAGAAGGTGATCTCCGTGTCCGTCGACGTACCACAAACACAGGTCGGAGTGGTGCCGGCAGGCGGCGTGCGCGACGTAGGAATCGACGCCGACCTCCTCGAAGTTCGCGTCAACCTTCCAGACGCCGCCGCCGTGTCGCTCGTTCGACAGATCGTACGTTTCCAGTTCCTTAGGGCCCCCGCCGCTCAGCAGTAGGACGTGTTCGTCGATCCGGCACAAGGACACCGACTCGTTCGTTCGTGGCATCAGCGAATCTGACAATCTGACGAACGTGCCGTTGATCGGATTGTAGCGGAGCAGGCGCATCTAGCAACCGTCTTCGAGGCTCCCGTCCGGACAAACCATGTACGCGAGGTTCCTCGCGACCGCCGTTCGGTAAAAAG
>NW_022733695.1:0-713 GCF_011630105.1 Anneissia japonica | reverse complement strand
ATTTTTGACTTTCCGCCATATTTCGAGTACTTTTCCGAAAAACTTCAAACTTTCAATGGAATAGTATTTGTTTCAGGCTATCTCACTTTGCCTAACAAAAAAAAATATTACATTTTGACTCAACTTTTTAACATTGTCACTTTTTGCATAAAAGTGCTTATCTCGCCGAGTTGAACACTTAGTGCAAATTTTTGACTTTCCGCCATATTTCGAGTACTTTTCCGAAAAACATTCAAAGTTTCAATGGAATAGTGTTTGTTTCAGGCTATCTCACTTTGCCTAATAAAAAAAATTACATTTTGACTCAACTTTTTAACATTGTCGCACAAAAGTGCTTATCTTGCCGAGTTGAGAACTTAGGGCAAATTTTTGACTTTCCGCCATATTTCGAGTACTTTTCCAAAAAACTTCAAACTTTCAATGGAATAGTGTTTGTTTCAGGCTATCTCACCGTGCCTAAAAAAAAAAAATTACATTTTGACTCAACTTTTTAACATTGTCACTTTTTGCACAAAAGTGCTTATCTCGCCGAGTTGAGCACTTAGTGCAAATTTTTTGATTGTCTGCCATATTTCGAGTACTTTTCAAAAAAACTTCAAACTTTCAATGGAATAGTGTTTGTTTCAGGCTATCTTTCTTTGCCTAATAAAAAAAAAGTACATTTTGACTCAACTTTTTAACATTCTCACTTTTTGCACAAAAGTGCTCATCTT
>NW_022733694.1:0-738 GCF_011630105.1 Anneissia japonica | reverse complement strand
ATGGTGCACTACACATTTAGGACAAATAATATATCGGAAATCTATAACTCTGTTCTGCAGTATTACCGTATTTATTCCAACAAACACCACAGGCATTTATTGTTGAGAAGGGTTTTTGAGAGTGTGGAGTCTATTCAAGAGAGTTATTTATTATTATTATTTTTTTTTTTTGGTGTAAAATGGACACATATACTCAAATTAATGCCCCTTAATTTCAATGTAAGTGTGGAACAATTATGTAATTACCATCGAAATGTGTTATATTGCATGATTATAAAGACTTTTTTAATCGAACCAGGTTAGAAAAACTGTAATTCTACTGAAGTAGATCATAAAATGATGTTACTTCCATTAGTTTTGTTACACTCATTTAGGAGGAAATATATTCGAGGCAGACATTTACTCCAAATGGGACTCTGAATGATTCTATTAAATATATGTTATATTTAGTATATGTTCAAATCCTTTATTTTCTTTTTTATGAAGAAAGCTTTGTTTAAGTATAACATCACTTTGTGTGTGTGCACCCTCTATCCTCAATGAGAGCACAAATAAATTGTATCGTTTGCGAAAGATCTTCCATTTTCCATTTTAAATCAGCATCTGCAATGCTCTGAGCTTGCATAATAATTTGAAGAACCTCAAACGTGATAGTATCAAGCAATCCAACACACAACACAGAAATAACAAGGCAAATCAAGAATTGAATTGGAATAGTTTTTCTACAGACAGTTTAAC
>NW_022733693.1:0-2116 GCF_011630105.1 Anneissia japonica | reverse complement strand
ATGCTTTTATGAGCTGTATCAGAATTTCACACTATGACCCAAGGATTGAAAGTCATTCCTGGCTTATACTGTATATAAACATTAAAAAAACTTTGTATATGTTAATGTGAAGCATTTTTTTATTATCAGCGATACCTAACATCCAGTCTACTTTATAATAAAACTTTTAAATTTGATCCAGCACACCTGATCTCTAATTGCCCCTTTAAACTTTAATCAAATGCTTCATCTAGAGGGCCGATTTGATGAGCGCTCAAGTGTTTCAAAGTTGTGACGGGTTGTCGTTTGTCAAAAATGGCGGAGAGAGGTGAAAGTGTCATGAGTAGTAGTTCTGATAAAAATGTCGTTTTCCTCAAGAAAACAGGTCAATGCAGGTAGGACAATATTGTTTTTTTTCTCAACAAAGGCATAGGCTACTTTGCAGCATATTACATATTCTAATATTTGCTTTAAATACATTGTAGCAAGATTATCATCAATTTTGGGTGTGAACAATGTCAACATACCTGACCCGATCGTGTGAGGCAGGAAGAATTCAAAATTTTATATAAGAGATTATGTTTGTTTTATAGACAAGGTCAAGTATGTTACAGGCCTATTATTAAAAGTATTATGACCTGAAAATACATTATCAATGTGTTTAGGCCTACATCAACAGGTGTGTTGGGACAGCGCACCACAGACCCAATCAAAGCAGGAAGTAAAATTTGCTTATAAGGTGCTTAATATTGAGTGTTTCGTGATGACAATATTTTTTAGTTATGTTACCATAAAGTTTTTAATTGAATCTCTGGATCACCCAGTATTCTTTTGATGTATGTATAATGTTGGTTACAATTAAATAATGGTTTACTTTTAAAGTGAATTCATCTATTCACAGCCTATGATAATAATAATAACATTAATAATCTAGAAATATATAGCAACTTTATAAATTAAACCTAACATTAAAAAATAAGTAATCAAGATCTGCATTTAGTTCAACTACAGTACTTATTAATTACTTAAGATTAAATTACATTAAAAATATCTGTGATATCATTTCAGTGATATGCATGAAACTGATGCTCTTATACCAGTGAAAGAGCCTCCAGGTGGCCAGAATCAACCCCTGGTCATTCAACTCAATGCTAATCAACCTACGGAGCTCTCAGGAAATCTAGGCCTGCAAGTAAATGCTATAGAAACAAGATCAAATGTGTGAGTTAAAAAACAGTATTTTAATTTTTTTCTTTTTCTTAAGTAAGAAAAGCATATTGAATACATATGGAACTAGCTGTCACTGTTGTAACATTGTGGATAGCAGATCAAAGTTATTAGAGAGCTTTTGCTATCTCGTTTGAGAACCAATTTACCGGGAAAATTTCCCGCTCTTGTTCCGTTCCCTCAAGAACCAAACCCTTGGTGGCAGCACACACTTTTGCTGCAGCCGCAGCACATGCTTGGGCTGTGGCAGCATGATGGCTAATTTAATGGAACGGAATCGTTAGGGCCTAGCATAGGATGAAATACACTGATTATGTGAACATCTGCGAAAAGTTCTGAGTGAATTTGCAATCAGTATTAACTATGATGATTTTAATTTATGATATCATCAAATTGCACTGAAATATTGGTTTTGGCTATTTGGTTTCTCCTGTGCTGTTGCAGTTGTTTATTTTCTTTTTCCTTATAATTTAAATATCACCATATTGTTATTCAAAACAAACCAAATTATAAGTTGAAAAAGTCAAGTCAAATGGCTGAGCGGTTGAGGCAGGGCCGCAACCTACAGCCATAATATCAGCGCTGATTCGAACAGTACACTCGCTTATGGCTCTGGTGGTGAAGCAAGTCTTCTCGGATCAGGAATATAAACCATAGGCTAATGTGCACTATAAAGAAACCAGTACATCTTTTGAGACAAGTAGGGGGTTACTGTCATGTATAAATTCCAATAAAACCCACATTGGCACCAACAGGTATATTCCAGTCCTACCTTATGGTCAACTTCAGGAAGTAACTAAGGTTATTCACCCAGATAGTTGATGAGTCTTAAACAAGTACTTGATGAGTCAATGATGTGTCATTAACCATCATCTTGGAAGCTATATAGCTCCTCCCCTTTGGTCCCATA
>NW_022733692.1:0-1413 GCF_011630105.1 Anneissia japonica | reverse complement strand
TATGTGGTTTTGTTGTTTGTTATGCTATGATGATGAACGTTCTTTTCCGTCTGTTTGAAAAATTTGCGCGTGTAGATAACGCGTGTAATTTTGTTCTGTATTTTTACGCATTGTTGTGTATCGATGTACGCATATCCATCAACATCTACTTATTGAAACGTTTGAAAATTAGGCCTACGTTAATTTTTAATGTATAAAAATAATTTTGTTTTTTAATCGCTTATGAATTAATAATTCATTATCTAAAATACTTGATAAATTAATTAAAAATATTAAAATATTAGAATTTATTTATTAATTCATTATCTACCGGTAAATTACTTGATAAATTAATTAAAAATATTATAATATTAGAATTTATTTATGTGTACATAATATATAATAGTAAGAAATAAGACAGTAGTTTGGTTGAATATAGCATAGTAGTTAGGTTTGAGAAATAGGAAAATATTTGTTAGTGGTAGGGTATAGATTTTGAATGGGAAAATGCCTGAAGGTCACAGTCTAGCACCCGAGTCCTATGTTGGCCAAATGGCCTATAATGCATCGTGAGTGGATTTCCCGTACGATTAAAAATCGTAACGGTACTGGGTTTGGTCTACAGGAGTTCGTGCTTCGAACAGGTCATTCCATTCATAGAAGAAGCCTTTTGATGGAGAAAGTGTAACTTTTAGCAAAGGTTTTCCTAGGTCGAAACTAAATGAAAAATGTGAACTTTGTGTTACCTTCTGATGTTCCGTAGGTGTGGTCATACGCAGGGCCAGTATCAGGTGTGGGTGTTGATCCAGATGTTCTTATCCAATCAAAATCATCATATTCATCTTGTTCAAAGTAACAGATGTATGGATCTTCGAAATCACATTGGTTTTGTGCTGAAACAAAAATCCCAAGACAACATTAATTAACTGATTGTAATTGCATTGGTTAAAACAGTTACTGGAAACCAGTACAAGTACAATAATTCGTAACTTTGTTAGAAAAACATCTTATCATCATAAATTTGCAAGAATTTCAATAATTTAAAAAAAATATACATTTCAAATTTCACTCGCATAAAGTCAAACATAACACATTGTTCCATAATGTTAATGGTATATTACCAAAAACGTTTTTGTTTTGAATCTTTAAATATTACATTACTTAATTAGCTTCTTAAAAATTGTATTATTGGTTCATTCATTTTCTCGTTTGAACTAAAGATGACACCTAAATACCTTAAAGATTTACAATTTCAATTACACTTTATTTTTAATTCCATTAGTGTATATTTAAATACCTTCTTTTCTCGCTACAATAATATTAATATCTTTTCCATTTTTTTACAGCACATAGCCAAAGCTTTTAAGGTCAATGAACCATGTCATTGAATAATGAAAGATTACTTATGTAAAGTTAAAATGGTTAGATAACAAA
>NW_022733691.1:631-902 GCF_011630105.1 Anneissia japonica | reverse complement strand
TTCAAGACCTCTAGATACGCAACTGCCGACGTCATCTAGTTTTCTTTTGGCAGCGAAGGGACGCTACCAATAGACAATCAACAATCTACTGGGTTTCTGGGTTGATTTGCAAGGTACTACATGGCTCAACTATTTTCTACATTGGGGTTAATTGGTAAAAATCGCACACAAAGCATACGACGTCACTGACAACGCCGGGGACGGCAACTCGATTTTGAGATTAATTTTCCAAATAAAGTTATACTAAATAACTTCTAATGACGAACTATTG
>NW_022733691.1:0-617 GCF_011630105.1 Anneissia japonica | reverse complement strand
GAACTATTGTCTTCAGTTGTCTTTGTTGGTCATTCAACTGTCATTTTATCTATTTTTTCGGTGATATTACCATTCTCAATAATCTATAAAACACCCACATAACAACATCACGTTAGATCGATCGGTGGGGACGCCGTGGGGACGCTGGTAGGGCCAATTTTCGTCGGAATTTATCAAGATGATAAACAGTTTCATTGGACTAAATTCTTGCTTATGTTAACCAAATGCTTACCTACGATTATACTAACACTGCTTTCAAATCACGGTCAAGTAGTTAAAATCACCTTATTTTGCGAATTAGCGCCCCTCAACTGATCATCGAGCCTCCTCACTTCACCTTCGAACCCCCATCAGCCCCCCCCCCATTTCAAGACATCTATATACGCCCCTGACTTACATGGCCAGGCCAGATGAATGAAAATACTCAATCGATGTGCCACCAAATCGTAACCAGCCTTCACCATGCCCCCATGATGTCACCATGGACGCAACTGCCAAAAAACTATTTTTGGCAGCGAAGGGACGCTACCAATAAACAATCAACAAACTACCGGGTTTCTGGGTTGATTTGCTAGGTACTACATGGGTCAACTATTTTTTACTTAGGGGTTAATTGG
>NW_022733690.1:0-1090 GCF_011630105.1 Anneissia japonica | reverse complement strand
GAAAACAAACCGCGACCGAAATGAAGCGCGACCGAAACGAAGCGCGACCGAAATGATCTGTATTCCTTCATTCGAGCCTTCATCTACCACTACTACTAGGCCTAGGAGGAGGCTAGCGGTCTGCTAGAGTAGTAAACTAACTAGATAATAAAACAAAACCAACTCTTCCCACTTAATAGTGAATACAGTACTGCTAAAATACTTCCAAGGAGTATGTTTATAACTGCCTAACATCATGAAAGTCCAGAGAAAAATTCAAAATACTACCGCTTCCGTTGGCTCTACATGAAGTGACAATTCAAATCAGCTGATTGGTCACTTGATGAAGTGACCAATCAGATTTGTGCAATTCGACAGTAACATTAATTGGTTGGTAGGTGGGCTATCACAATAAACAGGTTAGGCTGTTGATAACATTTTGCTGTCAATCCTAAAGCATTGTTGTTAAGTGAATAGGTGAGGGATACGTTTAGGGGACTATGATTAGATCACTATATATTTTATTTAAAAGGTTGAGTGAACTCAAGACAATTCCAAACGACTGGAATGTGGGTGTCATAGTTCCAATATCTAAGAAGGGTGATCCCAAAGACCTTAGCAACTACAGAGGCATTACACTCAACTCATGTGTTGCTAAGGTTTACAACCGCATTATCTCCCAAACAGTGTCAAATTTCTTAGAAGAGTTTAATGTCTTAAGTGAAGTGCAAGGTGGTTTAGAGAGGATAGAAGGTGTGAAGATCATATCTTCACACTTAAAAGCATCATTAGCACACGACAATCAGAAGGCAAAAAAACATTTCTTGCATTTTTAGATTTTAAAAAAGCATTTGACACTGTTTGTAGAGAAGGTTATTCTCAGCTGTTAGTATATTGGTGTTAAAGGAAATTTACTCCAAATTATTAAGAATTTATATGAAAATGTACAAGGTAAAGTTATTTTTCAAGATATAGAAACTGAATTCTTCAATATCGACGAAGGAGTCAAACAGGGCTGTTCACTGTCACCTATTTTGTTTTCAATTGTCATCAATGAATTACAAAAAATGATAACAAAAAGTAACCTTGGAGTTAATATATTTAATGTTAA
>NW_022733689.1:0-567 GCF_011630105.1 Anneissia japonica | reverse complement strand
CTGATATTTTTTTACCATTCCAATATATTTGTTTCATGTACTCTGGCTGAACAGTGATGAGATATTTTCTTTTGCTCACCTTAAATTGTGTGTATAACTTTCATTACAAGTTTCAGCAAACAACCAGAGTGTTTCTTGCTAACGTCTTGCTGGGTGCTTTTATGCTTTGTACCACCTTCTTTCGTAGATGCCAATGTTGCGTGGTTGTACTCATGACAAATGTTGTGGTATGTTTGTCTCATCATGGCGACTGGCAAATACCTATGTGAGGAGAGTGTCATGTTTCGGCCTATCACATATCTTGTCCTACAAAAATATATATGTATAATATTTTATTTGAATTCCACATTTCAACAACAGCTGAAAGTTAGGTTTGGAGTAACATATGCATCATGTTATTATTTAATGGGGCGTTATTGTTGTATAGCCTAGCTTCAGGCCTACAGTATATCAATAATAATATTATTGTTAAAGGAATTGGTGTTGGCTCTGATGATATACTGTGTTGTAATTTCGTATACGTTGACTCAACACAGACACTGGACTCACGTACGTCTAGTCTCTACG
>NW_022733688.1:0-664 GCF_011630105.1 Anneissia japonica | reverse complement strand
TCAAGGTGTGAGGTTGTCTAACGATAATTATAGGAGGGAAAAGGCTTGCGAAATGCAATGCGCTATTGTAAAACCTATCATGGGGAAAAATAATCGCACTTTGCTTGATAATGTAAATAATCCAAATTCAGAGGTATCTGACATTCCATTCACAGGTGTTGATGATGAAACTAATAAAGCACCTGATAACATACTTGAGGATATACCTCCTTCCAATTCTACAAAGACAGATAGGGATAGTCCACCTTTATTTGGAATTTTGGATGTAGTATCCCAAAAGGGAGGTACCCTTAATATCAACAAGGATGAATTAATTAGATTACAACAGAAGGATCAAACCTTAGTTGGGGTCCGGGACAGAGTCCTTAGTGCCCAACAGGCTAAACACCAGAGAGTGTGCTTCTACACTTTACATGATGTGTTGTACCGTAAATGGAGTAGAACAGGTGACGAAAGTCATGTATTTGATCAAATTGTTGTACCCAAGATATGTCAGTTGGATATACTTAAGCAAGCCCATGATATTCCAATGGCGGGTCATCTCGGGATAAATAAAACGAGGGATAGGATCCTTCAGTCGTTTTATTGGCCTGGTATTGTCAAGGAAGTCGCATGGTATTGCAGGACATGCGAAGTATGTCAGAAGACAGCTAAATTTCATGTT
>NW_022733687.1:0-520 GCF_011630105.1 Anneissia japonica | reverse complement strand
GTATTTTGTTTCACGACTAGGCTGCATTCTTGTTATCTTTAACGTCCCCTATTTTGAAGAGTTGTATTTGTAACCATAGTTTAAATTACCCTTATACTGCACATATAACTTCAAACTCTTTCGCACATTTTCTGCTAGTTAACATTATATTTTGCATCAAAAAGGTCCTGATGATTTGGTGAGCCAAAGGCTCTCATTACAAAGGACAAAGACAAAAAAATCGGAGACAAATTACTACGCAAATTAAAATTGACCAAAAAGATGCTTTGAATCTATAAAAAAAAACTCTTCAAGAGTGTTAATGCCAATATCCTTACAGTAATTCTATTTGGAAGATGACCAAAAGGAAAAACACAGGAAAATGATTAATTAATTTAATGCTGTGGGCAAGGGTACAGGCATATGGGTGGATAAAAGTAAGAGATTCAGTGTGACGAGAGATAATGGTTATAGGATTAGATTTGATTTATTGCAATACCATACATGAACAATTTGAAAACAATATGAATAAAAATAGGCT
>NW_022733686.1:0-1413 GCF_011630105.1 Anneissia japonica | reverse complement strand
CGCCACTGGGCATATCATATTGAACTGTTTCATTTTTGTTCACGTAATACACGGTGATTAGTGGGGCACAGGTATAAATTCGAACTTCCAACGAAAGCCCCAGTTGGAAGGCATCTGCATAGACGGGAGAAGATTCCGGGTTCGAATCCCGGTTAGGGATATTGTTTTCACACTTGACGATTCTACTTCTTTACCGTAGGTTTGTCGTGTAGCACCGAACGTAGGCCTACACATAAATCATAAACA
Source organism: Anneissia japonica (assembly GCF_011630105.1). Lineage (NCBI taxonomy): Eukaryota > Metazoa > Echinodermata > Crinoidea > Comatulida > Comatulidae > Anneissia > Anneissia japonica. The sequence goes on along the minus strand of NW_022733686.1, from coordinate 1,167 downwards.
AATATTATATAAATATAGGCCTACAGCATAATAATAATTATAATTTCATGCTCCTCGTTCAAGTTATGTTTGATAATATTATCTATTTTAAATAGGCTATCTTATAGATAGTGCGTTGAACATTAGATTTTAATTTCACTTGAGATGCATAAAAGGGCGGACTGGGACCCAATATCTGTGCATAGGCCTAACTATTGGGCTCTAGCGGCTAAGGATATAATTTATAGGGGAGTCCGACTAGGGAAGGCTAAGTATCTATGGGTGTAACTATAGTGCGCAGCGTTATCTGAGGGCCGAAGGCCCGAGCCGGGGTTGTCCCCTCCTACCAAAACAAGATTTAAAAAAAAATTGGGACTTCTAGATGGCCGGGAAATGGCTGGGATAGGAAAACTAGGCCTATTTTTTTTTCTTTTGGTCCGACTTGCCCGACGAGCTTTGACCGATAGGGGGCCTTGACCAAACCGATGGGGGGAGGCTTGACCAAACCGATGGGATTGCCCCTAAAGCCCCCCCACCCGCTGGCGCCGCCACTGGGCTTTAGGGGTAATGGGGAGCGCTTGTGTTTTGACACTATGGATTATCTAGAGGGAGACTATTCAATATAATTTTTCAGCCCCTCGGACGCATACATCGATGTAGACTTGTAAAGCAACAAAATGTCCAAAAAAAAAAGTTGAATAAAAGAAACTAAAAGATGAAGAGGAGACATAGGAAAAGTAACAAAAAAATACAGTTAGATGGATGAGAAGTTTTGAGTCTGGCCTAAAATAGGGAAATGGATGGAGATTCCTGTATATTAATGGGAAAAGTGTTCCATAGTCAGGAGCAGCGACCTCAAAAGAGCGCTCACCGTGCGACTTCAGCTTGCAAATATGAGTAGAAAGTGTGAAGTGCAGAGGTGGATCAAAATGAACGACAGCACGTTTTTTGGAGCGTAACTGAATAAAGATCGGAAATATAGGTAGGGGCCTGACAATGTAGAGCTTTATAAGTAAAAAGTCTTATTTTATAAGAAATGTGTTTGGTGATGGGAAGCCAGTGAAGCAAGGGCGTCGATCCGTGGCTAAAAGTGGGGGGACGAGATGAAAAATAAACCTTGGGCCGTAGGCCCAAGCAATGGTTGGGGACCAGGGGGCGAAGCCCCGGAAGCTCTGGCGCATATAGCCT
>NW_022733685.1:0-2173 GCF_011630105.1 Anneissia japonica | reverse complement strand
CTAAATTTATTTTAATTTTTAAAATGACTTACATTAATTTATAATTATTATTATTATTATTATTAAATAAAAATACTAAATTTAAACAAATTAGAATACTAAATATTAGACAAATACCATTATTGTAGTAAAGTATACTCTATTAAAGTACATTAATGGAGTATTTAATTTTGTTAGTGAATGAATAACCTGTTCAATCAAATATTTTAGCTTGTAATTATTATTATAGAAATGAGTCCTACTGAAATACTGTATAATACTGGTTTTGCTGCGATTCAATAACATAAAATGATAAGATCTTAGTGATGGATACATTTACATTCAAATTATTATCTTAGTTATATAATATAAATTCTGTAAATGTAAATTAATGATAATTATTCAGAATTCAAGACATTCAAATTATTATCTCAGTTATATAATATAAATACTATAAATGTAAATTAATGATAATTATTAAGAATTCAATTTGTAAACCATATACATGTATGATAAATACTTTTTTTTTTTATAGAATTAGTCATTTATATTCTTATTTTTACCCATTGTGCAATAATTTTAGAAAATAATTTTTGAAAACTAAAATATACCTATTAAAACAATTAAACTTTAAGCACAGTGATTACTAAAATCTACAATGATTACTAACCAACATGCATGTTGTCAAAAAAAATGAATGAATTAAAGGCGTATAATAGGAGTGTACAATAGCAAATTAAGTCCTATTGTAAAGCTAGATAAAATAGATAAATTGTTCACCCTGTTGCCCACCCACTTTAACAATGGTATATTCCAATTGGGTGGTTTATGTCCTGGGTGGTTTATGCCCTGGGTGGTTTATGTCCGTATACCCTTTTCGTTGTATTGTAGTAGGTCTTGGCGTGGTATACGCTTAGCTTTCTCTAACTGTTTGACAACTACATGTCTGTCATACTTAAGTTTCATAAATGTGTTAGCTAGTTCTGTTAAATGATTATCTCTGTCTGAAGTATCAGAACTACAACCGCATTTGTTCTGATACTACAGGCCTTAACATTGATCGAGGATTCCTCGCACATTACCGTCAATAATTATTTCTCATCATTGTATGTATATTTTTATATTTCTATAGCTGCCTTATTATTAACTTATTTTTGTCTCATAGTTACCTTACTGTATTTACTACCTATTTACTGTTTTTATCATTGACTTTGACATAGACATATTTTGTATGCTATTTCCCACAGTTTCTTATCATTGATCTTTTGTCTTTTAATACTGTTTATTTAGATTGCTTATTTTGGCAGACTTGTACTTGCTTTGTACACCATTCTTTGTTGTTTTAGGACCGCCCCCTTTATTTCAGTTGTATATTATAGTTGTTTCTTATCCCATTTGTACAGTCTCCTGATGAAGTCCACTGTGTGGACGAAAGCTAGAGAATAAATTATATATTGGTAGTCTCAAAAGTGCTACTGTTTTTTACTTTATACAATTTGGAGAGTACTTAGACCAGTCTAGCCTAGAGTTCAGTGCTTCCTGGTCGCGCCAAGGTCGCGCTAAGTATCTTGTCTGATCATTGCAAGAAGCCACACATGCCGTGGAGAGTTAAATTTATTTGACATAATTTTCTTAAGCCTCGAAAATACTTAATCATATAAACCGGGTCTACTAACAATTCAAGTAATAAATAATTAACCACATCAACAAAAATACTTACCAGAATCCAGATCGACGACGATCAGGGTGTTGAACAGGATCATTGAGTGACCTTGAGTACAGTACTGTAGATTATTAAACAATAAAGTTTGCCTATTCCATTTTCATAGTGGGCGTATGCCGCTACTATGTGTTATTCTGTGATATATTATAATTATTCTCTTAATGTTTAGATTTAGATAGCTTCCTATAATTTTGAATTCAAAAAATTATAGATTAAATCTGATAATTCTTGAATCTATAGAAATATTATTATATTGACTGTACAGTATGAGATTATTTTAAGTATGAAAAAGTGGTATAGTCGGGCGCGAAGTTTCAAACTGAAAACCCACCCCAGTCCGAAACTCTGAATCCGACACTTGAGTCAAGTTAGCCAACAATAAGCCAGCCAACAACAAGCCAGCCCGCAATTCTAGCCAACAATCCAGATAAGATACGATCGCGTTGGACTGCAGTTTCACTATTTACTTCA
>NW_022733684.1:0-643 GCF_011630105.1 Anneissia japonica | reverse complement strand
CCCCACCTTCCCGTTGGGGAGATAAACCAGAAGTCGTCGGGGAGAACGTCAACAAATTATGTATTTTCTACATAATTAGTAGCCTCTAAAATCGATTACAGTAAATAAGAATTTAAAACCCATTATAAATTGTCGATCATATAGGCCTATTTTGGGGCTTCGCCTCCTGGAACACTTTCACGATATCCGACCACGCTCACTATGTTTTCGTCCCCATACCCTACCCCGTCGGAAAAATCCTGGCGCCACCTCTGATATTACATTGATTTAAATATTTTTCTGAGTCTAGCACACTCTGTCTTGACTCTCATCTTAGCTTTTTATGATGGACTTAATGTACAGTAGCCTATATGTAATCATATATTTAGGTAATAATATATTCAGGCCTTGTTATATTCTGTGTAAACAAAATTTAAATCCTAGATTTACAAAAAACATAATGTCATACAATTTGTAATTAAACATTAAGCAAACAATTTACTGTAGATTTAATTTAATATGCCAAATTAATACAATTAAATATTACATTTTAAAATGCAGTATTGTTAGATAATGTTTATGTTAATAATTACAGTAAATATGTGTAAATTGTATATTTATTAAACGGACCAGGCCTAATCTAGGGGCTATCTGCGAAAAATTG